>NC_084750.1:1456527-2059027 GCF_033978785.1 Entelurus aequoreus
TATATATGTGTGTATATATGTATATATATGTGTGTATATCTATGTATGTATGTGTGTGTGTGTGTGTGTGTGTGTGTATGTATGTATATATATGTGTATATATATGTGTATATATATATATATATATATATGTATGTATGTATGTATGTATGTATGTATGTATGTATGTATGTATATATATATATATATGTATATATAAATATGTATGTATGTATATATGTAAATATGTATGTATGTATATACCGTATAAGTATGTATGTATGTATGTATGTATATATGGATATATATGTATGTATGTTTATATGTATATGTATGTATATACTTCATATGTATGTATGTTTGTGTATATGTACCTATGTATATACACTACCGTTCAAAAGTTTGGGATCACCCAAACAATTTTGTGGAATAGCCTTCATTTCTAAGAACAAGAATAGACTGTCGAGTTTCAGATGAAAATTCTCTTTTTCTGGCCATTTTGAGCGTTTAATTGACCCCACAAATGTGATGCTCCAGAAACTGCTCAAAGGAAGGTCAGTTTTGTAGCTTCTGTAACGAGCTAAACTGTTTTCAGATGTGTGAACATGATTGCACAAGGGTTTTCTAATCATCAATTAGCCTTCTGAGCCAATGAGCAAACACATTGTACCATTAGAACACTGGAGTGATAGTTGCTGGAAATGGGCCTCTATACACCTTTGTAGATATTGCACCAAAAACCAGACATTTGCAGCTAGAATAGTCATTTACCACATTAGCAATGTGTAGAGTGTATTTCTTTAAAGTTAAGACTAGTTTAAAGTTATCTTCATTGAAAAGTACAGGGCTTTTCCTTAAAAAATAAGGACATTTCAATTTGACCCCAAACTTTTGAACGGTAGTGTATATATGTAGATGTATGTATAAATGTTTGTGTGTGTGTGTGTGTGCGTGCACGTGCATGCGTAAAACGATTAGTTTTAACAACGATATGATTCGATATTTGTGGTTGCCGATACGATTTAGGAATGATTGAATTTTTTTTTTTTTACATCGATACGATTCGGAACGATTGAGTGAGTTGGAATTGATTTAGTAACTTTTTATCAAAACAGATCAAGCAGTGTGAGTGTGGAATAAATAGTGGACACTGCAGGTGCACTTTCCTATATTGTTGATATACCTTGTAAGGAAATGATTAATCAAAGTTGACTTATTCACTTATCCCTTATTCAAAAATGTCTCAAAGGGCTGCACAAGCCACAACAACATCTCAGATCCCACATCAGGGCAAAAAAAACTCAACCCAAAGGGAACAACGTGAAACCTTGGAAGAGACCGCAGATATTATGAAACAAACAAGTAAACAACAATTAATGTTATTTTTTGTAAGGAATGATGTATACATGAATTATGATACAAACAAGTAATCAACAATTAATAAACAATGCATTCACATCGTATCTGAATAAAGTGCAAGCAACACTTTAGCTTGAATTAACAAGAGGAAACATTTTTTTATCACATTTTGAACAATAGTAACCAACATTTTACCCGTAGATGTACTTCTAAATAAAGTTGTGACTTGACCATACAGTATGTGTTCTCCACCCTGGCGTCCCCGATGAAGGACAGCGTGCAGAAGCATGTATGTCCCCTCACCTGTGGATGGTGTTGGCCCTTCACTTCCTAGTTTCCATAGCCTCCTTCATCCTTCTCTTTTATTTCTTTCTTTCTCATCAGTTGACTTCTCCTTGGCTGTCATTTGCGTGTTGTGTTGTTCACACTTCTTGTTGTTGCCCTTGCTGTCACTTCCGGTGTGGTGGTCTGTCTTCTGTAGCTGAAAGTTGTGTTGCGACTTCGAATTATTGTGTTGTGTCATTTGTATTTGTTACGGCTTTTGCAATCGTGCTGTAGCTGAAAGTTGTGTTGTAATTAATGATATTGTCTTGTGGCGTTTGCATCTGTTATGACCTTTCTCAGCCACCGTAGCTATCGGCCATTTTTGTTTCGGTAGCGTCGCCGACATGAAAACTAGACTTAACGTTTACCATCCTTATCTTTAAAAGAAAGTTCATATAAAGTCTGCCCTTCTAAAATCCAATGTTTTCCTTTGTCTAGTATCGATAAAATCAATATTTTCCCTTGCAAAACGATCTTGGATCTGCCGGAAGGCAAACTTGCCGAGCACAGATCGATATACTTGAAATTCAGAAATATAAATCGATCTATCAATCAATCGTTACACTCCCTAATAATATATAATTTATATAATCATATATGTGTGTGCATGTATGTATATATTTTTTGTGTGTGTGTGGTTGTGTTTTTACAGGGAGACAGAATGTAAAAAAAACTCATACTGTTTTCCCCACTGAGACATAAACAAAAGGTGTAACATGTACTCGATTCGGTACAGAACCTTTCGTTTGAAGTTGCGGCACATATGTTTCACACACAACACACATTCTGAGGGTACATTTACTGTTGCGATGCACCCGCAACAAGCCGGGGAGTTCAGTGTGCCTAAAAACAGACGCAAATTTGTTTTGATTTGACGATTGTATTTATTGTGCTCTCATATTATTTGGTTTACTTGTCAACATCATTAAAGCTGTTTGCACAAAAGTTAAGCAGTTGTATGTTTGGCTTTTTGTTGTCTCACTGTTCTTCAAACCAAAGTGTGTGTGTGTGCACGCGCGTGTGTGTGTGTGTGTGTGTGTGTGTGTGTGTGTGTGTGTGTGTGTGTGTGTGTGTGTGTGTGTGTGTGTGTGTGTGTGTGTGTTCTGTCAATGCTGACTTAATGGGGACATCGCTCTGTTTCCACAGTCACCTTTAGGGGACCTCTTGACGGTATGGGGACAAAAAAACAGGTCCCCTAAAGGGAAACCTTTTTAAATGATAGTCAGATCCATTCTGAAGATGCCTAAGTGAAAAGTGAAACATTTGTTATCCTGGCATTAATAGTACTGTGATTCTGTATGGCAGTGGTCCCCAACCGTTTTGTACTTGTGGACCGGTCAACGCTTGAAAATTTGTCCCACGAACCGGGGGGGGGGGGGGGGGGGGGGGGGGGTTATGTTTTTTTTGTGTTTTTTTTGTCATTAAGAAATACAATCATGTGTGCTTACGGACTGTATCCCTGCAGACTGTATTGATTTATATTGATATATAATGTATATATTGTGTTTTTTATGTTGATTTAATTTTTAAAAAAAAAAATATATATATATATATAATTTTTGTATTTATTTTTATTTCTTGTGCGGCCGCGGCCTGGTGGTTGGGGACCACTGCTGTATGGTATCCATCCTTAGTTAAAACTAATATATTTTTCCAAAGACAAAATCTGGTTTAGTGTTCCTTAGGATGACATTTTCATACAGCATGATTATAAAACATTATTGCCTTAAAGTATGATTCACATTCGTAAATTTTCCATCCTTCTATATATGGTAGTTGGAGTTGCAGACAACTTCATTACTGCTAAATAGCATTTTTCAGTAATGTCACAGAAGATGCAGGATTTGCTTTAACATTTAAGTAGTGAAACTTCCTATAAGAGGACAGCTGTAGTGATGTATTCTGAGGATCATGTCATATTTAATTTGAACTTTTTTTTTTTTTTTAAATGGTCCTCAGTGGTCATGTACAAATTTGTGTGAATTATGCAAACATTTTTAAATTTGCTCCCCATGAACCATATTAACTCTTTTTCCCCAGGGTCCCCAGTAAGAATGATCAGCACATTACTTCATCAATCCAGAGATTTAAAGACGTGTATGAGCTAACTGGGCAGTGGCCATTTTACCTAATTTTTTTTAATGCCTCCACAAGTGATGATCAAAAACTTGGTTCCCATTCCAAATTAAAACGTGTGTGTGTGTGTGTGTGTGTGTGTGTGTGTGTGTGTGTGTGTGTGTGTGTGTGTGTGTGTGTGTGTGTGTGTGTGTGTGTGTGTGTGTGTGTGTGTGTGTGTGTGTGTGTGTGTGTGTGTGTGTGTGTGTGTGTGTGTGTGTGTGTGTGTGTGTGTGTGTGTGTGTGTGTGTGTGTGTGTGTGTGTGTGTTGTACAGTATACCGCTATTGGTATAGTACCGCGATACTAATGAATCATATTCGGTACTATACCGCTTCTAAAAAGTACCGGTCCAACATCCCTCCCATCCCTGCAGGACGAGGAATAGCGAAACATGCTTCACTGCTTACCGTCGTCACAATGTAAACAAATGCTATTGGTGGATCTACACCTAACATCCACTGTAATGATACCAAGTGCAGGAGCGTATCTAGTGATACTACTATGATTACATTGATATTTTTTAGCATCACAATATCTTTTTTCCTTTTTTTAAAATTTATATTATGTTTATAAAATCAGGAAATACGTCCCTGGACACATGAAGACTTTGAATA
Source organism: Entelurus aequoreus (assembly GCF_033978785.1). Classification (NCBI taxonomy): domain Eukaryota; kingdom Metazoa; phylum Chordata; class Actinopteri; order Syngnathiformes; family Syngnathidae; genus Entelurus; species Entelurus aequoreus. The sequence goes on from NC_084750.1 coordinate 1,460,921, forward strand.
TGACCAATATATGATCCTGCAACTACTAGGTATCGGATCGATACCTAAATTTGTGGTATCATCCAAAACTAATGGAAAGCATCCAAACAACAGAAGAATAAGTGATTATTACATTTTAACAGAAGTTAAACGAGAAAGTAAGCAGATATTAACAGTAAATGAACAAGTAGATTAATCATTCATTTTCTACCACTTGTCCTTAATAATGTTGACAAAATAATAGAATGATAAATGACACAATAGGTTACTGCATACGTCAGCAGACTAATTAGGAGCCTTTGTTTGCTTAAGACAAGTTGTCTTGTATGTTCACTATTTCATTTAAGGACAAACTTGCAATAAGAAATATGTTTAATGTACCATAAGATTTTTTTGTTAAAGTAAAGCCAATATGCAATTTTTTGTGGTCCCCTTTATTTAGAAAGTATCAAAATATTGGTATCGGGACAACACTAGTGTGTACATATGTCTGTGCGTGCGTGCGTATGAACGAACAAACGAATAAATATGAAAGCCTGATCTTCACTGCTGTCTTCTTTCTCATACTGGAAGTGTGCACCAAATTCAGCCTTATAATTGATGACTTTTCATTTTGCAATCGCAGAATGTTTAGCTGACATAGTTTCTCTACTGGTTCCCGGACCTTTCGATGCCTTAATTAAAAACACCCATTAATAACATTAATGACACCCATTAATAACATTAACGACACCCATAATAACATGAATGACTAATTAGTTAATAACATAACTGACAGCTGCTGGTTTATGGAGCAGAACAAGTTATGTTTGATTCCAGCATCACTCCCAATGTTAAACATTTTTTGGAACAGATGACATGAACTTTAGAGGGAATCTGGATTTGACGATGATTAGTTTTTACGAGTGTAACCTGAGCGCAAGATGTCAAATCATGCAGGGACGTTGGGGAAGCCGATTAATTGAACTTCGTCATCTGCATTCCAGAATGGTGTTGTGGGTCACCTGCTCCGTTCACACTGCAGGGTATGACGCCTCGTTCACATTCCTCTGCAACCCCCTCCTCTCCGCACAAAGAGTCAGAGACACTTAACAAGGACAAGATCATTCGCCTTCTTTTCATTCTGCTATGGTAGAAACGCACAATGCTGCAAAACTTATCGACTTAATTTTCATTTATGGTTGGTTAATTGACTTGTGGAATATCGGCCCAGGCTTACTTCCAATACTAATAATAACGCACACAGCGTACGCCATGGAGAGCACAACTTGGAACATAAATAGTATGATGTGCAACATTTGGAATAAACAACTTACTATCGTTTGGCCTTCCAGCTGGCCTACCTTGTTAACTTTACTGCTCTTTTATTTCCTGTTGATGCACAAAATAACGCTCTCTTGTGTTTGAATGTCTTCCTGGTTGTTGAACGTGTTCCCCTTTGCCTGCAAGCTTCTCTCCTCACGCTTTGGCTCTGCTTTCTTAAGCACACCTCTTTTTCATGGCACCAAGGTAAGACGGCCGCCGAACTAAGTACACGTATGTACAAGTATGTGTATGTATAAGTATATATGTCTTTTTCATGGCACCCAGGTAAGATGGCCGCCGAACTCACTACTATATAAGTATGTATGTACAAGTACTGTGTATACAAGTATATATAAGTATGTATGTGTGTATGTATGTACAAGTATGTATGTACACATATGTATGTATGTGCAAGTATAAACAAATATGTACAAGTATATATAAATATATACAAGTAGAGATGTCCGATAATGGCTTTTTTGCCGATATCCGGTATTCCGATATTGTCCAACTCTTAATTACCGATTCCGATATCAACCGATACCGATATATACAGTCGTGGAATTAGCACATTATTATGCCTAATTTTGTTGTGATGCCCCGCTGGATGCATTAAACAATGTAACAAGGTTTTCCAAAATAAATCAACTCAAGTTATGGGGAAAAAAAATGCCAACATATTTATTATTGAAGTCACAAAGTGCATTATTTTTTTTAACATGCCTCAAAACAGCAGCTTGGAATTTGGGACATGCTTTCCCTGAGGGGCATGAGGAGGTTGAGGTGGGGGGGTTGCGGGGGGTGTATATTGTAGCGTCCCCGAAGAGTTAGTGCTGCAAGGGGTTCTGGGCATTTGATCTGTTGTGTTACGGTGCGGATGTTCTCCCGAAATGTGTTTGTCATTCTTGTTTGGTGTGGGTTCACAGTGTGGCGCATATTTGTAACAGTGTTAAAGTTGTTTATACGGCCACCCTCAGTGTGACCTGTATGGCTGTTGATCAAGTATGCCTTGCATTTACTTGTGTGTGTGAAAAGCCGTAGATATTATGTGGTTAACCGGCATATTATGTGGTTAGACCGGCACGCAAAGGCAGTGCCTTTAAGGTTCTTCTCCCTTCGTCCATGTACCACTCCGTACAGCGGCGTTGTAAAAAGTCATACATTTTACTTTTTGAAACCGATACTGGTAATTTCCGATGTTACATTTTAAAGCATTTATCGGCCGATAATATTGGCAGTCCGATATTATCGGACATCTCTATATACAAGTATGTATGTACAAGTATGTCGGTACAAGTTTTCACAAGTACCGTAATTTCCGGACTATAAGCCGCACCTGACTATAAGCCGCACCAGCTAAATTTAGGGGAAAATACAGATTGCTCCATATATAAGCCGCACCCGACTATAAGCCGCAGGGTTTTGATGTGTAATTACCGTAGTATATAGGGGTTCCTGCTACCACGGAGGGGATTGTCGGGACAGAGATGACTGTTTGGGAACGCAAAGCGTCCCATTTATTAACTATAAATCTTTCAATCATTCAATCAAACTTTCACATCTTTGACATGGCGAACAGCATTCGTGCAGAGTACAAATAATACAACGGTGCAAAGTAATACAAAGTGCTCGCATGTACATTATCAAAATAACCAGCCTACCGGTATATGAAAAGTCAGTCTTTAATCATTGTGTCATCATCTTCCTCCTGCGTACTAAATCCACCGAAATCCTCTTCGTCGGTGTCGGAGAAGAACAGGCCGTAAATAAGCCGCACCGTTGTATAAGCCCAGAACGAGGGGAAAAAGTAGCGGCTTATAGTCCGGAAATTACGGTAATAAAAATAGTTTTTAAAAAAAACAAGCGAATACACCTAAAAAGTATGTTATTGTTTGTGCTATGGCGCCATCTTACGGACGAGTTCGCGCACTGCAGGTGTCCTTCCATTTATGTATATAGTGCTTTGTTTTTTTCCAACTGGAATGCTGTTCGCCTTCTCGCCGTTCATAGCGGTTCTACTCGTATGGATTCTTCATTCATCACTCCAAGCTGCGTTTGTAAGTTTTACAATATAACTAAAAAAATTCTTACTTACTAAAGCGTCCCATGTGTGATGTCTGTAGGAGTGTTTTCTTGCATATTTGTACGTGCTATCGTAATGTAATCAAGCGAGCGTCGTTAGCATTAGCGAATATGCTAATAGATTCACTAGTGTCTGTGTTAGTATTATTAACTTACACTGGCATTCTTTTTGTATTGTTTCGGTTTTGTAAATTCCTCAGTAAATTCGCCAAAATGTCATTGTGGAGTTATTAAGTCTGTTTAGTTGATTGGAGAGCTAGCTTGCGCAGCTAGTGGGTCCATGACGATGACTTCTGTTTTGTTTGATCAGCCATTTTACTGCCGTGTTACAGACAATTAAGGTATGGAAATAAACATTTATAAAATATTTAGGTGTAAATAACTAATTTTACAATTTATATATCTGCTGCTTATAGTCCGGTGCGGCTAATATAGGGAAAACTATTTATTTATTCTAAAATTTAGTGGGTGCGGCTTATATAACAATGTGCTCTATCCTCCGGAAAAGACGGTATGTATAAGTATATATAAGTATATATAAAGTATATATTCATGGTGGCAATGTTATTCTGCGCTAAACTCATCATTTTGACCAATCCCAAGTTCCCTAACTGATCCAATCCACTTTAAAAAAAATATTTAGGCTACACACTGCTTCAAATACTTTCAAAACACAAAGTAAAATAATTTTAAATAAATTAAGAACAAAAATAAATATACCGTACATCCAGAAAGTATTCACAGCGCTTCACGTTTTTTAAATTTTGTTATGTTACAGCCTTATTCCAAATTGGAATAAATCATTTTTTGTCCTCAAAATTATACACACAACACCCCATAATGACAATATATTTTGTTTTGTTTAGCAAATGTATTAAAACTAAACAAGTAAGAAATGACATGTACATAAATATTCAGACCATTTGCACAATACTTAGTTGATGCAACTTTGGCAGCAATTATACCCTTAAGACTTTTTGAATACGATGCCACAAGCTTGGCACACTTATCTTTGGGCAGTTTCAACCAGGCTCCATCAGATTGGATGGGAAGGTTTTCATCCAGGATGTCTCTGTACATTGCTGCATTCATCTTTCCCTCTATCATGAATAGTCTTTCAGCTCCTGCCGCTGAAAACCATCCCCACAGCATGACGCTACCACCACCATATTACAAATTGTTTGTTAGTTTTTTCTTCAGGTTTTTTTTTGTGTGATAAATTCGCAAAAAACATTTTTTTCACATTGTCATTATTGGGTATTGTGTGTAGAATTTTGAGGACAACAATTAATGTATCTATGTTGGAATAAGGCTGTAACATAACATGTGGAAAAAGTGAAGTGAATACTTTCCAGGTGCAGCGTAAGTAAAGAAATAAGGGATCACTCAACTCGCGTGTAGATTTATAAGCCGAAGAATAAAAATATATTTTATAATTACGGTAGATCATTCCAGAGTTTTAAAGCAACCTTCATCCCTCTCAAATCTGATATTTTCAGAGTTGGACATTAAACTGTTTACAGCTTTCTTTTTAAACGCAGTGTAATGGCTCAAACCACCATTGTGGAATACAAGAAGTGTCGCTTTAAGACATAAAAAACACATGGCCGATATATTTCAAACCACGTTTATCAAGGAGCTTCCTTCGGCACACGACAGCCGGCTCGTACTCCAAGACGCCAGAAAGTAAAATACAGCAAATATTTCTTCCTGCACATCTTTTCATTTTGTAAAAGTACATGCAAAACATGCCAACTGTTCATTTTATTTACAGGTAATGTCCTTTTTAATCCAGCAGATGGCACTGTTAGATAGATAGATAGATAGATAGATAGATAGATAGATAGATAGATAGATAGATAGATAGATAGATAGATAGATAGATAGATAGATAGATAGATAGATAGATAGATAGATAGATAGATAGATAGATAGATAGATAGATAGATAGATAGATAGATAGATAGATAGATAGTACTTTATTGATTCCTTCAGTAGAGTTCCCTCAGGAAAATTTTAATTCTAGCAGCAGTGTACAGAATTGAGATAGAATTTAAAAAGTAAATAATGGGGGTATAAATGGAAATAAAATAGAGAATATTATTACAATAAGAAGAAGAAGAAAAAAGCAACAATATGAATAAAAAAATAACAGTAAAAATAAAAATATAACAAGAGAAACTAGGCAGTAAGTGACCATGTTATGAAAATGTATTGCATTGTAATTGCACTGTTAATTGCACTATAAAGCTGCAACACAGTAGTGTCAATACAGCTAGTGAGTGTGCCACACTCAGTAGGCCATCATTTAGCCGTCACTATGTTTCAACATTATTAGAGCAATGTTGGACATTTAACAACTTCTTAGTCACCTTCAACAGAGGAGCAGGTCGCAGCCTTCCTGCACAATCGTAAAATAGACGTGAGTCTGCAGAGCACAAGGACCACCAGAATGACGTTTGTCAACGTGAAGAGTGAAACTGCACGCACACTGAAAGGGACAAATGTGTACGTCAACGAGCGTCTCAGCAAAAAGAATGTTGACATTGCAAAAAAGGCAGAGTAAAGAAGGACACGTTCAGAACACGAGGGTCACAAAGTGTCAAGTATTCATGAAGTTAAATGCACAAGCAGACAATTTGGTGGTGAAAAAAATTGAGTACTTGGACAGCTCTCAAAATAATAAATTAAATATAATTCAAATATAAACAAAGTTTAGTTAGTACAAAAATAAAATAACTTATGAATTAATTTGAATATTATTAGAAGCTTCTACAATAGTAATAAAATATATTTTAAATATATATAAATTATATAAATTAAATAAGAGTTCAGTTAGTAAATTTAAAATATAAATTAATACTAACTTATGAATTCATTTGAACTATAAAAAGCATTGTTAAATGTGTAACTGAACATTAATATTTTCATACAGGCAGAATTTTTGACACACTCATTTATACATACTCATATTATTATTTTATTGGGGAAAAACAACAGCCAAAATGTAAGAAAAAAAGAGCAAAAACAAATTGGTATTTAATGAGAAAAAGCTGAAATGTTCAAAGTAATAATTAATATTAGATCACCTATAATTCATGGCTGACACAAACCAACACTAATCACATTCTTCAGACAACATGCATTCAAATAAAAGTGCAAATAAAAAATGTTTGCTAAATGCTCCATTTTTTGTCAAGTGGGCGAGGTAATCATTTGTAAGTTTCCTCACGAGTCGGTATTTTTTCATTCTGATGTATGACACAACATCACAGAGGACACATATCATCATTAGTACTATTATTATTACTGTTATTTTTATTATCAGTAGTAGTAATAATATTGTTATTATATTAGCAGTTGTAGTAATAGTATATTATCATTATTGTTATTAATATTATTATTATTAGTAGTAGTAGTGCATTATCATTATTATTATTATTATTATTATTAGTAGTAGTAGTACATTATCATTATTATTATTATTAGTAGTTGTAGTAGTACATTATTATTATTGTTATTGTTAGTAGTAGTAGTAGTAGTAGTACATTATCATTATTGTTATTATTATTAGTAGTAGTGGTAGTAGTACATTATTATTGTTATTAGTTAGTACATTATCATTATTGTTATTATTAGTAGTAGTTGTAGTAGTACATTATTATTATTATTGTTAGTAGAAGTAGTACATTATCATTATTATTAGTAGTAGTAGTGGTAGTAGTACATTATTATTATTGTTATTAGTAGTAGTAGTAGTACATTATCATTATTATTAGTAGTCGTAGAACTAGTACATTATTATTATTGTTATTAGTAGTAGTAGTATTATTATTGTTATTAGTAGTAGTAGTAGTAGTACATTATTGTTATTATTAGTAGCAGTAGTACATTTTAATTTGTATTATTATTAGTAGTAGTAGTACATTATCATTATTATTGGGGTCGTTATTATTAGTAGTAGTATTAGTACATTATTATTATTAGTAGTAGTAGTAGTAGTACATTAGCATTATTATTAGTAGTAGTAGTAGTACATTATTATTGTTATTAGTAGTAGTAGTAGTAGTGCATTATTATTATTGTTATTAGTAGTAGTAGTAAATTATTATTGTTATTATTATTATTAGTAGTAGTAGTACATTGTTAGTATTAGTAGTAGTACATTATCATTATTGTTAATATTAGTAGCAGTAGTACATTCTCATTATTATTATTAGTAGTAGTAGTAGTAGTAGTACATTATCATTATTATTGGGGTTGTTATTATTATTATTATTAGTAGTAGTACATTATTATTGTTATTATTATTAGTAGTAGTAGTACATTATCATTATTATGATTAGTAGTAGTAGTAGTAGTACGTTATTATTATTGTTAGTAGTAGTAGTACATTATTATTATTATTAGTAGTAGTACATTTGCATTATTATTATTATTGTTAGTAGTAGTAGTAGTAGTACATTATTATTATTAGTAGTAGTAGTAGTACATTTGCATTATTATTATTGTTATTATTATTAGTAGTAGTACATAATCATTATTATTTGTAGTAGTAGCAGTAGTACATTGTCATTATTATTATTAGTAGTAGTAGTAGTACATTATCATTATTATTATTAGTAGTAGTAGCAGTAGTACATTGTCATTATTATTATTAGTAGTAGTAGTAGTACATTATCATTATTATTGGGGTTGTTATTATTATTATTAGTAGTAGTACATTATTATTGTTATTAGCAGTAGTAGTATTAGTAGTACATTATCATTATTGTTATAATAGCAGCAATAACCAGTTATGTTCTTCATGACATGTTTGACCTACACTTCGGGTGTGTCAGTGGACTGTTCCTTGATGGCGGCCATCTTTTCAAACATTTAACTTCAAACAAAAGACAAGCACTTTTACACCCAAAATTATGAACAATATCAAAATAAGCAAAAACAACCTAGGGGAGTCCAGGCAGGTCCGTCGTGTGTTGTTGTTGTTGTCTGTTTGGCTAGTAGCTTCCACCGTTAGCATTTGGCTAGCCTCGTACTTGCCTGTCACTAGGGTTGCACACAAGGACGTTCAAATAATATTTGAACAATGGCCATTTATCCATGAAAATATGGAGATGTTACTAATGATGTATTTGAGAAATAAGCAAAAAAAAAAAACTGACATAATTGTCACTAAAAATGAAACTTTATGGAATAAGTGATATTAATAACATTATGACAAACCTCCACCCTTCTGAGCTCAGACCTTTTTTTGTCCCCTGCAGGGAATCGAACGCCTGAAGGGAGAGACGGGGAAGTGGGAGAAGGTTCCCTGCTGGGAGGCCATGCGGGTGGCCTTTGGTGGGCCCTTCTCCCTGTCCTGGTGCAGCCCCTTCTCCCAGCTCAGCTGCAAGAAGAACCCCCCTGAGCTGCTCGCCCTTCCTCAGGGGGACATCATTGAGGAGGACGTCATCGAGATCCCACTCAGCTAGGAAAACATCATGGAGATCCCACTCAGTTAAGAGGACGTCATGGAGATCCCACTCAGTTAAGAGGACGTCATGGAGATCCCACTCAGCTAGGAGGAGGTCATGGAGATCCCACTGAGCTGAGGTGTGTGAAGGTGGGGTGTGGTGCTTCAGGTCACAGGATTGTCTGCGGTTCTAACACGACTTCTTCCGTCACAGTCGCAGCTATTGACCAAACAAAATACTTTTGCTCCCACTAGCAAACTACTACTTCCATATTTCTCAAACTCTTTTCCAAAGTCGTGATCTTGAGAATTCTTCCGCCTTCCAAGTTTTCCAAGCCTTTCAAAACATTCTAGCATGAAATCATTCAACACGTTCATGCAAACTTTTATCCACGTTCACACTTTCTGGAATTCAACATTTTATTGCCCAAAGATTGTCACTGATCTGAAATATTTCCTAAAGATGTCATCAACTCAGGGGAGGTTCAATGTCCCACAGTCGAGCCCAAGACCATCAACTGTTCTAAGACCCCCCCCCCAACATTTCCACTCTCAAAACATTCCCCATAACAATTCTCCATATTCCAAATATTCTTACTTTCCCCATAACTCCACATTTTCCATACATCATGTACTCCAGTTATGTTTCTTTCACTCAGATGTTTGATGCATCGAGGTTCCATGTTGACGTTTGCACCAGTCACTCTTTCATCTACCATTTCTACACTTTTTGTTTTGGTTATGAAAATGTGTGGATTGTTGCTGTGAAGGAGAGATTGCAGTCTGCTGGGCTGGCTTTTGTGTCGCTGTTCCAATTATCCTCCCGGCTTAAAAAGCTCTAAACTTAGGGCAATTGGGGCAGCTGTCAGTGTGCTCCACATAGAGGGACGGAGTGTAGGGACACAGAGTACAGGAACACAGTGTATAGGGACAGAGTACAGGGACAGAGTGTAGGGACGGAGTGTAAGGATGGAATACAGGGACGGAGTACGAGTATAGGGACAGAGTGTAGGGACTGAGTATAAAGACGGAGTGCAGGGACGGAGTACAAGGACAGAGTACAAGGACAGAGTACAGGGACAGAGTACAGGGACGGAGTGTAAGGATGGAATACAGGGACGGAGTACAAGGACGGAGTATAGTGACGGAGTGTAGGGACAGAGTGTAGGGACGGAGTGTAAGGACAGAATACAAGGACAGAGTGTAGGGACGGAGTGTAAGGATGGAATACATGGATTGAGTATAGGGACTGAGTGTAGGGACACAGAGTACAGGGACAGAGTGTAGGGACGGAGTGTAAGGATGGAATACAGGGACGGAGTACGAGTAAAGGGACTGAGTGTAAAGACAGAGTGTAGGGACGGAGTACATGGACAGAGTACAGGGACAGAGTGTAAGGATGGAATAAAGGGACGGAGTATAGTGACAGAGTGTAGGGACGGAGTATAAAGACTGAGTGTAGGGACGGAGTATAAAGACTGAGTGTAGGGATGGAGTGTAGGGACGCAGTGTACGGACGGAGTGTAGGAACGGAATACAAGGACAGAGTGTAGGGACGGAATACAGGGACGGAGTATAGGGACTGAGTTTGGGACGGAGTATAAAGACGGAGTGTAGGGACAGAGTGTAGGGACGGACTCTAAAGACGGAGTGTAGGGACAGACTCTAAAGACGGAGTGAGGGACAGACTAAAGACGGAGTGTAGGGACGGAGTTTAAAGACGGAGTGTAGAGACGGACTCTAAAGGACAGAGTACAGGGACACAGTATAAAGACAGAGTGTAGGGACAACCTTTCACTTATGTTGACAACCGTTTATGTCGACATGAGTCAGTCGATTCGAACAGCGTCAACTTAAACAAGTTCTACTGTACTTCATGTTGGGGGTTTTTTACATGTTTATTACACTTTTACACAAAGTATATTCCTAACCTTGTAGTAACAACTTCAAAGTATTTCCGGTGGTTACTCGAGAAAGTACTTGGGAGAATCTTCAGTTTGCTGGTTTGAGTTCATTACTGTCTTTCTAAAAACAAATTATTTCTAAAAACACAGAAGTATTTCTAAAAACACAAAGAAGTAGTTCTAAAAACACAAATATGTATATATAAAAGCACAAAGATGTTTTTTCTAAAAACACAAAGATGTATTTCCAAAAACACAGATATATTTCTAAAAACACAAAAATGTATTTCAAAAAACACAGATATATTTCTAAAAACACAGATATATTTCTAAAAACACAGATATATTTGTAAAAACACAGATATATTTCTAAAAACAGAGATATATTTCTAAAAACACAGAGGTATTTGTAAAAACACAGAGGTAGTTCTAAAAACACAAATATGTATTTATAAAAGCACAAAGAGGATTTCTAAAAACACAAAGAAGTATTTGTAAAAACACAAAGAAGTATTTCTAAAAAGACCAAATGTGTGCCGGCAGACTGAGGTAACTCCGGGGGAATCACTAGAAGCAGATTTTTGTCACACAGTGCCTTATGTTCATGAAAGTGTAATAATACACGCTATGTCTCAATGTCTGTGTAATAACCATCCTCATGTTGTGTCATATATTCACTAATCAACGGGTGAGAGAAATTACAGGATGATTCTTGTTTGCTGATGGAATTTGACACGAGTGAATATTTATGATGCCACACTTAAAACAGCACAATGTTCATTTCTCATCTTCCAATCCTAACCAGGTTCTAAGTAGCGCTTCAAAATGCTCAGACACATTTTTTTTCAAGCAAATACTTTATTAAAAACTAAATTTTACACTCAAGCATGCTTTTTTGTCAGATGATCAAAGTTAAAATGCAAAAGTTGTATTCCATGTCATTTTGTGTCAGTAGTTACACAACTCCTGATGCACTGTCGAAAAAAGGTGTAGATTTTACAATTTAAAAAAATAATATAAACCATATACATGTATAAATATGTATATATATATACATGTGTGTGTATATATATAAATATATGTGTATATATGTATCTATATATAGAAATATTTGTATATATATATAAATATACATATATGTATATATATATATATATACATATAAATATGTAAATATATACATATATATATATATATATATATATACATATATGTGTTTATATATATAAATGTGTGTATTTGTATACATATGTAAATATATGCATATATATATATATACATGTATATAGATATACATACATATACTTACATACATATATTTATATACATGTGTGTGTATATGTATATATATACTGTATATATTATATAATATATATTATATATATAATATATATTGTATATATTATATATATATAATTTAGTCGTCCTTGGTGTCATGGTGAGGCTGCGGTGTGGACCCATGAAGCATCAGCAGCCCACAAAGTGTCAGAGCGATGCCCAACCACCACTGAAGCGCGTGACTTTCCCCAAATATCATCTTCCCCAGTATCGCCTCCACGCACAAACACACAAAAAAGACAAGTTAGTGTGCAAAATGGAATGAATTCTCCACCGGTGGTTTTCAGTCGCGCACTCACGGATGAAATGAAGTTGGCTGCAGTGCTGGTCACCGTGGCGCTGGCTGAAGAAGAGCAGTCGTGAAGAGCTTTGGAGAAGAAGGTCCACATGGCAGCGTTGCACGCAAACATCAGGCCCACACACAGCAGCCTCAGTGGGATGTGGAGCTGCAAACATTATTTTGTCTAACATTAGCAATATGTTACATTTACATATCCATATTTACATAATATAGTGGGACTCACAATGCCTTTTTTTTCTAAAATAAACACCTTACAGAGACATAATTTAAAACAATGTTATTTATTATTTGTTCGTATCAACACTTCATCTTTTTCTCCTCATGTTGCGCCTTTTTTTTGTCATTTTGTCAGGGTTTTTTTTTAGGTAATTTTATTTCTAGGCCAATATAAAAAAATGACCTCGTTTCGTACACTCCTTTTTTCAACAAACGTGAACATATTCAACACATATGTAACCATTTTCAAATCAACAATGGAACAATGTTAGAACAGGCAGCTTCGACATAAAATATATACGTAAAAATATATATATTTGGAGCGGCATAACTTCCTGTTTGTATTGATAAACGCCTCAAATGGTTTAGTTTTTACATTGTAAATGTCATCAAGAGTTGGAGAATGCTATCAAACTGTTATGTCTTCTCGCTAAATTTTATATTCATAAATCCAGAGTATTATAACTAAAATTGTTTAGTTTTATTCTGAAAAAAAAATAAAAATTATAACTCAATATTAATGACAAATGAGAACAGAAAACCCACGTTCTAAAAACATTATAAAAACGATCACCATCAAATAAAATGTAAACGCCTGATACTTTAATTTGTTTTATTTTATTCTCCTCGCACGTTTTTTATGTTACGTATTTCTGGGAGTGTTTCTTTTTCCTTTTTTTGAGGGTTACAACTTCTTGTTAATACATAAAGTATTTGGTTATCGTTGTTTGAATTGTTAAACGTCTGTATTATACTGTTGTTTAAATAAAGTTTTTGAAAAAAAAAATTATAGCCGCCTCACACAAACAACCAATCATACGCCTTCTTTTTTAACAACCAATCATACGTCTTCTTCTTCAACAACCAATCATACGCCTTCTTTTGTTTTCCTATTTGACTTGATAGGCGCGCCGATTTTTCTTTTTCTTTTTATGTGTATAACTTTATATAACAATACAATACAAAGTTCCAAGTACTGTGGTGAAAATATAGCCAATTAAAAGTTGTCCTTAAAAGTAGAAACATTAAAAAAACGATTTAACGAAGTATTAATATTTAATTAAACTGCTGACCGGAAGTATTTCCAAACTCTGCGTGACTTAGAAACTTGCCGTAAATGTGCAGAGTTTACTAAAATATTTCTGCAATAGTTTTTATTTTTAAGTGGCGAAAGAGTTTTCTGTCTCGTAAATTTGACAGCACAGTGACCAGTTAAAGAAAAGACAGGGTGTACCCCGCCTTCCGCCCGAGTGTAGCTGAGATAGGCTCCAGCGACCCCGAAGGGAATAAGCGGTAAAAAATGGATGGATGTATGGAAGTTTTCCAGTTTTCCAATGTTTGGGAAATGGAGATTATTTTTAACATTTTTTGTAATTGTTCTCACCCAGTGACAGACTGAAGATGCAGTTTGTGTTGGAAAGGCGCTGACTTGACACATCTCCAGGAGGTAGTCGGCGCCAAGAGTTAGTTTCGCAGATAGCGAGGCGGCGCTGCCCAAACATCCCGCGATCAGCGCATAAAATGAGCCCAACATAATTTATTGCCTTCTTATTTGTTTCTCTTCCACTATCGACGTTCGTAACATTGGAAAGTTGCAAGTAAAACCTGAACCCGGTAGTCGCTGTTTTTCGAAACAAAAGCACAACTGATTCAATACTACACAGTTATGGATAAATAATACTTTGCTTCGAATTTAGCCTCTAAAGTTTGTATTATTTGAATAAAAATGTTGTAAAAAAAGGCGGTTTTAATATTTTTACTCTAAAAAGTTAGCCCAGTTAATGTTTTAACTTCTTAACCAAACACCTGACGTCACATCCTTACCTATTGTTCTACCAATCGCAGCGGCTCTGGGGTCACGTGACACGTCCGGCGCATTCTGATGACGTGGTACATCGGTAATGGCGGACACTCTCTTCGAAACAAACAAAGCAAAGATAGCAGAATAAGCCAACATTCATCCTTTTCGTCGCCATGAGCAAGAACAAGGCCGGTGGTGTGTCATGGGTGAAACCGGAGGAGCCGTCTTTTCTCAAGAAGTTTAAAAGCGATGTTGGTTTCAAAGAAGGACCGACTGTTGACACGAAGGTATGACTTTTTGCGTCACGTGACGCTGTACCTATATTCGGCTCTATGTCATCATGTGTGCATTTATGTGAGAGTCCTATTATAAATAGAAGACACTTTTTTTGCATCTGTTCGTTTAATATATTTGTATTTGCCTTACTTTTAATTATTCAACTATTTTTTTCAGTAATTATTTAGAATTCCCTGGGGGGAACTCAGCGCCACAGTTCGCTCACAATAGACAATAAATACTATACAGCATTATTCACATGTGAATAATATAAATATATTATATATATATGTTCTACATTTAAGTGCAGTCAAGAAGGAACATATGCATTATACAGTCTGATGGCTGTCGGTATGAAGGACCTCCTGTGTTGTTCCATTCATACACATTTCATGTGTATGAATGAAATACAATCTTTTTCAATCAATCAATGTTTATTTATATAGCCCTAAATCACAAGTGTCTCAAAGGGCTGCACAAGCCACAACGACATCCTCGGTACAGAGCCCACATAAGGGCAAGGAAAACTCACCCCAGTGGGACGTCGATGTGAATGACTATGAGAAACCTTGGAGAGGACTCTAGGGGAGACCGAAAGCAATGGATGTCGAGTAGGGTCTGACATAACATTGTGAAAGTCCAGTCCATAGTGGATCCTACACATCAGCGAAAGTCCAGTCCACAGTGGATCCAACACAACAGTGAGAGTCCAGTCCATAGTGGGGCCAGCAGGAAACCATCCCGAGCGGAGACGGGTCAGCAGCGCAGAGATGTCCCCAACCGATGTACAGGCGAGCGGTCCACCCCGGGTCCCGACTCTAGACAGCCAGCACTTCATCCATGGCCACCGGACCTGTGTAACTCCCCCCTCCACAAGGGAGCGGGGGGGGCAGAGGAGAAAAGAAAAGAAACGGCAGATCAACTGGTCTAAAAGGGGGTCTGTTTAAAGGCTACAGTATACAAATGAGTTTTAAGATGGGACTTAAAGGGAAACTTCGGTTTTTTTCAACCTGGGCCCTGTTTTCATAATTTTTTCTGTATATATGAGTGCTGGATAAAACATTTTTTGAGGTCGCGCCAGTATTGAGCAGGGCAGGCAGCCTCCAGCCCAGCTAACGCTCGTACACAGGGCAACTGGCTCTCGTCAAAATTCGGCCTATAAACATGCATTTTTTTCACACTGACAGGCTCAGATAGTTACAATGAGTGTCCGACAACATACTAGAAAGGAGAAATTAACGTATGTCTCTACCTTTAGCTGGAGATCGCTGTGTGTTGTGAGCTGTGTCCAAATCTCACCACGCTACAAATCTCGTTCCGAAATCTCGCGATAACTCGCGACAAAACACCGGTGGAAAAACAGTTACCTGACTGAGGTGAAGAGAGATGACTGAAGTGATTTTCTGCCTCCACTATAAAACTAAAATAACAGTCTTCGGTAATCCAACAGAAAATCACTTCAGTCATCTCTCTTCACCTCAGTCAGGTAACTGTTTTTCCACCGGTGTTTTGTCGCGAGTTATCGCGAGATTTCGGAACGAGATTTGTAGCGTGGTGAGATTTGGACACAGCTCACAACACACAGCGATCTCCAGCTAAAGGTAGAGACATACGTTAATTTCTCCTTTCTAGTATGTTGTCGGACACTCATTGTAACTATCTGAGCCTGTCAGTGTGAAAAAAATGCATGTTTATAGGCCGAATTTTGACGAGAGCCAGTTGCCCTGTGTACGAGCGTTAGCTGGGCTGGAGGCTGCCTGCCCTGCTCAATACTGGCGCGACCTCAAAAAATGTTTTATCCAGCACTCACATATACAGAAAAAATTATGAAAACAGGGCCCAGGTTGAAAAAAACCGAAGTTTCCCTTTAAATGTTTCTACTGAGATAGCATCTCTAACTGTTACCGGGGGGGTATTCCATAGTACTGGAGCCCGAATAGAAAACCCTCTATAGCCCGCAGACTTTTTTTGGGCTCTGGGAATCACTAATAAGCCGGAGTTCTTTGAACGCAGATTTCTTGCGTACAATACAATCGGCAAGCTAGGCTGGAACTTGACCGTGTAGTATTTTGTACGTAAGTAGTAAAACCTTAAAGTCACATCTTAAATGCACAGGAAGCCAGTGCAGGTGAGCCAGTATAGGCGTAATATGATCAAACTTTCTTGTTCTTGTCAAAAGTCTAGCAGCCGCATTTTGTACCAACTGTAATCTTTTAATGCTAGACATAGGGAGACCCGAGAATAATACGTTACAGTAATCGAGACGTAACGAACGCATGAATAATGATCTCAGCGTCACTAGTGGACAAAATGGAACGAATTTTAGCGATATTACGGAGATGTGAAAGAAGGCCGTTTTAGTAACACTCTTAATGTGTGACTCAAACGAGAGAGTTGGGTCGAAGATAATACCCAGATTCTTTACCGAATCGCCTTGTGTAATTGTTTGGTTGTCAAATGTTAAGGTGATATTATTAAATAAATGTCGGTGTCTAACAGAACCGATAATCAGCATTTCCGTTTTCTTGGCGTTGAGTTGAAAAAAATGAGCAGACATCCATTGTTTAATTTCATTAAGACAATGAAATTAAACAACTGCGTCATAGAGCTGACAGTCTGGAATATCGCAGCAACTTTTTGAACGATTTCCTGCTTGGTTTACCTTCTTGCTTCCGGTCGCCGGTGCAGCGTCTGGTGACGCCGACGCCAGGAGACGACAGCGGCAGCGATCGGGAGGATGAATCGCCTCAAGTTGTGGTCCTCAAAGATGGAGACTTGACCTCCGAGGAAGTGCAACACCTGAAGGAAGGCGTGCAAGCGAAGGAAGCTGTGGAGAAAAGTAAGAAGGTTTCATCCCCAAGCTAAACCTGTAAGTAGGCCGAGCAGATTCTTTACTCTCCTCATTTTTAAACCAGACGACGAGCCCCCTGCCGACGGGAAAATCCTCTTCAAGAAGCCGGCCAAGCGCTCCTCGGCAGACAAATTCCAAGGAATCACCGCCAGCTCGCGCAAAAAGAAGCGTGATGACGTGTCGAGGGAAGACAAGAAGGAAGAAGGGACTTGTGGGAAAAAGGTGAAGAACAGCAGCCTCCTGTCTTTTGGCTGCGATGAAGAGGAAGACGAGGACTGAGCCTTTGTGTCACATCTCGTCTTGGTTCTTCTCTTCATAGTCATATTCATCTTTTGTGTACTCCGCAAGTATTATCCCAACGTTTGAAACATAAACTACAAACCCCGTTTCCATATGAGTTGGGAAATTGTGTTAGATGTAAATATAAACGGAATACAATGATTTGCAAATCCTTTTCAACCCATATTCAATTGAATGCACTACAAAGACAAGATATTTGATGTTCAAACTCATAAACTTTATATATTTTTTTGCAAATAATAATTAACTTAGAATTTCATGGCTGCAACACGTGACAAAGTAGGTGGGAAAGGGCATGTTCACCACTGTGTTACATGGCCTTTCCTTTTAACAACTCTCAGTAAATGTTTGGGAACTGAGGAGACACATTTTTTAAGCTTCTCAGGTGGAATTATTTCCCCTTCTTGCTTGATGTACAGTTTAAGTTGTTCAACAGTCTCCGTTGTGGTATTTTAGGCTTCATAATGCGCCACACATTTTCAATGGGAGACAGGTCTGTACTACAGGCAGGCCAGTCTAGTACTTGCACTCTTTTACTATGAAGCCACGTTGATAACGTTGTAACACGTGGCTTGGCAATGTCTTGCTGAAATAAGCAGGGGCGTCCATGGTAACGTTGCTTGGATGGCAACATAAATTGCTCCAAAACCTGTATGTACCTTTCAGCATTAATGGCGCCTTCACAGATGTGTAAGTTACCCATGTCTTGGGCACTAATACATCCCCCATACCATCACAGATGCTGGCTTTTACACTTTGCGCCTATAACAATCCGGATGGTTCTTTTCCTCTTTGGTGCGGAGGACACGACATCCACAGTTTCCAAAAAAAATTTGAAATGTGGACTCGTCAGACCACAGAACACTTTTCCACTTTGTATCAGTCCATCTTAGATGAGCTCAGGCCCAGCGAAGTCGACGGCGTTTCTGGGTGTTGTTGATAAATGGTTTTCACCTTGCATAGGAGAGTTTTAATTTGCACTTACAGATGTAGCGACCAACTGTAGTCACTGACAGTGGGTTTCTGAAGTGTTCCTGAGCCCATGTGGTGATATCCTTTACACACTGATGTCGCTTGTTGATGCAGTACAGCCTGAGGGATGGAAGGTCACGGGCTTAGCTGCTTACGTGCAGTGATTTCTTCAGATTTTCTGAACCCTTTGATGATATTGCGGACCGTAGATGGTGAAATCCCTAAATTCCTTGCAATAGCTGGTTGAGAAAGTTTTTTCTTAAACTGTTCAGCAATTTGCTCACGCATTTGTTGACAAAGTGGTGACCCTCGCCCCATCCTTGTTTGTGAATGACTGAGCATTTCATGTAATCTACTTTTATACCCAATCATGGCACCCACCTGTTCCCAATTTGCCTGTTCACCTGTGGGATGTTCAAAATAAGTGTTTGATGAGCATTCCTCAACTTTATCAGTATTTATTGCCACCTTTCCCAACTTCTTTGTCACATGTTGCTGGCATCAAATTCTAAAGTTAATGATTATTTGCACAAAAGAAAAAGTTTATCAGTTTGAACATCAAATATGTTGTCTTTGTAGCATATTCAACTGAATATGGGTTGAAAATGATTTGCAAATCATTGTATTTTGTTTATATTTACATCTAACACAATTTCCCAACTCATATGGAAACTGGGTTTGTACAATGCTGGTGACTTCTCACATCAACACACAACAGGTGATAAAACACAAGAGTATACTTTATACTCTTGTTCTGTTGTGTTTGCATCAAATATTGTAACATAGGAAATAATTAGTTCACCTTTAAAGGGAATTAAATATGCATTTCCCCTCCATGTAGTGTAAGTAGAATAGTGATGTACATCATAATTAAATGTCTTCTATCAACACATCCTTGACTTGTGACAATAGGTTGTATTTACATTACTTCTCTGTACTCCCAATTTTATATATATATATATATATATATATATATATATATATATATATATATATATATATATATATATATATATATATATATATATATATATGGTAAAACTTTAGTATGGGGAACATATTCCCCATTATTTAGTTGCTTGATTACATGCAAATTAGCGACATATTGGCTCTTATTTATTCATTATTAAGTACTTATTATTGCCTTATTCTGCATGACCTTATTATACAACCAGTAAGCCATTAACTAAGTCTTCCCTCAATAACCTCAGAATTATTGCTTATTAGTAACCCTAACCCTTATATGTTCCCCTAGCGTCCAAATAACTCTAAATTAAGTCTTTGTTACTTAGAATATGTTCCCCATACTAAAGTGTTGCCATATATATATATCCAAGTAAACCCTGCATGTACTGTATGTATTTGTGTATGTACTCTGATATTGTACCTTCATTCAATGTGTGAATACTGTCTTGAAATGTTGTATTGTTGTTGTTTATGAAAGTATGTTTTTATGCATAATTTCAAAACACTCAAACTTCTCAACAATCCCTGACTGCCATCGTGTTTGTGTTCCAACATGAATATATTGATATAATAATGTTCCTGCAGTTTGACAGATACTGAACTTGGTCTTTTTTTCCCCAAAATTCAGATTATTGTTCTTACATTATTTTTTAAATTGTTTTTTTCTCTTTTTAATTCAACATGCTGAAATACATACTTATAATACAATACTGTGATGTCTGGGTAATTTTCAATGATCATACATATACTACTGAATATGATGAGAAAATACAGGAGGGAATACTATAACAAAGCACTAGAGAATAATACAATAATATTAAATGTATATGCAATATAATAAATGGTATTACTACAAACCCACAATCAAAAACATTTCCCGGATGTTTTTATGAACAATGAAAGGAAAATTGCTAATACGAACGATTTGGTAGATGGATTCAGTTAAGGTAGCTCCAAATCTGGCAAAAGATGTGAAAAAATTATGTATAAAACAATATCATGTACAAAAATGTAGACGTATTGAACTATAGATATATATGATGAAGTGAAGTCAAAGGTATATATGGTGAAGTCAAAGGTTCCAAGACAATGTATTTTACTACATTATGTGTCCACATGGTGGCAGTGTTACCTTACATTGCACGTGTTTCTTTACTTTACCCATGTAACCTTGCTTACCCGTGGAACCTTACTTCACCCATATTACCTTACCTTTATTGCAATGACAATAAAGATCCATCCATTTATCATCTTACCTTTCCCGTGCTTCCTTACCTTTATTGCAATTACAAAGATCCATCCATCCAGCAATCATCTTACCTTACCCGTGGAACCTTACTTCACCCGTGTTCCCTTACTCGTGTTAACTTATCTTACCCGTGTTTCCTTACCTGACCTTTATTGCAATGACAAAGATCCATCCATCGTCTTACCTGTTACCTTACATTACCCGTGCAACCTTACTTTACCCATGTTACCTTACCTTTATTGCAATGACAAAGATCCATCCATCCATCGTCTTACCTTACCTGTTACATGACATTACCTGTGCAACCTTACTTTACCCGTGTTACCTTACCTTACCCATTGTAACCTTACATTACCCGTGTAAACTTACCTTACCCATTGTAACCTTACCTACTACCTTACATTACCCGTGCAACCTTACTTTAGCCGTGTTACCTTACCAGTTGTTCCTTACCTTACCCGTGTTACCTTACTTTTACCTGTTACCTTACCCGTGTTTCTTTACCTTACCCATGTTACCTTACTTTACCCATGTTACCTTATCTTACCTATGTTACCTTATCTTACCCATGTTGCCTTACTTTACCCATGTTTCCTTACCCGTTTCATTACCTTACCCGTGTTACCTTACCTTACCCATGTTACCTTACTTTACCCATGTTGCCTTACCTCTGTTTCAATACCTTACCTGTGTTACCTTACCTGGTACCTTAGTATTATTTAGTTGTTGAGAGAAATGACACGGGCCCTGAAATGTACACATACTTGCATTTTCACTTTTATTAACGAAAGTCAAGAAAGACGTGACGAGCAGACGTAAACAAAACAGTTTAGGCACTCAAGGGAACTCCTGCACTCTTGCTGACCGTAAAAGATTGAAGTCATTGAAACAAAACATGATTGAGGACTACTGTCGTATATATTAGAGTACATGTTACTATTCACCTGATTGTTGTGTACATTTATGTTTGGAGGAGTGCTGCTTTAAAGAAACTATCAAGATAAGTAGGAGTGCTGCATTTTACGGTACAGCACACTCTTTCTTTAGTGCACTGCGTTCTGCCGTACTTATGTACTTGGGAACATTGGCCTGTCACTTCTTGCTTTTCATTCATTTTGACAACTCAAAGCCTACTTTTTAAGCCCTTATTTTAGTTACGCTGTGGAACTTGTGTGCAACGTTCAGAGGTTGACAAAAACTAACACTGAACACAGGGAATACTGACAAATGTCCGCTACAAGCCAATAGTCATCCAAAAATGACGACTCAAATGTTGCTTAAATGATCAACTACCATAAATTCCGGACTACAGGCCGCTACTTTTTTCCTGCGGTTTATAAACGGTGCGGCTAATTCATGGCCTTTTCTTCGCTAACGGCCATTATGTTTTGTGTTCAAAAGTTTTCATTCAACTGAAATGGTGTGTTATATTTTGTGCAATGGCGCCATCTTTTGGACGGGTTTGCTCACTGCAGGTGTTGCGGGTTAAAAATGTACTTCCTGTTTTAATCCTTTAACCCGGAGGTAAAACCATCGGAAGCGTTTCTGCTGGAAAGTATTCTTCATTCATCACTCCAAGCAACGTATGTAAGTTTTACAATATAACTAAAACAATTCTTACTTACTAAACTGTCCCATGTGCGATGTCTGCAGGAGTGTTTTCATGTACATTTGTACGTGCTATCATGATGTAATCAAGCTAATGTCGTTAGCATTAACTAAAATACAAACACGTTTACAAGTGTCTTACAATGGCATTCTTTTTGTAGTGTTTCAGTTTCACAAATTCGTCAGTAAATTCACCAAAACGTCACCGTGGCGTTATTGAGTCTATTTATCTGATTGGAGAGCGAGCTTGCGCAGCTAGTGGGTCCATGGCGATGACTTCTGGTTTGTTTGATCAGCCATTTAAAAAAAATGAAAGTATGTAAATAAACATTTCTAAAATCTTTCTGCGTAAATAACTAATTTCACAATGTATATTTCTGCGTTTTTTAGTCCGGTGCGGCTAATATGTACTCTATAGTCCAGAAAATAGGGTATTTAAGCCATCTTGTAGTTTTGCGGAGTATTATGGAGACAGTGAAAAGACTTGAGAGTAGTAATGTTGCTGCCAACATCACTAGACTAACTAGAAATGTGTCAGATGACCACACTGATACTTTATGATACCATGTACATAACAGTTCTTGGTATTCTCTTTAAAAGCCAGGCCCTGTCCACACGGGAACGCTTTGAGGTTTTAGGTGGGGAACGCTAAAGAATTTTTATTCTGAATTAAATAAACATGAACTACCAGAAGAACATACTACGCTACCAATTGTCAGTACTTTTGAGTACCAATATGTATTGACGGTACCGAATGGACTGAAATGTGAACGGTTCCATCCCAGTCCACATGTGATAGTTCTTTTCATCTAATGAGACCGGCAGACGTCTTAACTTGCTCATCAGGAGGAAGATTCAAGTGGCCATCATGTTGTGTTTGTGTGTGCGTAGCAGATTCAAGTGGCCATCTTGTTGTGTTTGTGTAGCGGATTCAACTGGCCATTTTGTTAAGTTTGTTTGTGTGTAGCGGATTTAAGTGGCCGTTGTGTTTGTGTGTTGCAGATGCAAGTGGCCTTCTTGTGGCTTTTGTGGTGTGTAGCAGATTCAAGTGGCCTTCTTGTGGTTTTTGTGGTGCGTAACAGATTGAAGTGGCCATCTTGTTGTGTTTGTGTAGGGGATTCAAGTGGCCATCTTGTTGTGTTCGTTTGTGTGTCGCGGATTCAAGTTGTTTATGTAGGTGTGGCGTACATATTACATATTTCCCCCGTGTGGACAGGGTCTAATCTAGTAAGGGCGTGTAATGAAAGTTTGGCCTATTTCAAGTAGTCATAAACACAACATTTGATTGTGGTTCAAATAAAACTGATCAGTGCACAAAGAATGTTTCAGGTTCTCTGGGTGACATCCATCCAGTATTGCCAGTTGATCCAGGACTGTAATACAGGACTGAGATCCAGGACTAATCCAGGAACTGTGACTGACTTGTCATTTCAGTCATTGATCAGAGCCAGGATCATGCTGCAACAACACAATCATGTTAGCTAAACCACTATCTTATATAAGGTCAATTAGGGCCTGATCTACTAACATCCAAATACAAGGCACATGCAAGGCACTAAACAGTGTGTACAATCTATAAAACACTGTGTACTATCAGTGCGTGCAATCTATAAAATACCAGTCGTGTTTTTTTAATCTGAAAAATATTGTGTATTATTGGTGGGTACAAACTATGAAATATGTTGTACTAGTAAATGTTTTTTTAACCTATAAAATACTGTGTACCATTAATCGGTACAAACTCGGGTTGTTCCGGTAGCAAAATGTATTTCGATACTAACGGCTAGCTAATGTCTAAGAAGAGCGAGAACTAAGCACCTCTTGCAGCGCAGCGCTTCAGTGTTTCAATCAATGTTTATCAATCAATGTTTATTTATATAGCCCTAAATCACAAGTGTCTCAAAGGGCTGTACAAGCCACAACGACATCCTCGGTACAGAGCCCACATATTTATAGCTTCAACGTTGTCCTTAGTTTTTAGGCTAAAATGTGTCGATCCATTTGTGTATGGAACACAAAGCTATCTACATTCCTACTCTCACCTACGGTCATGAAGTGTGGGTCATGACCGAAAAAATAAGATTGCGGATACAAGCGGCCGAAATGAGTTTCCTCAGAAGGGTGGCTGGCATCTCCCTTAGAGATAGGGTGAGAAGTTCAGTCACCCGAGAGAGACTCGGAGTAGAGCCGCTGCTTCTTCGAGTCAGCTTAGGTGGTTCGGGCATCTCGTGCGGATGCCTCACGAGCGTCTCCCTAGGGAGGTCCTCGTTGCACGTCCCACTAGGAGGAGGCCCCGCGGCAGGCCAAGGACCGGATGGGGGGATTACATCTCCTCTCTGACCTGGGAACGCTTCGGGATTCCCCAGGAGGAAGTTGCTAATGTTGCTCTGGAGAGGGAATTCTGGGGGTCTCTGCTGGAGCTGTTGTCCCCGCGACCCGATTCCGGATAAGCGGTTAAAGATGGATGGATGGATGGACATACCTATGCTCCTTCAAAGACTGTGCTACTGGCTGCAAAGCATTGCACTTTCAAATACAACAATGAGTAGAGAGGAGTGTTATGTGTGTATATGTGTAAATAATTGAACACTGAAATTCAAGTATTTATTTTATTTATATGTATATATATATATAATAAAATGCATACATATATACATAGCTAGAATTAACTGAAAGTCAAGTATTTATTTTATTTATATATACCTGTATATATGAGAAATACTTGAATTTCAGTGAATTCTAGCTATAAATATACTCCTCCCCCCTTAACCCCGGCCCCGCCCACCCCAACCCTGCCCACCTCAAGTATGGTAAAGACTGATTGACGTCTTGGTTGGTGGATATATATTTTACAACAAAAGCTACTCAAATAGTGAAAGGTAAGTGTTTTTTTTTGTTTAAGTAAGCAGCAAGTACAGTACAGTTAGTAGAACTGTGTTTTCATTACTGTTTACTGTACTATATATATATATATATATATATATATATATATATATATATATATATATATATATATATATATATATATATATATATATATATATGACATACTTTAATTTCAGTGAATTCTAGCTATAAATATACTCCTCCCCCTTAAAGAATCCTGGTTAGGTTGACATGTAGTTTACAACAGTGGTGCCCAACCACCGGGCCACGGCCCGGTACCGGTCCATGGATTGATTGGTACCGGAACGCACAAGAAATTTAAAAAAACATTTAAAAAATGTTTTTATTTTTTTTAATTTTTAATTAAAGGCCTACTGAAACCCACTACTACCGACCACGCAGTCTGATAGTTTATATATCAATGATGAAATCTTAACATTATAACACATGCCAATACGGCCGGGTTAACTTATAAAGTGACATTTTAAATTTGCCGCTAAACTTCCGGTTCGAAACGCCTCTGCGGATGACGTATGCGCGTGACGTAGCCCGGGGAACACGGGTATGCCTTCCACATTGAAGCCAATACGAAAAAGCTCTGTTTTCATTTCATAATTCCACAGTATTCTGGACATCTGTGTTCGTGAAATATGTTGCAATCATGTTCATTGCATTATGGAGAAGGAAGCTGAGCAAGCAAAGAAGAAAGTTGTCGGTGCAAAATGGACGTATTTTTCGAACGTAGTCAGCAACAACAGTACACAGCCGGCGCTCCTTTGTTTACATTCCCGAAAGATGCAGTCAAGATGGAAGAACTCGGATAACAGAGACTCTAACCAGG
The DNA here is from genome assembly GCF_033978785.1 of Entelurus aequoreus. Classification (NCBI taxonomy): domain Eukaryota; kingdom Metazoa; phylum Chordata; class Actinopteri; order Syngnathiformes; family Syngnathidae; genus Entelurus; species Entelurus aequoreus. The sequence goes on from NC_084750.1 coordinate 1,487,251, forward strand.
AGGACTTTTGACTTCGATACACAGATGCCTGTAGAGAACTGGGACAACACAGACTCTTACCAGGATTACTTTGATTTGGATGACAAAGACGCAGACGTGCTACTGTGAGTATGCAGCTTTGGCTTCTAAACATTTGATCGCTTGATCGTATGTGCGCAACTTTTTTTTGCGTATGTACGTAACTTTTTTAAAATATATAAGCTTTATGAACCTTGGGTTAGGTGAACGGTCTTTTGGGCTGAGTGATTGTGTGTGTTGATCAGGTGTTTGAATTGTATTGGCGTGTTCTATGGAGCTAGGAGCTAGCATAGGAGCTAGGAGTTAGCATAACAAAGACTTAGGTGTTTTTATGCAGGATTAATTTGTGTCATATTAAATATAAGCCTGGTTGTGTTGTGGCTAATAGAGTAAATATATGTCTTGTGTTTATTTACTGTTTTAGTCATTCCCAGCTGAATACCAGGTACCGTGAGTATGCAGCCTTGGCTGCTAAACATTTGATAGCTTGACCGTACGTGCGCGTCACGTACGTAACTTTTTAAAAATATATAAGCTTTATGAACCTTGGGTTAGGTGAACAGTCTTTTGGGCTGAGTGATTGTGTGTGTTGATCAGGTGTTTGAATTGTATTGGCGTGTTCTATGGAGCTAGGAGCTAGCAGAGGAGCTAGGAGCTAGCATAACAAACACGCAGGTGTTTTTATGCAGGATTAATTTGTGGCATATTAAATATAAGCCTGGTTGTGTTGTGGCTAATAGAGTATATATATGTATTGTGTTTATTTACTGTTGTAGTCATTCCCAGCTGAATATCAGGTCACCCCCGGCTCTCACAGCATCTTCCCTATCTGAATAGCTTCAACTCCCCACTAGTCCTTCACTTGCACTTTACTCATCCACAAATCTTTCATCCTCGCTCAAATTAATGGGGAAATTGTCGCTTTCTCGGTCCGAATCTCTCTCACTTCATGCGGCCATCATTGTAAACAATAGGGAACTTTGCGTATATGTTCAACTGACTACGTCACGCTACTTCCGGTAGGGGCAAGCCTTTTTTTTATCAGATACCAAAAGTTGCAATCTTTATCGTCGTTGTTCTATACTAAATCCTTTCAGCAAAAATATGGCAATATCGCGAAATGATCAAGTATGACACATAGAATAGATCTGCTATTCCCGTTTAAATTAAAAAAATTCATTTCAGTAGGCCTTTAAAGGAAGACGTCTTGGTTCCTCCTCACATAACCAACTTTTGGCAGTCATTGCAATTTTGCCAGTTTTTTATCCGTCAGACACACTTTAAAATAATCCCAAACCATAGACATGGTGTCGTTAGTCAGTCACCGAGCGAGCTCGCTTGTTAGCCAGGCTACAGCACCGGCAACAACACACTCTTGTTGTTGTTATGCTCCGCTCGCGGCGGTTTAATGAGGTCATCAAGCCTCGCCAGTAAACCTCTCTTGCTGCAGTCGTCAACTCCTGTGTTGTGGGAGAAAGGAGAGGGGAGGGGCTGCTGACTGGGAGACGCAACTGCTCTGTACTTACCGCTCCATACAGCGGCGTTTTAAAAAGTCATTAATTTTACTTTTTGAAACCGATACCGATAATTTCTGATATTACATTTTAAAGCATTTTTTGGCCGATAAATTCGGCAGGCCGATATTATCGGACATCTCAAATGTATATATACAGGGTTTCCCACAGCGCTTTGTGGCTAAGGCCTAAACTAAGGTCTTAACAAGATCTCCAGCCACACGTGCGCATTTAAAAAACTCTCTGTCCCCAAGCAAACGCATACACTGAGTGTCATACGCATGCCAAAATACTGGGGGCGATGTAGCCTAGGACTTAAGACCATTTTAGCCAATCAGAAACATCCAAAACGTCATTTCCGGAGGCGGCATACAGCAAAAATAGCGGGTCACGGCAAGAAATAATTATATAGAAGAGAAGTAGAGCTACTTTTAAGCATAATTTTGGAGTTTAAAGTTAACAAAACTCAACAAAGTGTTGACTGGGAAACTTGCCAGTCCAAGTATGGTGACATTCTTACCCTATTTTGGAACGGTACGGACTTGGAGGGACATCTGAGGAATTTCTTCATCGGAAAGAGGACATCACAAAAACAACTATTAACACTAAACTGAAAGTGATTCGTGGAAAGTACAGACAAGCAGTCGACGCAAGTGGAAGAAGTGCTTACGCTAGAGCTGTTATGCTGTACTTCTAACTATGCCAGCAGATCTGGGGCGGTTCTCCATCAACTACATCCATTCAATTTAGAATAGAAACATCAGATATTGACACAAGCTCTCACAGGAGTTGGGATTCTCCATTTACCCTTGACAGCCTGGTCAGACAAAGATATGCCGAATGATGTACAAGACGTGATGGTGACAGGCCGTGTTACACTGTCCCAGGCGACGCCACCTTCCCCATGGGGAGACACCACCTAAACTAACCAATTTTCTGGGGGAAACACTGTAACGTGTACTATTATTAGTGTGTACAAAGTATAAAATAGTGTGTACTATTATTAGTGTGTACAAAGTGTAAAATAGTGTGTACTATTATTAGTGTGTACAAAGTATAAAATACTGTGTATAAAGTATACAATCGTGTGTACTATTACTGTTGAGAAAGTATAAAATAGTGTGCGCAAAGTATAAAAAAGGGTGTACTATTAGTGTGCACAAAGTATGATCTACTAAGGCTGTGTTTACAATTGATAACTGGTGCAGACCGCCTTATTACTCTGTGGCTATGAAAGTAGCTTACCACCACCAGGTGTGAATGAATGACGGGTTCTCACTTCTCTGTGAAGCGCTTTGAGTGTCTAGAAAAGCGCTATATAAATATAATCCATTATTATTATTATTATTATTTAAATCAGGTATTCGTGTGTACTGAGCAGCTGTCAGCATGGAAACACTCATTTACTGCACATGTATGTCATCATGTTCCTACCTGTTATGTTTTGAAGCGTTTTTAAACTAACAGCAGACAAATATAATACTTAACACTTTTATGGACATTTTAGAAGCAGTCCTGCGATGCATTTGCAATGACAAACACTTATTTAGCGCTGAAGAACCAACTGCGAGTTTGCGCTCCAGAGTCCAGATGCAAGAAAATGCACATTGCAATAAGTAGTTTTCACTGAGCAGTTATGTTAATATGTCTTTTGTATGAAAAAACAAGTGTCATTATAAAAATGCCAGCAGACACCAAAAAGCATCAATTGAATTAGTTTTAATCAGACTATTAAGTCATCCAGCAGATATAAAATTATAAAATGATGTTGCTGAACGACAATGTTTCTAATATTTTTATTTTTGACAGTCCATTAATGTTGACAAACATACGTAGGATGGAGCTGCAAAGCAATCGCCTCCTTTCTCACAGGCGTGTGTGTAACTGTGTCATCTAGCGCGTACTTCTCACACGTGCTAAATAATTGCAGTTGAGTTTTAGTCTTGATAGATCAAACTAAATAATTCGATTTTAAGTTTCTCCTCCCAGTATTGTGGGTGTTTTGATGAACAGCATATATTCTGCATATTCATGAAGTAGACACTCAAAATTATTATATTCTGCTCACTAAAGAGACACAAACCTCTGCTTACAAGTTTAGTAGATCAACTTTTTGTGCTATCAAGTTTGCACGTGTTTTAGTACACGCAAACCTTGAGTAGATCAGGCCCTGTGTACGTGCGAGTGTGTGTGTTGTGTACCTGTACAAATAAATGAAGAAGCAGAGCAGGTGGTAGCCCAGTTTGATCATGGCTTCCTTCATATGGGACTTGAGTTGACCTCGATTGTGAATCTCAGTGGGGTCAAACACTCCCATGTTGCCCATCGGGACCTTTACGTACCTGCCAGGAACAAGCAAGAGCTCAAAGTCTGCAACAAGAACTACACAAAGACATTTGTATAGACAAAATATTACTGTAGAAAATGTGGAATAAAAATGTGGCATGTTTAATAAAATTGCTAAAATTATACATGTTTAGGGACCAAACTATACACCATTTATTGATTAACCCTTTTCTCGTATTCCGGAAAAAATCTAAGCTGGGGCACTTGTATTTAGAAGTACTGCTGTACTGCTCGTCTTAACGAGTAGCCCCCGTACCCACCCCATTTATAAACATTCACAGGCAGCTGTGTCTTGCTTCGGACATCTTTTTTTTTTAAAAGAAAGAAAAATAAGCAATAAACCAGTTCATTTGTACTACTAAACATATTTGTTGTACCGTTCATTTGCTTGGCGTCCATGAAAATGACATACATTAGTGCCGATTATGCAAATTAGGTGACGATATCCTCCCCACAGCCTACTGCCATAAATAGATTGCAGTCTAGTGGGAAACACTACATGTCAGGTGCATTGAGTTCGTGTGTGCGTATCCAGCGGAATACTAAACGAATATGTAAATATAATGTTATAATTTGTCCATCATTCAAAATCCTTATGTTAGAAAGGAACACATATCCATCCATTTTTCTTTTTTTTTAAATACATTTGAAGTCATACAATACATTAATAGGTGGCTAACTATGCAGCTAATAGGAATACACTATGAAACCCTCTAAAAAAACATCCAAAAAGCGCCAACAATACTCCATTTACATGTCGTGATCTGAATATTAACAAGTATTAGCGCTATTGTTACTAAAAGCACTAACGCCGACAGACTATTTTTAGCGGCGCTGTGATCACAGACAGCTAACTAGCTTATGCTGCCTATATTCAGTATCAAAAATAAAAGTTTCTGGATCATCATTTGTCCCAAAGTAGTCTTTGTTGACTCTCATCAATTCTGCCATGATTAGTAGTCTTGTTGTTGAAGGGAAAAGTGAACGTTGCATCTGTGAAATGAATGCTTAAAATGATCAAAATATGTAAATATTACATGTTATCATGAATGTTATTACATTACACACATACTTACAGCATGTATATAAAACCTTAATGGAGGTTTTTGGATGTTTTTTAGAGCATTTTATAGGCAGAATAGAGCAACTACTATTGGCTCCTTTGTTAGCTGACTCTTGCTAACGTTTAGAGATGGCACCGCTGTAGTGGCTGCTGGTTGCAGGAGCTATGTTTTCTTGTCTATCCTCCTTTTGTTTTTGTGTGTTTCTTGCCATTTGGTCTGGGCCCTTTCAGGACTGCGCGGCAGGGGGTGGCACTTTTGTGACTTCTGCGTTGCTTTTGTAAACCCTTGGATCCACTTGGGTGGAGCCTTTTGGCCATGGCCATGCTTTCACTAGAGACCAGCTGCTGGCTCTCTGCTACACCATAGTCCATGTGGAGAGACCGGAGGAGATGCGGAGCTACCATTGAGCGTTGGGATGGATGAGCTTCACGCAGCTGAACAACACTTTGGTCTCCCCAGATAGATTTTCGATCATTCGCGCGGGCTGGACATTGGTCGGGAGCTAGTGCGCAGCCTAGGACGGAGTCAGCTCTCTTGGGTTGCTTAGTTAAATAAATAAGGTTAAAGTACCAACACACGCACACTGGGTGTGGTCAAATTAACCTCTGCATATGACCCATCCCCTTGTTGACCCACTGGGAGGTGAGGGGAGCAGTGAGCAGCAGCAGTGGCCGTGCCCGGGAATCATTTTGGTAATTTTACCCCCATTTCCAACCCTTGATGCTGAGTGCCAAGCAGGGAGGTAATGGGTCCCATTTTTATAGTCTTTGGTATGACTCGGCCAGGGTTTGCACTCACGACCTACCGATCTCAGGGCGGACACTCTTGGACCTCTTCCTGTCTCTGGAAGTGGATCACTGCAGTGTATATGGGTTTTGAAATTTTATTTTTGTTTTGTTGTTTGTCTGTGCTTGGTGCAACCATATGTGCACACTAGAGCTGTAGATCTTTGGGCACCAGACGATTCGATTTGATTTTTGTGGGTAACAATTCAATTCAGAATTGATTCTCGATTCAAAATGATTTAGAAAATATTTGAGAAGCATTGATTTACATCTACAATATGATTTGCCCGAGTGGCTGAACAGGACATATAGTAAAAAATAAAAAATAAACGAATACGACGACAATGCAAAGCAAATACCGTATATTAGAATCCTAGGGGATGGTAAGGAAGGTAACAAGTTTACCTGTAAATGTCCCAGGCTGCAACAGGGAGGTTGAGGAGTAAGATGAACCAGTGCGTGGAAATAAACATCAACAGCGTGGAGAGACACTGGCCCACCATCTCTGGAATAACCCACTGATCACAACACATGATAAACACAGTGAAATAAAATGTACCATTTTCAAGTTAACACCCGAAATAACAAGTGTTGAAAGGTGTTACTAGGAGTGAGGTAATTGTGCGTACACTTAGTAACAATCCACACTTACCTTATTGAGTTTGGAGCAGCAGGCCCTGGCATTAATGTAGTCACATTCTAAATCAGACAAGGTGATTATCTACTCTTTATGTCAAGGTGGGACAGCTGGGACACAAACCATGTCAACACATGCATTATTTCACATACTTATCATGTGAAAAAGTGCAATATATTTATCTGTACAGTAATCTCTTTATTTATTTATTTTATATATACTATATATATATTTATTTATTTATATATGCACCTTATTGCTTTTTTTTATCCTGCACTACCATGAGCTTATGTAACGAAATTTCGTTCTTATCTGTGCTGTAAAGTTCAAATTTGAATGACAATAAAAAGGAAGTCTAAGTCTAATGTGTGTGTACTTCCGATGTCCACATTTCCCCAGTTCCCCATGAAAGCGCAATAACAAGCTATTCAACAAATTCGTGAACATTTAACTTAAATCATTTGTCTTACCATAATCCGGTATCTACACCCTAGTTGGTGCGAGCGAACCCGCCTTTGTCTTAGTTTATGTTGACACATTATACCCCCTGCATTGTAAACAAGGTGTTAGCCGCAAGCTAACGGGTTAGCAATGCAGCCCGTTTCCCGCCATTTGTTGATAAACAAAACACAATTCCCAACGACGGAAGACGTTCACAGACAACCGGCATGCACACCTACGCGGGAATATAACACGGTAAAGGATACAAAATACACTGCAAGGAAAATCAGAGCACAACAGTCGATCAGTGACAGAATAAACACGGCAGCCTCCATTTTTGATGATTTGCATTCCACCAGCAAAATATTACTGCCACCTACCGTGTGGGGGAGGTTTTACATTTTTCTTCTTTTAGTTTTCTGGCGGGTTGCAGCCGTAACTTAGAAGCTGCATACTGCCACCTACAGTACCGGAGAATGTAGCATGGGCTTGTCCCCCACTTATTAATAATAATAATAGATGCATAGGCGCCAATCTACATTTCTGCCAATGGGTGCTCGGTGTGTGTGTGTATTAAAAACATTTTTTTTTTTAAAGACGTTCAGTTAATATCCCATATCATTTGTGGCTTTATTATTTTATAAAACGGACTAAACTCGCCACAAAATTAACTACAACAAAATTGATTTTTCAAAAATAATTTTAAAGATTGAAAGTTGCCATCAATCCCACGTGGGTGCTCGGCATTGTCCGTGGGTGCTCGGACCGAAGCACCCACGGGATCGTTGCCTATGAATAGATGTATGTGTATCTCAGTGGTTCTTAACCTTGTTGGAGGTACCGAACCCCACCAGTTTCATATGCGCATTCACTGAACCCTTCTTTAGTGAATTTTTTTTAATTTCAAAATCAAGAAAAAGTTATATGTTTTTTTACTGGTGCACAAAACAAAATGAACCGTGCATGAACATCACCTTGTTCAAAGAACAAAACCAACACAGTGCATGAACTCACAACAAATTACACACCTTACACACATTACCATGAATTGATTAACGTGGACCCCGACTTAAACAAGTTGGAAAACTTATTCGGGTGTTACCATTTAGTGGTCAATTGTACGGAATATGTACTGTACTGTGTAAACTATACTGTTTCATATAATGTATTCTCTTCCTTTGCAATCTGCTAGTAAAAGTTTAAATCGATCAACCTGCAAATCCGATGGAAAATTAGAGGGAACATTGTTTGGGGGTATCCATAATACGCCGATAGGGAGAAGTTTTTATTTACACGATAAGTCGGATGTGTCTTTATCTCCGTGGCGTAGGTTCCGCCGAACCCCTGAGGCCGACTCACCGAATCCCTAGGGTTCGATCGAACCCAGGTTAAAAACCACTGATCTATCTGTTGTGTCCTGGGCATGACGTTAAAGTGCATCCGGCAGTGGAGGCTTCTCTATGGGGTCTTGGGGCACTAGGAGGTTAACCCCTTTACTACTGTTACCCCAGGTGGCCCTTGGCAAAGGCCTAGTACCTGACTGCCCCCTAGCCAGGGATACGGGGAAGACCTCAACAGCGGAGCAGGCGGAAGACGGTAGATTTAAGAACTACCACAAGGGCTGCGATGGCGGAAGAAGGCTGCAGCAGAAAAGGGTCCCCAGTCGTCTTGGACTCCATGCACTGGACCCTGACCCGATTCTGTCAAGGATCGTGTGGTGACTGTCTGTGCACCAGTTTCCCCATGTAAAACAAAGTCACGCACAGGCATCCTCCATAAAGGGATACACCCCTACCAGGAGGATCGTCATACTCGTTCGAGTGACCGCCGATGATGATGATCTATCTGTATCTATCTAACTGTGCGTTTCCCACCTAGGCCTTCAGTGATCTCCGACCTAAATGATTACCTCTCAAAATACCATAATTGATGTCACCACATGATAATTGCTGGAGAAATACTATACAGGGACACATTTACACCCTACTGGGAATTGAATCACATCAACAGTATACAAAACGGGTTATTTTCTGGCACATTAAAAATCAATTAAAACGCATCAGCCATTAAAACATATACCGTAAATCTCTCTGCTTGGTTTATGCAACTTCCAGTCAATCAAAGTACAAAATTCTCAAAGATATATTAATTAGTTTGATCTTTATTACCTCTCGTGTAATTTATTTTTATCCCATATTTGTTCCCACTACCGCACCTTAAATTTGAGTCCTTAATCTCGTTATATGCAAACATAATGACAATAAAGTTCAAAAATAAATAAATAAATAAATACATTAACTGCCCTGACCACATGGTGGCGACAAATACACATGTAACAATGTTAATTAAATGACAAGCATAAAACACTTTAATAACAAGAGTTTACAACTTCTGGTTGTAACAGAACAGCTACTGTCAACAACTTGTGGTCTGATTGGCTATCGCAACTGTCTCTCAACTCTATGTGTTCTCAAATTAGAAACACCATGACCCCGGGTTTATCACTGATGACGTGTCCAAGCATCACCGTGAGGTGTATTCAAGTTCGAATAGAATGGAATAGAGTTTTATTGTCATTATTACAGTGAACAGGTTCGAAGAACAACGAAATTGGAGCAGATCCCCTAAAGTGCATACACAATAATTTAGTAATATAAAGAGTAAAAAAAGATAAAAAAGATAAAAAAAGAAGATATGTATCTATATACATGTATATATCCACACGCATGCATATAGCCATACATATGCATATGCATATATATATATATATATACACATATAACATTATTGCACATTATAGTCCGAAAAAATAAAAAGACATGACACATGAGGACATGACGGACACATTGTGCTCACTCAGTGCCTTCATCCGCTAACGGTCCCGATGAGTATCCAATCACAGGACGCGAAGATATCACGTTCAACGTGAAGCCAGCTAGAGGCCTTACTGACAACAACTCGTGATCTGATTGGCTATCGCAACTGTCTATCAACTGTATGTCCTCGTTCACTTACAGTGCACGGACGCCCGCATTGTTGATTCTGAAGGCCTCCGGCAGATTTCGTACAGCATGGTAACATAAGCTAGCTGAATTCTGATTGGATACAAACTAAAACTAAAAACAACAGCACTGGAACGAGCATAATATGACATGAAGAGAGTATGAATAATTTTAGATATTTAGGGAAAGTAAATTAAAAAAAAAAATTCTCTTTAATTATGATCATGATTTCTGACGGCCCACCACTGGTGTATATATATATCTAAATACATACTATGGAGGTTAATTTGTGTCTTTATTACGAAAGCTCATTTTGACACTGAACTAATGTAACTGAATGTTTTGCGTACACATTTGTGAACTGCTGACAATTTCATTGAAACAAAATCTCAGCAAAATGTGTGTGTTTAAAGATTCAGTGTATAAAAATTCAGTGTATAAAAATTCAGCGCTGACAAATTCCGCATAGAAAAATTCGCTGTTTCAAAAAGCAAGACTCACTTCCGATAAATTAAGACTGAAGCAATCGATTCTGTCCCAGAATCAGCCAATGAGGTGTCATGTGTGAAGTCACGTGACACGGGTCTTGCAAAACCACGTAAAAAAAGGCAGGTACCTGAGCTACCTGGGCATAATACAACATCATTAACATTTCAACGTGGCCCGCTGGATGTTTACAAACTATAGAAATAATTTCTCTTTTTGTGTTACTACGGCAACCGTAGGAAGCTCTGGTCCATGCAGAGGAGGCATGAAGCAGAGTGGGCGGGGCTTGTTTACACGGCAGCAAGCCTGAGACATGGGTGTCTGACAAAGGCAGATTTCTACAACCAAGTCCTGCAGAACAGTGGTATTATATAGTCTATATGTGGATGTTTTTTTACCCTTTGTGTTTATGTTTCGCTGTGTTTGTTGCATCTTTGTTGTGCATGCTCGATATGTCAATGAAGGAAGCGGTCTGAAAAGTAGAGGAGCAACGTTCATATATTCTCAATATTCAGTCTTTTATTGTTGATAGTTAATATTGTAAATCATACATTCTGTATTCTCATGTACATTCAGTAAACTAAAATTTCATTTTGTTTTTAAGATAGTCTGTTATAACGTTTTTAGTATCAGTCATTACTGTGTGATCAACTTGTATTATTTTTTTGCAGAATCTAGTTTTTTTTCCACTTATGTACAGCAACCTCCACTTTTAAAGTGTTAATAAAAAGGAATCCAAGCACATACATCAGATTAAATCATCCTCCTGCGCCTCTTCCTTCTTTTCCTCCTCCTTCCTCTTCCCTTCAACCTCCTCCTCCTTCCTTTTCTTCTTTGTTGTTTTAGGGTGGATGCATGCTGAACGAGTGAACCCCCCTGGATGCGAATGACCTTAACTACTGACTTACAGCAGTGATGTCATACAGGTTCAACACGGCCCGTGAGATGAGTTTGCAAAAAAACAAAATAGATAAATAAATAATGCACCGCTTCTACTGTATGTACCTCATGGCCTACAACTAGGGATAGGAATCAAAAAACAGTTCTTGTTCAGAACCGGTTCCCAGTGTATCCATTCCTAGGCATTGCTTGCCATTTTGTCAAACGGTTCTCTTATGGCTTCTTGCGGGTTGGGATGACATCATTACGCAATGTGCGTAGTGACGTCTGATTGCAAAATGGCGGCTCCTGTTTGGAACAAGCACTAACATTTTACAAGAACAAATGACAACAACGCTACTTGTAATACGTATAAGGCTGCTAGTTCATCAAGAGGACATACAAACAATATGCTGAAAGATTTCAAGACGCAGCATGCAATAATTGTAAATGAAAGTCGCGTTTTTAACCGTTCCTATTTCACCCCAGCAGAGGTAACGCGAGTACGTCATCTGAATACAACAGGTACTAACTAACACCGCCTATCAAGTTAGCGCTATATTTGTTAAATTGAAATGAATGGCTTCTCATTTAGATGAGCATGACGAGAAACAGATTCTGACTGGCTGCGAGGCGGGCAGCACTCACTCCAGTTCACGTCTGCTGCTAGACGAATGTCACCGAGCAGCGACTAAGTTTGTGGTCAAAAGCTTGCATCCATTTGCTGCAGTAGAAACACTTCATTTTCGGTAAGTGAATGTTCAATTGTAGTCAGAGAAAAGTTGAATGTTTTCCTCCAACAACATTTTCACTCAGTCATTATAACACATACAATTAGAATATGGTGTAAAAGTCCATTCATGTCAGCAATTGATTTCAAATGTCAAACTGATGAGGTGGCGACTAGTCCAGGGTGTACCCCGCCTTCCGCCCGAATGCAGCTGAGATAGGCTCCAGCACCCCCCGCAACCTCGAAAGGGACAAGCGGTAGAAAATGGATGGATGGAATCTAGTATGTGATATAAAGTACATGCAAAGTGTTATTATTTTAATCATCATAGCTTACAGTTTTTGAAACCTTACATTTTCTGAGATTTTCAATTCAAGGTTTTCATAAACTGTAAGCCATATTCATCTAAATTCCAACCAAAGAAGCAGGGCCGCAGTTTCAGGAGCCCAAGTTCTCAGGGGCCGTATATCAAAATGTGGATGTTTCTTTAGAAAGTGCCTCTGTAGATTGTATTCCTTTGAGACTATTTACATATTCATCTCTTAATGTGAATACAAATCTATCCACGTGAACCTTATTGATTATTTAATTAGAATTATTGAGCAGAGGAAGTGAACAAACAAATGTGTTCGAAATGGAATAAGCTCTGCTTCTCCTTGCTCCTTTTCAGACATGTCGTAAAAAGAAACTGGTGTACCATATTGTAACTGTAACCGTATGTTCCAAACTTATTAAAACCATAACCACCTTCTGGGTGGAAGTGCTGGCATTCGCAACCTTCTTTGACCCCAAGTGCTGGGTAAAACCAATGTCGGGAGACTGAGTCAGCATGGCGTGGGACTCTTTGTTCATGCACTTCTTACGTGGACTGAGACACAGAAAAAGTAACCACGCTGTTAGAGCCATTTACTCTTTCTGTCCGTCAAATTCATGACGTCACTAAAGGGGTTGGCTCAAGGCCAAGTGCCAGTCTATTTAGGGAGGAGCTGGGATCTTGCTCAGGTGTTGCTGAGTAGAGGCGCAACAGTTTTTGACTGTGTCAGGCTAGTATTTGTTTGCTCATGTTTATTTTCCCATTTTGTTACAAAGTGAGTTTGATTTACGTGACTATATGTTAATAAATATTTGTGTTAAACATGGACACAATTCTGGACATCAATTATTAGCCAGCTGCACACGTCTGAACTAGCTTCAATTATATTCGGCAACCAGTAGCAGTAATAGTTTAGGACTTTACCGCTACACTTAGTCAAAAACTGCCTCATCGGAACGCGAGTTGTTTATTGGGAAGCAACAAGCTTCGAGGCTCGTTTTGGAAGAGGAACGCACGGGCCGCTGTCAGCGTTTGTTTGGCGACCGGCGGCGGAAGAAACGGATCGGCGAAGCGGCGGAGACCATCTGCAATCAAGCTCTGCATCGACAGCTACGAGTCCCACTGGAGAGCTACAGGGTCGCTCATTGGGGACAGCAGCCAGCAGCCAGCAGCAGCAGCAGCAGCAGCAGATCATCCGACCGAGCCAAGCCAGGAGGAGGACGCGGAGCAGCGTTGAGTCCGACTCCTACACCTGTGTGGTATGTTTTAGCGGCGCGCCGACATAAACAAAAACAAAACGGCCATTGTTAAAATGTGTGCACACAAATATTGAACAATCCAATGCATTGGTGACTATTTGACTTGACTTGCGCGCGGGTTGAAAAACTTTGACTTTTCCAAATGGAGGAGGAGGGAGCACAAATGTGCGCTGACGAACATAAACAACCACAGGAGGACAATGTGGCTGAACGTGAAAATGTTGGGCAAGGAGTTGAAGGGAAAAAACGTGTGGTAAAAATGACACCCAAGGCTTTAGGTCACAAAATTGAAAGTTTGAATGGGGAAAGAAAATCAAAGTTGCAAAGACTCTCAACGCTGAAACAGGGGGTCATTGCCGTGTTAAATGACGAAACACGTTCACATGAGCTAAAGGAGGAATTTAGTAGATTTATGGGTTTTTATCATGAAACCAGAAAAGTGCACAAAACTTTGTTGTCTCTGTTGCCAGATGATGAGTGTACTAAACATGAGACATGGTACAAAGCAAAAATGTTGAATTTTGATAATTTTATTGACGAGGTTGACAGGTTGATGTATTCTCAAAATGATGATGATGACAATGATGATGATGATGAGGTTGAAAATTATGGTTCTGCTGTTGATGGTTTTGAAAATGAAAGTGTACAACCCCACGACAGCATTTCAAATGTTCAATCCAATGTCTTATCAAAGCTCAATAATTCCACAGCCTCAAACAAAAGCAAAAGGTCTTCCACTTCTTCTGCTCGCATAATAGCAGAGGCAGATAAGGCAGCACTTATTGCCCGTGCTATTGCTTTAAAAGACATTCATGTATTGGAGGCGCAGGCAGCAGCTCTAAAGAGGAGACAAGATGAGCAGGCAGCAGCTCTAAAGAGGGAACAGGAGAAACAAGCAGAGGCCATAAGGAGGAAAAAGGAGCAAATGGAGTTGGATGCTCAAATAGCAGCCCACAATGCTAAATTGTCTGTCCTCCATGAAGCCAGTGTTTCTGGCAGGAGCAAAAAGTCTGATGGAATGGAGTCCTATTATAGGCAAGTAACAAAACTGACAAAAGTGCCTGCACAGCCTGTACAACAACTTCAGCAGTCTGTTAAAGCTGCTCCTTCAGAGCTTCACACAGCCAAGAAGGCCCCAAACAAGGTTCATTCATACCCACAACCAAACAAACAACCACTTCGCTCATCAACTTTGGATCCTGTGGAAAACCAATCAAGGCAACATTTACCTCAAGCAGCTCAATCATTTCAAGGCAATAACACAATACCAGGTGAATTCCACACTATATTACAAAGGCAAAATGAAATGATGGCACTCCTGGTTCAAGCACGAACCTCCCAATTACTTCCACACAGACACATTCCGGTTTTTGAAGGTGACCCATTGCAGTTTCAGGCTTTCATAAAAGCATTTGAGCATTGTGTAGAGGCAAAAACCAATGATTGTGGTGACTGCTTATATTATCTGGAGCAGTTTACCAAAGGACAGCCGAGAGATTTGGTGCGCAGTTGCCTCTATATGCCTACAGAGAGAGGCTATGCGACAGCAAAACGCCTACTAAGGGAACACTTCGGAAATCCTTTAAAAATAACAGCAGCCTACTGTCTTGTTCCGTGTTGTGGAAATAAGTTGAGCCAACACACAGCGTGCTGCTAACTGTACTTTTATTCACTACTCGTGGGAATAACACATCAATCAATCAATCAATCAATCAATGTTTATTTATATAGCCCCAAATCACAAGCGTCTCAAAGGGCTGCACAAGCCACAACGACATCCTCGGTACAGAGCCCACATACGGGCAAGGAAAAACTCACCCCAGTGGGACGTCGGTGAATGACTATGAGAAACCTTGGAGAGGACCGCATATGTGGGTAACCCTCCCCCGCCCTCTAGGGGAGACCGAAAGCAATGGATGTCGAGTGGGTCTGACATAACATTGTGAAAGTCCAGTCCACAGTGGATCCAACACATCAGCGAGAGTCCAGTCCACAGCGGGGCCAACAGGAAACCATCCCGAGCGGAGACGGGTCAGCAGCGCAGAGATGTCCCCAACCGATGCACAGGCTAGTGGTCCACCCGGGGTCCCGACTCTGGACAGCCAGCACTTCATCCATGGCCACCGGACCTATGCAACTCCCCCTCGCAAGGGACAGGGGAGAAGAGGAGAGAAGAAAAGAAACGGCAGATCAACTGGTCTAAAAAAGGGGGGTCTATTTAAAGGCTAGATTATACAAATGAGTTTTAAGATGGGACTTAAATGCTTCTACTGAGGTAGCATCTCTAACTGTTACCGGGAGGGCATTCCAGAGTACTGGAGCCCGAATAGAAAACGCTCTATAGCCCGCAGACTTTTTTTTGGCTCTGGGAATCACTAATAAGCCGGAGTTCTTTGAACGCAGATTTCTTGTCGGGACATATGGTACAATACAATCGGCGAGATGGGCTGGAGCTAAACCGTGTAGTATTTTATACGTAAGTAGTAAAACCTTAAAGTCGCATCTTAAGTGCACAGGAAGCCAGTGCAGGTGAGCCAGTATAGGCGTAATATGATCAAACTTTCTTGTTTTTGTCAAAAGCCTTGAAGCCGCATTTTGTACCAACTGTAATCTTTTAATGCTAGACATAGGGAGACCCGAAAATAATACGTTACAGTAATCGAGACGAGACGTAACGAACGCATGAATAATGATCTCAGCGTCGCTAGTGGACAAGATGGAACGAATTTTAGCAATATTACGGAGATGAAAGAAGGCCGTTTTAGTAACACTCTTAATGTGTGACTCAAACGAGAGAGTTGGGTCGAAGATAATACCCAGATTCTTTACCGAGTCGCCTTGTGTAATTGTTTGGTTGTCAAATGTTAAGGTGGTATTATTAAATAGATGTAGACATCACATTTCAGGCAACGCTAAAACAGGAAGTACCTCATTCCTTGGGCCAATCATATTCGTGTATACTTCAGGGACCGCTCGGAGATCGTATTACCTAAGAATATTACATCCCCCTTCTTTTAGAAAAATATGGAACACAACATTCAAGAAAACACACTCTGTGCAATAACCGTTACTGAAACATATTGAAATTCAAGTAGCACATGTACGACTGTCTTAAAGTAGGAATTCAACAACAGATTTCAATTATCACTTAACTTGCTCGAATGTCATACTGTTGAAAATAGAAACACAATCACAATGTTATTGAATTGTACGTATCTGAACACCATTGAGCATATTTTTTATAAGTCCATAACAACTCTGGGCTTAACCTCACGTCCAGACCTTGTCTGATACCGCACAGGCTGTGGGGCTGTTTCTTCTGTTATCTTTGCGGTGTGTGGTGGGTCAGTGTGTAGTGCATGTTGTGTGTCATGTTTTGTGTTTTCTTCAGTCTGAGTGGTCAGTGTCTCTCTTGTGTCCAGGAGATGTCGTCTGTTTCGCCTATATTCTTGTCCTCCTGATGCGCGTATGTGGTATGATCTTTCAGTATCAGCTGAACGAATGACAACTGCTGGTTTCCAGTAGCCTTTCTCCTGAAAACGGATGTATTGTCCTTCATGCAAAGGTGACATTTGCTTAGCTGATCTGTCATAGTATTTTTTCTGCTGGTGTTGTTTGTTGGTTCTCATGATGTGAACATCCTTGTGGCTGATAGTTTTGGGTTGCAGCTGCTGATGGGTGTTAGGCAGGATTGAGCGTGTGCGACGACTCATGAGCAGCTGAACTGGTGACTTGAAATTGTCCACTGGGGTATTGCGATATTCAAGCAGACTCAGATAAGGGTCTTTCTGATCAGCTTTGGCCTTTTCCATAAGGGACTTTGCAATGTGAACAGACTTCTCGGCTAAGCCATTACTTTGAGGATAGCATGGGCTGGAGGTAATGTGTGTGAAACCCCATGTGTTGGCAAAAACATCAAACTCTCTACATCTGTACTGTGGACCATTGTCTGATATAACAGTCTCTGGTATCCCGTGTCTTGCAAAAGAAGATTTTAGTTTATGTATAACAGCAGCAGCAGTGGTGCTGTTTAATCTGTTTAGCTCAAAGTATCTGCTGTAATAGTCTACTGTGACTAAATAATCATCATTGTTCCAAGTGAACAGGTCAGTAGCCACTGTTTGCCATGGCCTGTCTGGGATCTTGTGAATTATCATTGGCTCTTTAGTGTTTGATGGTTTATGTTCATTGCAGATGTGGCATTTACCAACTAATTCCTCAATCTGTTTGTTCATCCCAGGCCAGAAGATGATGTCACACGCTCTTTGTTTGCACTTTTCCATACCCATGTGACCTGCATGGATACGGGATAACATCTCTGTGCGCAGTGAGTTGGGTATGATGATTTTTTCCCCTTTGAATAGGATGTTATTCATCTGCGAGAGCTCGTCTCGGTAGTTCCAATATTCCTCTATGTTCTGAGGACATTGTTTCCTCTCCTCGGGCCATCCTGACTTAATTGTCTTTTTCAGCAAGATGAGTTGAGCATCCTTTCCAGTCTCTACCTTGATGTCTTCAAGTCTGGTGTCACTGACAGGTAAGTTGCTATAAACGGTGTGCACCTGCATGTCCATACCTTCACTGAGGCTGGTGTCCTGGTCAGGCAGTGACTTTCTTGAGAGAGTGTCTGCGACAGGAATGTCTTTGCCTGGTCTGTGAGTGATGGTGAAGTTATACCTCTGTAGCTGAAGCATCATTCTTTGTAACCTTGGAGGCGCTGCTGCAAGTGGTTTTCGCAAAATGGATTCAAGTGGTTTATGGTCACTTTCCACGGTGATGTGGCGACCATTTATGTACTGGTGGAAATGCTTGCACCCAAACAGAATAGCAAATAACTCCTTCTCAATTTGTGCACAATTGACTTCACAATCAGTTAGTGACTTAGATGCATAGCCTATGGGCTTTCCTTCTTGTAATAGCACTGCTCCTAATCCATATTTTGATGCGTCAACTTGGAGTCTGAGTTCTTTGCTTGGGTCAAAATACCTTAACACTGGACCTGGTTCCTGAGTGAGGAGTTCTTTAATCTTTTCAAATGCTTCCTCCTGCTGTGCATCCCATCTGAATTCACTTGAATCTTTTAACAGGTGACGCATGGGTGCATTGACATCAGACAGTCCAGGGGCAAATTTGGACAAATAGTTAATCATGCCAAGGATTGTTTCCCGCTCACCTTTGTCTCTTGGTGGCTCCATGTCCCTCACAGCTGCAATCTTGGCTGGATCAGGCTTGATTCCATCCTTGGTGATTCGGTGCCCAAAGTAGCTGACTTCAGTAGCACAGATTGTACTCTTATCTGGGTTGAGCTTAACTCCTCGCTCCCTGGAGCGCTGCAACATTGCACGGAGGTTGGTATCATGTTCTTCTTTAGTCTTGCCATAGATGAGGATATCATCGACTATTGCTGTGACACCCTGTAAACCCTCATAAGTCTCGTCAACTTTATGCTGAAACTCATCTTGAGCCGAAATCAGTCCAAAAGGTAAGCGGAGGAATCTGTATCGTCCGAAAACAGTGTTGAAGGTTGTCAGCTTTGAGGACTCATCTGAGAGCTTGATGGCCCAGTAGCCTGACCTTGCATCCATTACACTGAAGAAACAGGCTCCTGCCAATTTGGATGTGGTGTCCTCAAGGGTAGGTAAGGGGTAGTGCGGGCGTTTGATGACTTTATTTAGATCCCTTGGATCCAGACATACTCTTAGTTTTCCTGTGCGTGGTTTTTCTGCTGCAACCATTGAATTAACCCATTCAGTTGGTTCAGTGACTTTTACAATAATGTCTTGTTTTTCCATGTTTTGTAATTCCTCTTTGAGGCGGTCACGAAGGGCCAGAGGGACGCGCCTAGGTGGGTGAACTACAGGTACTGCTTCGGGTTTAATGTGAATTGTGCACTCTCCAGGAAACAGTCCTATTCCTGTGAACACATCAGCAAACTCATCCATAACTGATGTCTCAGGTGTGCTGTGCACGGACAGTATAAGTTTAATGAGTCCAAAATCCAAACAGGCTTTTAATCCTATCACTGGAGGAGCTTGTGTGTCAACGATGTGGACTTTTAATGTCAGATGGGTGCTTTTGTACTGGCATTTAATGTTGCATTTTCCTCTGACGGATAGCCTCTCACCCCCATAGCCATAGAGAGGGCGTGTTGTTGGTTGTAGTGTGTCCTGTATCCCAAGCCTTTGGAAAACATTAGTGGGAATGACATTAGCTGACGCTCCGGTGTCTAGCTTGAAGGAGACAGTAGTTTTACTTTGTCCAACAAACACATATGCCTGTTCAGTTTCTCTTTTGTTACCGCTGCCTTGTGTAACTGCATCAATAAACAATTCTTCATTGTCTGTCGTGCTGAGTGAGTCAATTTCACTTACAGTGTGTACTCCTGTACTCTGCTTTGAGCGGCATGCTTTTGCGAAATGGTTCCATTTGCTGCATATCTTGCACTGTTTACCTTTGGCTGGACAGCTGTCTTTTGCTCCATGAGGCTTGTTTCCGCAGTAGCCAAAACTTTTATGACGCTCTCTGTCCCCATCAGGTCTGTAGGTGTGTTCTGTTGCCTTGTCCTGGCGCGCTTTCCAAGCTGTCTTCCTTGGATAATGGCGACTGATAGCATGGACAGTCTGCTTGTGCAGGCCGCTAGCTATAGTTTTGAGCTGTGCTTGTGCCATGTCATGAGACCTGACTATATCTATAGCTTTATCCAACGTCAAATCGGAACCGACACTCAGTAGCTTTTCTCTTACTTTAGGCGAGTGGATCCCAAACACGACACGGTCTCTCACCATCTCCTCCTTGTTTGCATAATTGCAGTCCTTCACAAGCAGTCTCAAATCCGTCAAAAACTGTTCAAATGGCTCGTTACCTCCTTGGACTTTTTCGTGAAATTTATAACGAGCAAATATTATGTTTGACTTCGGCATGACGTATGCTTCATAGCGCTCATAGTACGTAATCAGTACCTTTCGTTCGTCGTCTGTAAGTGTCCATGTGTTATATATGTCCCGTCCTCTTTCGCCAATCCAGATGAGAAGGTAGCTGCACTTTTCGTCCTCTCCTTTTTTCTTAAAAAGGACCAGAAAACATCAACTCTACGTGGAGCTTAAACTTCCGCCATGCTTCGGGCAGGTTACTCGCATCCCAGTCCATACGAGGTGACGGAACTCCGGCGATGTCCATCTTGTTGCAAAGTTCTTCTTTCCTTTTATTCTGACACCATGTCTTGTTCCGTGTTGTGGAAATAAGTTGAGCCAACACACGACGTGCTGCTAACTGTACTTTCATTCACTACTCGTGGGAATAACACATCACATTTCAGGCAACGCTAAAACAGGAAATACCTCGTTCCTTGGGCCAATCATATTCGTGTATACTTCAGGGACCGCTCGGAGATCGTATTACCTAAGAATATTACACCGACCTGGACAAAATCATGGTTTGGCCAAACATCAAATCCGAGGATGTGAAAAATCTCCAAGCTTATGCATTGTACTTGCGAGAATGCTCCAATGCGATGGAAGAGCTGCAGTACTTGGACGAACTCAATATGCCAGCTAGCATGAAGATGCTCATACAAAAGCTTCCTTACAAATTAAGGGACCAGTGGAGAGGAAAAGCAGCTGACATTGTTGACCAACAAAAGCGATGTGCTTGTTTCATAGACATTGTGAAATTTATTGAACAGCAGGTCAGAATTGTTTCAGATCCTGTCTTTGGCGACATTCAGGACATTCCTCGAAATAAAACAATAACCAAACCCAAGCCTATACATCAAAGCAAATCACAGTTAAGAAGAAGCAGTCTCGCAACTCAGGTGGCAGTTGCCACTGAACCTAAACCAGATCCACACCTGGATAAGTTTGTGAACAGAGGCATCTACTTCTCCAAGACTAACTCTATTTCCTGTCTTTATTGTAAAAGTCGACATGAATTGGAGCACTGTCCAATACTGGGAAAGAAGGCGCACTGTTGTGTTTTTAGTGTTTTCCTGCCTTCTCCTCTTGTCTGCACCTGTGCTTTTAGTGATTTGTCCTCTGCGAGGGGCGGACCTTGTGGCACACCTGCTCGCAATTAGCACTCCGGTATTTAGGCACGTCACTGTCAGCTTGGCCTCGCCGGTTATTGTCTCTTGCACCTCCCACGTGCATGTGCCTGCTTCACTTCGTCAGTCCCGGTATGTAACCTCTCCTTATTCCTGTAATCCCTCACCTCTTTGTGCTTGCTTCCTAGCCCCCCTGAGGTAAAGCTGATTTTGTGTTGGACTTTTTGCTGTGTCAGTGTGCCCTGGCCTTCTCCCTGCCGACCACTGAAGAACCTGTTTTTGTTGGTTTATTCATGGTGTGCACTTCTGCCCCATCGCCTTTTGTTACTCGTTTTGGACTAATTAAATATTCCTCTTTTTGTAATTCAACCTTGCCTCCCGTCTCTGCATCCTGGGGATCCCCTCCTTGATCATGTCCTAACATAATAACCAGCCACATCATGAATCCCGCAGAGACCCAACAGGCCAAGAGACTAGGCCAACAGGAAGAATGGTTTAGCCTGCTTGGGGCTTGTGTCAACGCCATGGCGGCACGCCAAGACTCTCGCCTAAATGCCCTGGAGACACAGCTGGGAAGTGTACTCACCGCGCTGCAGGCAATGAGTCCCTCCTCGGCCGACCCAGCAGTCCAGCTGAGCCCTCCTCGACCCGCAGATAATCCGCTGCCAAACGACATCCTTCCTGCTACTTGTCCTCCACTCTCCAAGCCCAAGCGATTCTCCGGCGAACCAGGTGACGTGCGATCTTTCCTCACCCAGTGGGAGATTTTTTTTTAACTGTTGCCAACTTCTTTTTACTCCGAAAAATCTCGTGTGGCTTTTGTCATGTCCCATATGAGTGGCAGGGCATCCTCCTGGGCCACCGCGGAATGGGGACTCCCGTGTGTGCTTCGTACGCCGCTTTCACCAAAGCCATGGAGAACATTTTCCAGCGCGAAAAGCCAGGACGTGAGGCAGCACGGTCATTACTTCGTCTGCAGCAAGGACAGCGGAGCGTCACGGACTTTGCCATCGAATTCCGAAGGCTCGCTGCTGATAGTGGATGGCCCACTTCCGCATTGGTGGACGTTTTTTCCCTCGGTCTGGCTGATCAAGTCCGGAAGCAGATGATCCCGCTTAAGACTCCCAACAGCCTTGATGAGCTCGTCGCTCTGGCGGTGGAGATTGAAAATCGCCTTGTTGACTGGAAAAGAGAGAGCTTCCGACACCAGAGACTCCGCGCCTCGACATATAATGGGAGTGGCCATGGAGCGCGTCAAACTGCATTCGCGCCGATACCCAGTGTCGACACCCTGCCGATATCACACAAGGAGAAGCCAATGCAGCTCGGAGGTAATCGTCTCGCTCCAGCTGAGCGAGATCGTCGCCTTCGTCTCCAGCTGTGTTTGTATTGCGGCGAAGCTGAGCATCGCATCACCCACTGTCCTCATCGTCCTGCCCGCCTCCGACCCCAAGCGTCGCCTCCTCTGCGCACCCAAGCGTCGCCTCCTCTGCGCACCCAAGCGTCACATCCTCCAGCGACCGACCCTGCTCCTCTACTGCCATCTACAGGTCAGACATTATCCAGGCTTCAACTCACGGGCATGCTTGCCTGGGATAAGGAGCAGAGATTGGACATTAGTGCTCTTATTGACTCAGGTTCTGAGGACAATTTTATCGATGAGTCTGTTGTCAAACGTTTTTTCATACCCGTTGCTAAATTACCCAGACCTAGAGTGGTCCGATCCCTCGACCGAGGCCACCTGGCGAGCGTCACCCATCAAACTCAGCCGTTATCTCTTAAATTATCCGGTAGCCATTTTGAGTCAATCAATTTTCTTGTTATTCCCTCTCGTTCGGCTCCTGTTGTGCTCGGGCTTACCTGGCTAGCTAAACATAATCCCCATATTGACTGGGCAAAGACTACTATCATTAACTGGGGGGTTTTTTGTCATACGCCTGCCCTCGCACAGTTCCTGCACGCGTCGTAACCCAGGAGGTCATTGATTTATCGGTTGTCATTGATTCATCAGTTAATTCAACCTTGCCTCCCGTCTCTCGATCCCCTCCTTGATCAGGTCCTAACATGCACAGGGAAAAGCTTAACTTTTTAAAAGAAAAAGGCCTGTGTTTTGGTTGCCTGTGCACAGGGCACCTGGTCGGAGGGGGGGGGGGGGGGGGGGCGTGGTTGGTGTGAGGGCGTGGTTAGGGGCGTGGTTAAGAGGAGAGTATATTTACAGATAGAATTCACCAACTCAAGTATTTCATATATATATATATATATATATATATATATATATATATATATATATATATATATGTATATGTATATATATATATATATATGTGACGGTCCACAACTGTATGTGGCAAAATGCAGCTCCACACTGCTGTCGCTTCAACATATCACTGGCCCCAGGTGGATTATGAATTTCTTTTATTACAGTGTCCTGCAAAACAGTGCAAATTGTGGGACTGTGAGTCCACTTGGGTCACGGGATTATCAATTGGAAGGCGTCACAGTTCTGAGCACTTCCCGCAGGTAAAGTACATACCACTTCTCGCCAGCAACAGGCGCTGTTGCAACACTTCATTCATAATTTAATCAAGCATAATGAACGTCACTTTCTACACCGTTACACACACACACACATATATATATATATATATATATATATATATATATATATATATATATATATATATATATATATATATATATATATATATATATATATATATATATATATATTGATTTTATTATATAAATAAAAGAAATACTTGAATTTTAGTGTTCATTTATTTACACATATACACACTCACACACACACAACACTCATCTACTCATTGTTGTACTTGAAAGTACAATGCTTTGTTAAGGGTTGAATTGTCCATCCTCTTTCTATTCTCTGTCACTATTTTTGTAACCATGCTGAACACCCTCTCTGATGATGCATTGCTGTGTGGCACGCACAAAAGTGCTTTCATCTCTCCCTAGCATGGCCCAAAACCGGTCAATCCTTGCTTCCTGGGGAAGATCTTCCCTGGCAAGCAATTGGTACTCCAGTACTTGTACCCGGAGGCTGGTCAGGAGGTCCAATCGCAGCTGCGGCAGACTTTTTTTTTTTGGGGGCGTGGCCTCCAGCTCCGGCTGAATACCGGGAGTTTGTCGGGAGAAAATCTCTGTCGGGAGGTTGTCGGGAGAGGCGCTGAATATCGGGATTCTCCCGCTAAAAACGGGAGGGTTGGCAAGTATGAGTTTAGGACTTTACCGCTACACACGCAATGTTGACAAACAAGATGGCGAACGTTTGGAAAGTTTGTGTTGACAAAGTGAGGAACAAAACAATGAAGCACTGCGGTTTTTGTTTGGACTCCTTGGCAGAAGTTTTGTCTGAAGTGAGCTGATGAGCATCGAACTGGAGTTTGTTGTGTTTTTGATGAGCAACGAGCGTGACAAATGTGACTTTGGAGGAGGTGCCGCCTCTGTAGTGACTCGCCGTACCTGAAGAAAGCATGTTTATGCTCAACAAGAAATAGGTTGATGAAACATGAGTCACGCTGCCAGGGGGCGGGGCCTGCTCGCAAAAGGAGACCGGAGGACTCCTTCTTCTCCTGGCTTCGGCTAAGATGCTCAGACACTCTGCCTGAAGTAAAGAAGCACAGACTCACAGAAAGTTTCTTCAACTAGAAGACACCATGACCTCGAATTTATTCATCATCTTAGTCTCTATTCTTCTAAGCAAAGGGAACGCCTGGCAAAACAACATCAAAGCACCGGGAGCCACTGCCATGGGAGATGTAGTCATCGGAGGAATATTCTCCATCCATAGAAGAGGGAATAGATGTAAAGATTCCTTTGCTCCTCAGGAATCTTCATGTTGCAAGTAAGATTCATACTCTTCCTGTTTTGTAGACAGAACAATTTTTTTTACGTTTGTTTATCTCAGTCGTGGTACATACAGCTGTTGGTAGAGGTTCCCAGCAATAAAACACTGAAACAACGTTGAGAACTTGTTGAATTACTGTAGGTCCTGATGTTAAAAACAACTCAAAAACTAACGTTGAAACATGCTTTGTAAGGACGTTTATTCAAAGTTGAGTTCTGACATTGATTTGATTATTGATTTGTGGTCATCTCCCAACTTATATTCTACAACTCAAACTTAACATTGTAACAACATGCTTTTTGACAATGTTTATTCAATGTTGGGTTCTGACATTGATTTGACCATTGAAATTTGGTCATTTCCAAACTAATAGTCTACAACTCAAACCTAATGTTGAAACAACATGCTTTTTGACAACGTTTATTCATTGTTGGGACAAGCGGTAGAAAATGGATGGATGGATGGGTTCTGACATTGATTTGATCATTGAATTTTGGCCATTTCCCAACTAATATTCTACAACACAAATACAAAGTTGAAACAACATGCTTTTTGACAATGTTTATTCAATGTTGGGTTCTGACATTGATTTGACCATTGAATTTTGGTCATTTCTCAACTAATATTCTACAACTCAAACTTAACGTTGAAACAACATGCTTTTTGACAAGGTTTATTCAATGTTGGGTTCTGATGTTGATTTGATCATTGAAATTTGGTCATTTCCCAACTAATATTCTACACCTCACACTTAACGTTGAAACAACATGCTTATTGACAACGTTTATTCAAAGTTGGGTTCTGACATAGAATTTTGGTCATTTCCCAACCAACAACATGGATCCAACATTGGACATCAACATTGTATCAATTTACAAATACAACTATTTTGCAACGCTGTGTCTAAGTCACTTTTAAAGGGCATGTACGTATAATCAACGTTGTATCAATGTCTTGTGCCTGCTGGCTTATCAATATTATGTTCATGTTGCGTGGAAAAGACAGAATTAGACAGAGTTCATTCAGGATGTTTGAAAGGTAATAACAAACTCCGGCCGTCAAAAATATGACAGCTAGTAATTACAGAAATGATACTTGAGAATTTGTAGGCGTTGTGCACATATTGTTCTGGAGAAAGTTTGATGCACGTTATAATTATAATTAAATAATGCAAAAGTTAAATTTAAAACAAAAGTAAGGGAATTTGGCATCAAACAAATGTTTCCATTGCCAAACCTTAAAGTTACAGTCCTCCTGTCCTTTATATAATTATTACAGCTTCTGTGATTTTTATTATTAAGAGTTTAAATGAATCCTGGACAAAATTGTAAACATATCATACAGCAACATCTTGTAATAATAATAATAATAATAATAATAATAATAATAATAATAGGTGCAGCTCAAGTTTCTAGAACAAGCTTTACATCAAAAGACACATCCACTAAAGAAAAAAATAATAATCATAAAATAAAATAAAAAAGTTTAGTTTTTTTACACAATGTGTAAACACATAAAATAAACTTTTTTCAAAAGAAAATCTTTCAATGAGTCTTTAATTATTCAAATGTATTTATGGTGATGTCGTCACAATATCACCACCACATTTAAATAAGTTCCTTATTCTCTTTTATTACGACACAAAGTCAATTATACACAATTACTAAACAAAATCAAAAACTACCATCGATTACTCATTTAAATCCTTATTTCTTTTTGTCCCCAAAGTCCTCCTGTGTCCAAGGAATTATTTCCTGAATTTGTAAAACAAAAACCACACAAGTATCCTCTCACTGGACTCCTGCAGTACACGCAGAAGGTATTTTCCACATTGTGTTATATTACAGCCTTTTTCCAAAATGGAATCAATTCATTTTTGTACTCAACATTCTACACACAATACCCCATAATGACAATGTGAAAAAGTTTTTGCAAATGTATTAAAAATCACAAGTATGTAAGTATTCACAACCTTTGCTCAATACTTAGTTGATGCACTTTTGGCAGCAATTCTAGCCTCAAGTCTTTTTGAACATGATGCCACAAGCTTGGCACACCTATCTTTAGGTACTTTCCACCATTCCGCTTTGCAGCACATCTTAAGCTCCATCAGGTTGGATGGGAAGCGTTGGTTTTCCTCCAGGATGTCTCTGTACATTGCTGCATTCATCTTTTCCTCTATTCTGACCAGTCTGCCAGTTCCTGCCACTGAAAAGCGTCCCCACAGCATGATGCTGCCACCACCATGCTTCACTGGGATGGTATTGGCCTGGTGATGAGCGATGCCTTGTTTTCTCCAAACATGATGCCCGGTCTTCAATCTTTGTCTCATCAGACCAGAGAACTCAGTTTCTCATGGTCTGAGAGTCTTTCAGGGGCATTTGGGCAAACGTTTCACTAAGAAATGGCTTCTGTCTGGCCACTCTACTATACGAGCCTGATTGGTGGAAGGTTCTCTTCTCTCCACAGAGGAATGCTGTAGCTCTGACAGAGGGACCATCGAGAGTCCTGGTGGTTCCAAACTTCTTCCATTATGGATGATGGAGGCCACTGTGCTCATTGGGGCCTTCAATGCAGCAGATATTTTTCTGTACCGTTCCCCAGATTTCTACCTGGAGACAATCCTGTCCTAGATTCCTACATACGATTCTTTGGACTTCATGCTTGGTTTGTGCTCTGCCGTGCACTGTCAAGCGTGGGACCTTATATATAGACTGGTGTGTGCCTTTCCAACCAACTGAATTTACCCCAGGTGGACTCCATTGAAGCTGTAGGAACATCTCAAGGAGGATCAGTTGAAACAGAAAGCACCTGATCTCACTTTTGAGCTTCATGTCATGTCTGTGTTAATCATGTTTTTGTTTGGCCATGTTTTGCTTGGTTTTTGGACTCTTTTTTTAGTTCCTGGTTTCACTTCCTTGTTTTGTTTGGTTTCCATGGTCACCCATTAGTTTTCATCTGTCATGTCACGCACCTGTTTCACGTTTTGAGTCACGCACCTGTTTTCACTGATCATGTCACTATTTATATCTGTCTGTTTCTGTTGGTCTTTCTGGCGACGTCACATTCCCACTCCTGCCACTCTGTTCACCCTCATGCTGATGATCCATGCTGCTCTTTTTCATGCTTTTTCTCATGCCAAGTAAGTTTTTGTTTATTAATGCCACAGTTAGTGTTTTTGTTTCATTGTTCATAGTTTCTGCCTTTGTGCAAGTTTTGTTTTCATAGCCAAGTTTTTGTACTTCCGCCATTGTGCGCGCCTTTTGTTTGCTTCCCTTTTTTGTAGTTTATTAGTGTTAAAATAAATCATGTATTTAAATTCACGCCTTGCCCGCGCCAATTTTCCGTTGCCTTTCGGAGAAACAAAACCCAAGGACCAAGTCTTGACACTTCATGGCAAAGGCCGTCAATACTTATGTACATGTGTTTTCTTTGTTTTTAATTTTCAATACATTTGCAAAAAAAATTATAAAATAACTTTTTCACATTGTCGTTATGGGTATTGTGTGTAGAAAATTGAGGACCAAAATGAATGATTCCATTTTGGAATAAGGCTGTAACATAACACAATGTGGAAAAAGTAAAGCGCTGTGAGTACTTTTCATATGCCATCCATCCATCCATCCATCTTTTTCCGCTTATCCGAGGTCGGGTCGCGGGGGCAGCAGCCTAAGCAGGGAAGCCCAGACTTCCCTCTCCCCAGCCACTTTGTCCAGCTTCTCCAGGGGGATCCCGAGGCATTCCCAGGCCAGCCGGGAGAGATAGTCTTCCCAATGTGTCCTGGGTCTTCCCTGTGGCCTCCTATGCACTGTATTTATCTACTTGTTAGGTTCCTGTTAAAATCGGCTTACTTTCTGATGCACCTCACTTCCATCGGCACTTCTTAAACTTCATTAAAAAACGTTTTTCTTCTTTACAAGCGACTATACTGATTTGTGGTGTTACACATTGTGTTAAGCCGACGTCTCTATCATTGCACACACGCACGCACACACACACACACACACACACACGCACACACACACACACACACACACTCACACACACACACACACACACACACACACACACACACACACACACACACACACACACACACACACACACACACACACGCACACACACCTCCCTTTAAGTTGCTCATCCAATAACCAATAAGCACGCAGCCTGTACACCTTAAAGGCCTCACAGACAGTAGGAAATGACAGAATCTTTTCTGAAACGCTCAGAAGGAAAGCACAACAAGGAGGCTTCAGAGATTCAGTCATCCATCCATCCATTTTCTACCATGTTGTAGAATATTTTTTGTATGTAAATATATATATATATATATATATATATATATATATATATATATACAGTCTAGGTTTCTGTGGTTTATCCATTATACAGTGCTCAATACCGGTGTAGAGCGGAATATACGTTAGGTCAGGAAAAAACACAAGAGGCTATCTCATCCCTACAAGCCTGTTTCGCAGGTTTCCCTGTTTTTTATATTTATAATATATTATATATAAAAATCACCTCGTTAGGGGATTTTATATCAATCAATCAATCAATCAATGTTTATTTATATAGCCTTAAATCACAAGTGTCTCAAAGGGCTGTACAAGCCACAACGACATCCTCGGTACAGAGCCCACATAAGGGCAAGGAAAACTCACCCCAGTGGGACGTCAATGTGAATGACTATGAGAAACCTTGGAGAGGACCGCATATGTGGGTAACCCCCCTCTAGAGAAGACCGAAAGCAATGGATGTCGAGTGGGTCTGACATGATATTGTGAAAGTCCAGTCCATAGTGGATCCAACATATCAGCGAAAGTCCAGCTCATAGTGGATCCAACATAATAGTGAGAGTCCAGTCCACAGCAGGGCCAGCAGGAAACCGTCCCCTCTATATATATAATATATTTTATATTTGATATATAAAATCCCCTGACGAGCATGGAAACCTGCGAAACAGGCTTGTAGGGACGATATAGCCTCTTGTGTTTTTTCCTGACCTAATGTGTATATATATATATATATATATATATATATATATATATATATATATATATATATATATATATATATATATATATATATATATATATATCCATCCATCCATTTTCTACCGCATATTCCCTTCGGGGTCGCGGGGGGCGCTGGAGCCTATCTCAGCGACAATCGGGTGGAAGGCGGGGTACACCCTGGACAAGTCGCCAACTCATCGCAGTATATATATATATATATATATATATATATACTGTGTATATATATATATATATATATATATATATATATATATATATATATATATATATATATATATATATATATATATACACTACCGTTCAAAAGTTTGGGGTCACATTGAAATGTCCTTATTTTTGAAGGAAAAGCACTGTACTTTTCAATGAAGATAACCTTAAACTAGTCTTAACTTTAAAGAAATACACTCTATACATTGCTAATGTGGTAAATGACTATTCTAGCTGCAAATGTCTGGTTTTTGGTGCAATATCTACATAGGTGTATAGAGGCCCATTTCCAGCAACTATCACTCCAGTGTTCTAATGGTACAATGTGTTTGCTCACTGGCTCAGAAGGCTAATTGATGATTAGAAAACCCTTGTGCAATCATGTTCACACATCTGAAAACAGTTTAGCTCGTTACAGAAGCTACAAAACTGACCTTCCTTTGAGCAGATTGAGTTTCTGGAGCATCACATTTGTGGGGTCAATTAAACGCTCAAAATGGCCAGAAAAAGAGAACTTTCATCTGAAACTCGACAGTCTATTCTTGTTCTTAGAAATGAAGGCTCAAACACAAAATTGTTTGGGTGACCCCAAACTTTTGAACGGTAGTGTATATATACATATATATATATATATATATATATATATATATATATATATATATATATATATATATATATATATATATATATATATATATATATATATATATATATATATATATATATATATATATATATATATATATATATATGTCTTTATTGTTATAGTTGTTTTACTGTAAAGTCAACAGGAATAGACAATATGCAGCAACATATATAAAGCTTACAAATACATTTCATTCACTGATGAAGGAAGGGAATGAAACAAAACCATAATCAATGGATACGAAGTAATACATTAAAATAAATATGTGATTACATAATACATGAGTAGAATATATTGTACGCGTTTGTTGTCATTTCTCTCATATTTTCCCTTGAAATTAATGAAATTGCAACAACTGACACATTTAATTGGTGATAATGACAATTAGCGACAATTTGCGTAAAACTCATGTTCATCATTTGCGCGAAATGGTGCATTCCCAATTGGTATCTTTTTTGTCCAAAACCATTAAATAAAAGTATCTTTCATACATTTAATTAATACAATCTTACTCAAAATGATTCAGCCTGTACTGTCATATATGTGTGTACATTTTGAAGATCATGTTTGCTGTGTACCCCAGGGATCAATACAGAGACCAAAGTGGTTTCTTTTACTAGTTCAATCATATATATTTCTGTCGAGTTAGCAAAGACTTCAAGTGATTACTATTTGACACACCTGCCTGTAAATAATCATTCCTGTTTAGTTCAAACAGATTGAAAGCCGGCAATGTAGGACTGGTTCTGTCTATGATCAACGCCATCGAGGTGGTGAATAAATCCCCTTTACTGAGGGATGTTAACGTCACACTGGGCTATCGGATCCATGACTCCTGCAGAGACGTCAGCATAGGTCTCAAGGCCACGGCTGACTTGGTCCAGCAGGCCAAGTGCGCCCCCCCATGCCAGCAACCGGTCGTTGCCGTCATCGGCGCTGCTTTTTCCGAAATGTCCATCGCCGTTGCCAGGCAACTGAGCCTCTACATGATTCCTCAAGTAAGTTCTGACTTTGGACTCAGTGTGACTTTGTTCAAATATTGCCCCTGTATTGTGTTTGCCATTCACTTATTCATTCCACAAATAGAACAAGTGTTTATTTTTCCCTCAATCACCGACACAGGACAATAATGACGGCCTTTTTGTTCATACATCTAAACATACATCTAATCATAGGTCTAATCATACATCTAAACATACATCTAATAATATATATCTAATCATACATCGATTCACAGGTCTAATCATATATGTAATCATACATCTCAACATACATCTAATCATATATGTAAACATACATCTAATCATATATGTAAACATACATGTAATCATAGGTCTACTCATAAGTACATCTAAGACAGAGCAGCCTTTTTGACATGTGACAAATTAGTTTCTTTAGAATGAAAAAAATAATATATAGTTGAGTTTTGATTGACATTGTTAGAGTGCATTGATTGAACAATAGAGGAGTTGTTATAATTACCAGTATTATTGTATACGAGGTAAGCGGAACATTAGCTTTATAATCAAATACATACTTAATGGGTCTAGATGGAAATTCAAACATTGGGTGGGAGACATGTAGTCTTTAAATGTTGAAAATATCATAACATGACCCTTTAAATTACTGTAACAACAACAATAAACATATTTCAATTGATAATTTTATGACAGTGTCAAACAAAACTCAACAATAATATAATCATAAAAACATTGTATTTAAAAATATGTAGTTTAAGGCATTTTCCAAAAACTTTATTATTTATTGTCGATATGATTTTCTACACACCCATATAGTTATAGTATAAATCGTACTTTGCAGCCCTTCTAACCCTTCCAGTAATAGTCAGCTGTGTGTTGTCGGCCATGTTGAATCATCATGTGACCTACTTTGTTACGTCTCTGCTGCCTGCTTGATCAGACCATGAACTCATAAAAGTTGTCTGGCACAGTTCGCAATATTGTTGTTGTCATTGCGCGCCTTGTCCATATTGTCACACTATCTATTACAGTGATGGAATGTGGGTGAGGAGGTTAAGGGTTTTGCTAATTTTCATGGCATGCCTAATCAACAAGGTATGTATTTTATTTTCTGTAGATAAGCTATCAATCATCAGCGGAGTCGTTGGGTAACAAGCACAGATTCCCAAGCTTCATGAGGACGGTTCCTGGCGACGAGCTCCTGACAGCTGCCATGGTCAAGCTTATCAGCAACAACGGTTGGAACTGGGTGGGAATGATCATCTTGGATGACGCTTTAGGCCACTCAGCGCTCGAGTCCTTTGCATCCAAAGCGTCGGACATTGGGATCTGTTTAGCATTCAAAGCCATCCTTCCCTATTCTAAAAATGATAAGGCTATGGACTCTGCTATCGAACAAGCTGTCCGAACCATCTCCCAAAATGAAAAGGCAAAGGTGATTGTGTCCTTTGCAAAATCAAAACAAATGGAAAAGCTCTTCAAGGAGCTGAGGAAAGAGATTGAGAAGAGCGGTCCAGGCGTCAAGAATATGAGAAGAACGTGGATTGCCAGCGATAGATGGTCCTCCTTGCGGGATATTTCAGACCTTGAAGACATCGGAGACGTTGTGGGCTTCAACTTCAAAACTGGAGATACCTCATCTTTCGACGAGTACCTAAGCCGGCTGGAGACGAGCAGTTACAACAGAGCACAGAATAACACCTTCTTGGAAAAACTCTTCAAGAACACAAATAAAAGAGGAGTCTCTGGAAACACAGACCTGGCGTCTGAAGTTGTGAAGAACATCAAAGAAAAAACTGACACAGGCTTAATCTTGAGTGTGGAGATGGCTGTGAGTGCCATTGCTAAAGCTGTGGCCTCCGTCTGCAGCAGCAAACACTGCAAGACTCCTGGAACCTTGCAACCCTGGGAGGTAATCCATATTAGTCTATACGTCTGGCTTTGCCATTACCTTATTCATTAATAGGGTTGTTAACGAAAAACCGATGCGACCAGATATACGGTTCGAGAGGTGGCCGGTTTGGTTACGTCGGTTACAGCCCCTCCAGTTGATAAGATTCAGCTGTGAATCTTTAGGTCAATTGAGTGTAGACACATAATACAGTTATCGCGCCGAACTAGAAATCAGTTGAGGACTTTTGTCATTAAAACGATATGAGAGCCAGGGTTGTCCGTGAAAAGAGTCCTGTACTTGTTACGTTACTTACGTAACTGGGGACGAGAATAGACATACATGTATATATGACCGGGTGTCGTGCCCAACTAGCAATCAGTAGAAAGTTGATCTTTAAAACAACCTGAGAGTCACGGCTGCACGCCAAATAATTACTCACAAAATACGTAACGTCAACACTGCGGACCGTTCCCATGCTTTGCGGTCCGTCAATATTGTAACGTCCCAAGTAATGGCAGCTCAGACAGATTCCTAGTTTGTCTTTCTTTATTTCACAACACGCAACGTCCTCATACAACGGGCTCAATCTCCGTGTCTCGCTCTTTTTTCCGGCAACATTCCAATCACCTTTCAACTCCACAACACACGTCTCTTCCCATTCTCGTCCATCACAAAGAGATCTACGTTCCTATTCGTTACATTGCTAAAAGTGATGTACATAGACGCAAAGGCACACACACACACAAACACACACACACACACCAACAATCTTTTAAACAAAATGAAAACAGGAGGCAAAAATGTTGGAAGACAACATATTGTCAGGAAGCACTATTGTTAATGAGGAAACATTTGTTTCTTGGTATGGTAACTTAAAATAAGTATGAGAGAAATCACAACTAAAATATAAAGTATGAATATTGATTTGAAGGACGAGGTTTGTGTGCATGAAGGGGTGCCCTGTGAACATCACCTCTCTTTGGACTCCGGCAGTCCTGGGCTCGTACCCGATTTTCCACTGAATGCGGCACGGTTGTGGACCGGCACACGCGAACGGACTCTTTCTGTGTTTATTCAAATCATTGTGTCGATTTTCCGCCCATTCCAGCGCTAAATACACGCATAGTTTCTGTTTTTGCCGGACAGCGCAACAAATCCGTTGGAATTATCTAAAATTTGCTAAAGTTGGACAGGAAGTCATGCACAAAAACAAAATAAAGTATTTGGTTTACTCCGTCTTCAAGGCAAACTGTATTTTACACTTTGAAATGTCCAAATGGGCAGCGACGGACATGAAGTCAACTTGTCAAAGGTTTTAAGACTTAATTTCATCTTGTTAAAACACATGGATGAGGAAATGCTGATTCTGGAGGTCCAAAATGAAAGAATCATGTACAGGCATATGCCGGGCAGCTAAATGGGGATTATGGGGGCCTGTGTCAAATATCAGCTGATAGAGAGACCGGGGAAGCAGAGGACTGGTTGTGTGATACGCTCGCCAGGGATGATCTTACTGTCGGGTTGTTGCTTGCTGCAAAAAAGAAAGTGGTTTATGGAGACAGGACCGAGTTTATTTGCTTCTGCTTCTCTGGTAGGACAGAATAAACGTTTGGTGGTTCGCTTTATTATTACTTCCCTTATCACGTGATAATGCGCGGATTCGTGAGATCTCGTAAAAGTCCGCCCTGTTCCGCTGCACAGCGGAGCCGCAACAGAACGATTGCCTGGTACTAATATTGGTGTAAGTGCAGCACTAAAACGCCATAGTTCCTCACAGTGAGAATGTTCTGGGTTCGATTCCCGGGCTTGGTGTCATTCTGTGTGAAGTTTGCATGTTCTCCCTGTGACTGCATGGGTTCTCTCTGAGTACTCTGGCTTCCTGCCACCTCTAAAGACATGCACTTGGGGATAGGCTGATTGGCAACACTAAAATTGGCCCCAATATGTTTTAGAGTGAATTCCTGTCAACCACAGCTGTTGGTGTTTTACCGTAAATTATATATATTTTTTGTAAACAGGTTAACAATAAATCAGATTTTTCATAGTAATTTAACGTAAGCAAAAACAGTTATCAACAGTAAAATTAACAGATACCGATAGATATTTTGATGAACGCAACAGAGGACCCTCCATCTGTTGACTCAATTGTTAGCTATTTACTTACGACTTAGAATGCATAAAAAAGCCAAGCATATGTGTTCATGTCTTACATAAGGATTGTGAATGATAAACAGCACATCTCTTTCACATTTTTGAGTATTTCCAGTAAGACTGATCTAA
Source organism: Entelurus aequoreus (assembly GCF_033978785.1). Taxonomy (NCBI): domain Eukaryota; kingdom Metazoa; phylum Chordata; class Actinopteri; order Syngnathiformes; family Syngnathidae; genus Entelurus; species Entelurus aequoreus. The sequence goes on from NC_084750.1 coordinate 1,523,677, forward strand.
TAATATGGTCAGAGTGCAGAAGTGTTACTACAGTGATGTAGAATCTACAAAAAATTGCCGAAGATATTCGGAGCGGAATATTAAAAATGGCCGACTGAATTTGTGGCATGTTGTGATGTTTAGACGGTAATTTAACATACTTTTTAGACTGTAAATACAATTGTATATGGTTTAATGGATACAATGAAACACAAAAAATTATATAAAGTCAACTTGTTTTTCCACTCCACTGCTACTTTAAGTCAAGCAGCAATTATGAAATGATATTGCTGAAAAGACAATATGTCTAATCTCGGACAAACACGTACAAATTATTCTCTGTCGATTGTCTATCACTGCAAACAGTTTAACAGCTAAATGATTACATGTTTATCTCCTCCTCACATTATTCTCTGCATTGTGACTGATTATCACGTTCTGCACATTCATGGCAACAAAAGCGCTAAATGAAATGCGCTGCTAATTTCTCTTACTTAAGACATGCAGTCCTCAGCATACGAGCTTAGTAGACCATCATTGTGTGCGCTATCAAGTTTGCTCAAGGTTTTAGTAGACGCAAACCTTTAGTAGATGAGGCCCGTAGATTTGTGTTCATGATAAATGGTATATTTGAGCTTTATTCCTGTATGATTGCTATTTGTTTGTCTCTGCAGATACTGGAAGCTCTTCGGGGACAGCCATTTGAACATCAGGGGAAGATGTATAAGTTTGACAAACGGGGGGACATCAACGAGGGTTACGATATCTCCATGTCGCGCTCTCTCGGGGGCAAAGAGCACGCAAATGACATTGTGGCTACATACATCCCACACGACAACAACTTCTTCCTAACCGACAGCAACAACACCAAACGTTTTGAGGATTTGAAGGTGGGCCAACATCTTGCTTTGATTCAGCACAGATTTGTGCCCACAAATCATTGATATTATTATTATTATTATTATTATTATTATTTTTATATGAAAGTTCCCCGAAAGGGACACACAGTAGAAAATGGATGGATGGATCAACAAAAAGCAATTGCAGAATAGAATGCAAAAAGCCACCGCTTGCTTTGTTGTTCTAATTACCTATTTCACAGCAGCCATTTGACAGTAAGACATTAAATGGTATGACAAATGCAGTTAGCAAGGTTATGCAAAAGAGAACATTTATTTCTACATTTAACGGGTGTGGTGCATAGTACAAAAAACTCCACGTCTGCTCATTCTCCTCAATGAACCAGGAAGTAGCTTGGCAACTGACAAAAGGATGAATATGTCACTTTTGGGTTTTTTCATAAATAGTATGGTCCTCTACTACTTCCTACCACTTCTCCTACTATTACTTCACTTGTTCAGTATTACTACATGCTTTAAGTCAGGGGTCCACAAACTTTTTGACACAGGGGCCACATTGGGTTGTCCGGATACCAATATTTTGGTACCGGTACCAACATGTATTTCGATACAAATTTAAATTGGACCGTCAGATTGGCACAGTGGTGAAAGCCAGGTTTTTTTTATTTACGTCAGCTGGTCAAGGTTAAAAACCTTCTTTCTAGGCAACAGTTTGAGACAGTAATCCATGCCTTCATCACATCTCGGCTGGATTACTGTAACGCTTTATATTTTGGAATTAGTCAATCCTCCCTCTCACGTCTGCAGCTGGTCCAAAATGCAGCTGCCGGACTTTTAACAAACACAAGAAAAAGAGAGCACATTACTCCTGTTTTAGCCTCCCTCCTCCTGTGTCTTTTAGAGTCCATTTTAAAATTATCTTACTTGTTTTTAAATCCTTACATGGTCTTGCCCCACCTTACCTCTCTGAGCTGCTCCACCTCTATGCTCCCACCCGGTCCCTCAGGTCAGCTGATCAGCTGATCCTGGAGGTACCCAAATCCAAGCGCAAGCTCAGGGGGGAAAGAGCTTTCTCTGTTGCGGGCCCCAAACTCTGGAACGATCTCCCACTCCATGTGAGACAGGCCCCTTCTTTGGCTATTTTTAAGACCCTTCTTAAAACCCATTTTTATTCACTGGCTTTTAACCCAGCATGAGACTTTAAACTGTTTTTAACTGTTAACTTTTTTAACTGTTTTTAACTTTTAACTGCTTTTTATCTAACAAATTGTTCTTAGGGTAATTTTGTATTTGCTTTTTTAATGTGTATTTTACTTCTGTTTTAAATTTTATTTTTTAGTCTGTCCTTTGCCTTTATTTCTTTGTGGTGTACAGCCCTTTGTTTTTCAACTGTGGTTGTTTTTAAAGGGCTTTATAAATAAAGTTGGTATGGTATGGTATGATACAAAATAAAGGGGACCACAAAGAAATGTCATTATTAGATTCATTTTAACAGATAATCTTACAGTACATTAAACATATGTTTCTTATTGCACTCTAACAACAATTTTAGAAGATTAAAATAAAGAGTAAAAGTAATCAAACATAGGGGGATTTTATTTTTGCAATATAGATATACATACATATTTAGGATAATATATATGAGTATGTATGTGTATGTGAATACATATACAAATCTGTATCATATGTAAATCTGTATATATGTGTATACATATACATATATGTAAATCTGTATGTATATATATATATATATATATATATATATATATATATATATATATATATATATATATATATATATATATATATATATATATATATATATATATATATATATATATATATATATATATATATATATATATTTGACATCAAAAGATGAATATGGGACAAGAGATCAACATTTCAGCTTTCATTTCCAGGTATTTACATCTGGATCTGATACACAACTTAGAAGATAGCACCTTTTGTTTGAACCTACCCATTTTTCAGGAGAGCAAAAGTATTGGAACATGTGACTGACAGGTGTGTTTTGTTGCCCAGGTGTCTCCAAATTACATTGATTATTCAAACAATAAATAGCACTGAAGGTCTGAGCTCAGTTTCAGATTGGGTAGGATAGGTTTTGCCTGTGCAGACTGCATTTAGAGGTGGAACCAACATGAAAACCAGAGAGCTGTCTATGGGTGAAAAAGAAGCAATTGTGAGTCTGAGAGAAGATGGACAATCAATCAGAGCCATTGCACAAACATTGGCCATAGCCAGTACAACCATTTGGAATGTCCTGAAGAAGAAAGAAACCACTGGTGTACTAAGCAACAGACGTGGAACAGGCAGACCAAGGAAACATCAGGAGTTGATGACAGAAACATTGTGAGAGCCATAAAGAACAACTGTTAGTGACATCAGCAACGACCTCCAGAGGGCAGGAGTGAAGGTATCACAATCTAATGTTGGCAGAATACTTCATGAACAGAAGTACAGAGGCTACACCAGAAGATGCGAACCACTCATTAGCAAGAAGAACAGGAAGGCCAGGGTGGAATTTGCCAAAAGGTACAAAGTACAGCCTAAAAAATTCTGGAAAAAGTTTTATGGGACTGATGAGACAATAATTAACTTATTTCAAAGTGATGGAAAGGCGAACGTTTGGAGAAAGAAAGGATCTGCTCATGATCCCAAACATACAAGCTCATCTGTGAAACATAATGTCATGGTTTGGGATTGCATGGCTTCTTCTGGGACGTCATCTTCATTGATGATGTAACACATGATGGCAGCAGCAAAATGAAGTCAGAAGTCTACAGAAACATTTTGTCTGCTAATTTAAAGAAAGATGCAACCAAACTGATTGGGAGATCCTTCATCATGCAGCAAGATAACAACCAAAACAACAAAGGAGTTCATCGGGACAAGAAGTGGAAGGTTTTAGACTGGCCAAGTCAGTCTCCAGACTTAAACCCAATACAGCGTGCATTTTACCTGCTGAAGAGGAGACTGAAGGGAGTAACCCCCCAAAACAAACAACAACTGAAAGAGGCTGCGGTGAAAGCCTGGAAAAGCATCACAAAAGAATGCAAAAGTTTGATGATGTCAATGGCTCACAGGCTTAAAGGCCTACTGAAATGATTTTTTTTTTATTCAAACGGGGATAGCAGATCCATTCTATGTGTCATACTTGATCATTTCGCGATATTGCCATATTTTTGCTAAAAGGATTTAGTAGAGAACATCGACGATAAAGTTCGCAACTTTTGGTCGCTGATAAAAAAAGCCTTGCCTGTACCGGAAGTAGCGTGACGTCGCAGGTTGAAAGGCTCCTCACATTTCCCCATTGTTAACACCAGCAGCGAGAGTGATTCGGACCGAGAAAGCGATGATTACCCCATTAATTTGAGCGAGGATGAAAGATTTGTGGATGAGGAACGTGAGAGTGAAGGACTAGAGTGCAGTGCAGGATGTATCTTTTTTCGCTCTGACCGTAACTTAGGTACAAGGGCTCATTGGATTCCACACTTTCTCCTTTTTCTATTGTGGATCACGGATTTGTATTTTAAACCACTTCGGATACTATATCCTCTTGAAAATGAGAGTCGAGAACGCGAAATGGACATTCACAGTGACTTTTATCTCCACGACAATACATCGGCGAAGCACTTTAGCTACGGAGCTAACGTGATAGCATCGGGCTTAACTGCAGATAGAAACAAAAGAAATAAACCCCTGACGGGAAGGATAGACAGAAAATCAACAATACTATTAAACCATGGACATGTAACACGGTTAATGCTTTCCAGTCTGGCGAAGCTTAACAATGCTTTTGCTAATGACGCCATTGAAGCTAACTTAGCTACGGGACCTCACAGAGCTATGCTAAAAACATTAGCTATCCACCTACGCCAGCCAGCCCTCAACTGCTCATCAACACCCGTGCTCACCTGCGTTCCAGCGATCGACGGAGCGACGAAGGACTTTACCCGATCACCAATGCATTCGGCGGCTAGCGACGGATAGCACGTCTGCTATCCAAGTCAAAGTCCTCCCGGTTGTGTTGCTGCAGCCAGCCGCTAATACACCGATCCCACCTGCAGCTTTCTTCTTTGCAGTCCTCATTGTTCATTAAACAAATTGCAAAAGATTCACCAACACAGATGTCCAGAATACTGTGGAATTTTGCGATGAAAACAGAGCTTTTTGTATTGGATACAATGGTGTCCGAATACTTCCGTTTCAACCATTGACGTCACGTGCATACGTCATCATACATAGACGTTTTCAACCGGAAGTGTGGCGGGAAATTTAAAATTGCACTTTATAAGTTAACCCGGCCGTATTGGCATGTGTTGCAATGTTAAGATTTCATCATTGATATATAAACTATCAGACTGCGTGGTCGGTAGTAGTGGCTTTCAGTAGGCCTTTAATGCAGTTATTGAAAGCAAAGGATTTGCAACGAAATATTAAGTCTTATTCACTTTAATCTATTTTAAGTTTATATTTTCCAATACTTTTGCTCACCTAAAAACGTTGTGTTCCATTACAATTACAAATAATGCTATCTTTTAAGTTGTGTATCAGATCCAGATGTAAATACCTGGAAATAAAAGCTGAAATGTTGATCTATTGTCTCATATTCATCTTTTCATGTCAAACCCAAATGTTTTCAGTCTACAACAAAAATAAAGGAACTGGCCTCACGGTTCCAATACTTTTGGAGGGCACTGTATGTTCCTGGATAGAGACTCAGGTAATCCTTTGATGGTTTAAAGACATATGTTAGTTTAGAAAAGTAGCATTGCAAATCCAAATGACAGCTGCGGTGTTAAAGGGTTTTAATAAAAAATATTTGAGAAAAATTGGTCCAGTTTAAAAAATGTTCCCCAAATGTATGCACGCCTGTTCTTTCCAGTTTCTGGATAGGTTCATACTACTAGTTTGGAAAGACATCCATTTTATTTTTGTCATTTGGGTATCTTATTGTGAAAGAATCATTGCGTGTGCTTAGCGAAATTAGTTGCAAGGAACTAAGTGCAGACGTCCCACCGATTTTGCATTAAGTTGAATTTATTTAGGTGTGATAACTTTGTAGTAATTGGAGCGATACATATAAACTGTAATATTTTTTAACCCTTTATTCATTTTACATTATTACATCAGGGATCAAAAACAATGAGGGCCATTGCTGTATATGGTCATGATAGCTTTGCTAGAACAACAAATACAATGGTGGTTGAATCATTTTTGCATCGCATCTGAAATAAATACTCACTAACATGGTTTCTCCTTTCCACAGTTAATCGTCTCCAAATGTAGCAACAGCTGCGTCCCTGGGGAGTTCAAAAAAACAGCCGAAGGTCAACACACGTGTTGTTATGAATGCGTGAACTGTACTGAGAATTACTACTCCAACGACACAGGCAAGCAACTGACCTTGACACAACACAATCACACATGCACATGCGCACAAACGCTGCATACATTACTGAGCAAATTACACGTTCTACTGGCAACTCATGTCATCACACCTACACTGATGAAGGGATGACAAACAAACATTCTTTGGATGATTGTTTTCTACATTTGGTGCGGTGCCAAGTCAAGGTGCGGATTAAGAAATTATGTTTTCATAATTTGTGGTTTGAGTTATTAGGACGTGAATAGGACAGTTCATTCTGGTACGGCGATAGCAGCAACCATCTACCAGGAACAAGGAACATCCTCCATCAACCATTAAAGGCCTACTGAAAGCCACTACTACCGACCACACAGTCTGATAGTTTATATATCAATGATGAAATCTTAATATTGCAACACATGCCAATACGGCCGGGTTAACTTATAAAGTGCAATTTTAAATTTCCCGGGAAATATTTGCTGAAAACGTCTCGGTAGGATGACGTTTGCGCGTGACGTCACTGGTTGAAGCAGATATTTTGGAATAGCACGATAGCCAGCTTAAGTCGTCTGTTTTCATCGCTAATTTCCACAGTATTCTGGACATTTGTGTTGGTGAATCTTTTGCAATTTGTTCAATTAACAATGGAGACTGCAAAGAAGAAAGCTGTAGGTGGGATCGGTGTATTAGCAGCTGGCTACAGCAACACAACCAGGAGGACTTTGAGTTGGATAGCAAACGCGCTACCGTGAGTACAGCTTTGGCTTCCAAACTTTTGTTCGCTTGCCCATCCGTGCGTGCCCCTATGTGCATGTCACGTACGTAACTTTGGGGAAATATATGTTTCTTGCCGACTCTGATGGCGGCCGGGGTGTCGTCGAAAGCTACAACGCCGTCCGCCGCCGCGCCGCTGTCCTCACCTGTCTGGGTTGACTTCCTCCATCTCCGGGCCGCCGACCGCACCGATCATCGTGGTGAAGTCCTTTTTCGCGCCGTCGATCGCTGGATTGCAGGTGAGCACGGGTGTTGATGAGCAGATGAGGGCTGGCGTAGGTGGAGAGCTAATGTTTTAACCATAGCTCTGTCGAGGTCCCGTAGCTAAGTTAGCTTCAATGGCGTTGTTAGCAACAGCATTGCTAGGCTTCGCCAGGCTGTATTGTCGTAGAGATAAAAGTCACTGTGAATTTCAAGAGGATATAGTATCCGAGGTGGTTTAAAATACAAATCCGTGATCCACAATAGAAAAAGGAGAGAGTGTGGAATCCAATGAACGCTTGTACCTAAAATACGGTCGGAGCGAAAAAAGATACGTCCTGCACTGCACTCTTATCCTTCACTCTCACTTTCCTCATCCACGAATCTTTCATCCTGGCTCAAATTAATGGGGTAATCGTCGCTTTCTCGGTCCGAATCACTCTCGCTGCTGGTGTAAACAATGTGCAGATGTGAGGAGCCCTTCAACCTGTGACGTCACGCTACTTCCGGTACAGGCAAGGCTTTTTTATCAGCGACCAAAAGTTGCGAACTTTATCGTCAATGTTGTCTACTAAATCCTTTCAGCAAAAATATGGCAATATCGCGAAATGATCAAGTATGACACATAGAATGGATCTGCTATCCCCGTTTAAATAAGAACATTTCTTTTCAGTAGGCCTTTAAGTAGCCTGTTCAACAAATTGATATCTTTAGCTGTTTATTGTAGCTGGTGACTTTTTGAGAAACTGTTTTGTTTTTGTGTAGTGTTTAAAATGGCGAGGTCAAAAAAAGGGAAGAGTTACTACTTTAAAAAAAAAAGGATTACAGGAATTACAGGGGCAGCACGGTGACACAGAGGTTAGTGCGTGTGCCTCATAATAAGAAGGTCCTGGGTTCAATCCCTAGGCTCGGGGTCTTCCTATGAAGAGTTTGCATGTTATCCCCGTGACTACGTGGCTTCCCTCCGGGCCCTCCGGCTTCCTCCCACCTCCAAAGACATGCACCTGGGCATAGGTTGATTGGCAACACTAAATTGTCCCTAGTGTGTGAATGTGAGTGTGTAGGGCCCATGCCTGAACAGCAAATTCAGCAGTACACAGTCCCGAGTGTAGATGTTTTGGCTCCCCAAGTTGTGCCTGCCTGCATTTAGTAGCATTCAGTATTGTCTGAGAAAAATAAGAACTTTTGGAGAGGCAGCCAATAGCATGGTTTGGGGTAGAGTGAGAGCTTATACCAATACAATGTATAATATAACAATACATCTTAAATCAATTACACAAAGTTATTCTGTGCTGATGATTTTCCCCTTTCCTTCTCCCAGATATGGACCAGTGTCTGAGCTGTGATAACAAATTCGAGTGGTCTCCAAGGGGCAGTTTCAGCTGCTTGCCCAAAAAGAAGGTCTACTTTTCGTGGCACAACCGCTTTGCCGTGGTTCTCCTGGCCTTCTGCGCCCTAGGCATCCTGCTGGTTCTGATGGTGTCAGTTCTATTTCTACATCAGCGAGACACACCCGTGGTGAAGGCCGCCGGAGGACTGCTGAGCATAGTCATTCTCTTGTCTCTGAGTGTCAGTTTCATCAGTGCTGTGCTGTTTGTGGGCAAACCCAGCCACCTCCAGTGTAAAGTGCGACAAGTGCTCTTCGGCATCAGCTTTACGTTGTGCGTGTCTTGCATCCTGGTCAAATCCCTGAAGATTCTTCTGGCATTTCAGTTGAATACAAAAATTCAGGGCGCTCTGCAGAAGGTCTACCAGTCCTTCTTAATTATCGTCGGGTGCGTAGCTTTACAGGCAGTTATTTGCACCTGTTGGCTGGTCCTCAAAAGCCCTGTCAGTCATGTGACCTTGCAACCCAAAACAATGTTGGAAGAATGTTATGAAGGGTCATATTTGGCTTTTGGGGTGATGCTGGGGTATATCGCTCTTTTGGCGTTTGTTTGCTTCATTTGCGCATTCATCGGCCGTAAATTACCACAGGGCTACAACGAGGCCAAATTCATCACCTTCAGCATGCTGCTGTACCTCATTTCATGGCTGCTCTTTGTTCCCATTTATGTCACAACATCTGGAATGTATCTTCCAGCTGTGGAAATGGTGGTTATCCTCATGTCCAACTATGGCATCTTAGGCTGTCATTTCCTCCCTAAGTGTTACATAATGCTCTTCAGGAAAGATCAAAATACCAGTAGCGCTTTCAGGGAAAAGCTGTACCAGTATAACATCAAAAGTACAGATTCCATTTCTGTGTCTGGAAGTTCAGTGTCAAAGAAAACATCCAGCAGTCAGGAGAGTGTCAGTCCTTCCTCGTCCTTCTCATTGCCCAAGGAGGCTGACATTAAAACTGCTTTGGAGAGAAGTCATAGCAAGATGGACTTTAACCAAGTGTCCTACAGAGGTCCAATCAAAAGATTTGGTTCCAACAGAAGAAGCTTCAGCATGTAGACTGCCATTAACTAAAAACGATCTATCTTGGCTGTTATATTGGCACCTTTGCGGTCTCACAGTAGATCCTGTCGTCCATAGTGCCTCATGGACAGGTGCGCGAGACGGGTTTGACACGCTTTCGACAAACTGTATAGACGCAGGTCCACGCTTGGGTGAAGTTCCCGTCTATCTATCAAGACATTACAACACAAACATGATATATTGTGTGCATGTGACGCTGCTGGAAAACAACCCAATGTCAGAGACGTGCGCCTAGCAAAGGAGTGAGCGAGCGGTAAAAACCGACGCTACCTGATTTCCTAAGAAGAAAGGCTTTTCTGTTCCTCATGGCGTCCTGATGTGAGACATGACAAACATATGCAGCTCCTCTATTGGAACATTGTTGTCCAAACACTGAAAACTCTTTTAAAAGTAATTGTGGGTGTGGGTACACTGTACATTCGGTCACATTACTTGTACTTACACAAATGCATAATAAACTATTTTCAAGTGTTTTTGGAAAGGTTCAAACTCAATGAAATAAAAACAAGCAAACAGTTCCTGTTTTTCTTTGTCATCCAAACATACCGTTCCAGTCGCCTGTATACTTGGCCTACATGTTTTTCCACTGTGGGAGGAAGAATTTACACGAGAAATGGAGAATATGTAAACACCCGGATGAGACAGTCAGAAATTACAAAGAGGGACACAGCCAGGACTTGTAATCTCACTAGAAAGATGTCTCGACATCGAGTACTTGTCTCGGGCCCCCTGCCTGCGAGATGCAATGATGAGAGGTATAGCAGATTAGTCTCGCTTAACAAGTGGCTGTCTAGTTTTTGCAGAGAACAGGGTTTAATGTTTATTGATAATTGGCCCTCTTTCTGGGGCAAACTGGGCTTGCTGAGAAGGGACGGCCTTCACCCTAACCGGGAAGACGCCATCACTCTTTCCAGAAATATAGACTTCAATTTGACTCACAGTTGACTGACTACACTACACAGGCAATTACAGTGCCCGTCAGCCCGGGTGAGGAGTCAATTAAGCTCAAACTAACCAGCGCCAGGCTGGAAAATTCCTGCACACATAGCATTTCTCATAGAATAATACAAACCCCTTTTCCATATGAGTTGGGAAATTGTGTTAGATGTAAATATAAACGGAATACAATGACTTGCAAATCATTTTCAACCCATATTCAGTTGAATATGATACAAAGACAACACATTTGATGTTCAAACTGATAAAATTTTTTGCAAATAATCATTAACTTTAGAATTTGATGCCAGCAACACGTGACTAAGAAGTTGGGAAAGGTGGCAATAAATACTGATAAAGTTGAGGAATGCTCATCAAACACTTATTTGGAACATCCCACAGGTGTGCAGGCTAATTGGGAACAGGTGGGTGCCATGATTGGGTATAAAAACAGCTTCCCAAAAAATGCTCAGTCTTTCACAAGAAAGGATGGGGCGAGGTACACCCCTTTGTCCACAACTGCGTGAGCAAATAGTCAAACAGTTTAAGAACAACATTTCTCAAAGTGCAATTGCAAGAAATTTAGGGATTTCAACATCTACGGTCCATAATATCATCAAAAGGTTCAGAGAATCTGGAGAAATCACTCCACGTAAGCGGTATGGCCGGAAACCAACATTGAATGACCGTGACCTTCGATCCCTCAGACGGCACTGTATCAAAAACCGACATCAATCTCTAAAGGATATCACCACATGGGCTCAGGAACACTTCAGAAAACCACTGTCACTAAATACAGTTCATCGCTACATCTGTAAGTGCAAGTTAAAGCTCTACTATGCAAAACGAAAGCCATTTATCAACAACATCCAGAAACGCCGCTGGCTTCTCTGGGCCCGAGATCATCTAAGATGGACTCATGCAAAGTGGAAAAGTGTTCTGTGGTCTGACGAGTCCACATTTGAAATTGTTTTTGGAAATATTCGACATCGTGTCATCCGGACCAAAGGGGAAGCGAACCATCCAGACTGTTATCGACGCAATGTTCAAAAGCCAGCCTCTGTGATGGTATGGGGGTGCATTAGTGCCCAAAGCATGGGTAACATACACATCTGTGAAGGTACCATTAATGCTGAAAGGTACATACAGGTTTTGGAACAACATATGCTGCCATCTAAGCTCCGTCTTTAGCAGGACAATGCCAAGCCACATTCAGCACGTGTTACAACAGCGTGGTTTCGTAAAAAAAGAGTGCGGGTACTTTCCTGGCCCGCCAGCAGTCCAGACCTGTCTCCCATCGAAAATGTGTGGCGCATTATGAAGCGTAAAATACGACAGCGGACTGTTGAACGACTGAAGCTCTACATAAAACAAGAATGGGAAAGAATTCCACTTTCAAAGCTTCAACAATTAGTTTCCTCAGTTCCCAATCGTTTATTGAGTGTCGTTAAAAGAAAAGGTGATGTAACACAGTGGTGAACATGCCCTTTCCCAACTACTTTGGCACGTGTTGCAGCCATGAAATTCTAAGTTAATTATTATTTGCAAAAAAATAAAAAATAAAGTTTATGAGTTTGAACATCAAATATCTTGTCTTTGTAGTGCATTCAATTGAATATGGGTTGAAAAGGATTTGCAAATCATTGTATTCAGTTTATATTTACATCTAACACAATTTCCCAACTCATATGGAAACAGGGTTTGTACATGACTCACATAATGTTTTTTCTTTAGTGACTGTGCCAGAGGTGGACATGCATTCTACTGAGGTGGCAGCACCAAGCAAATAATCTCAAGATTCCCACCATATCAATTCCTAGATGTGATCGAAATTATTTAAGACGTACTACACAAAATAAAAACGTAACGTTATTAATATCAGTACTACGGATACCATAAACAAAAACACCTCAAAACAGTAATATGGGCTTTTTAAACATCAGATCATTGTCTCCCAAAACATTATAAATTAATGGGGTCATTACAGACAGCAATCTTAACATCATTGGTCTCAGTGAAACTTGGCTAAAACCACATAAATTTTTCCTGCTTAAAGAGGCATCTCCTCCTAACTATACAAGTGCACATATTGTCCATCCCCTTAAAAGGGGTGGAGGGGTTGCACTAATATCTCATGAAAACTTTAACCTTAGCTCTAACCTAAGTAATAAATATAAATCATATGAGGTCTGTCACACCGCTACCTCTCCATCTGGCTATCTATCGCCCCTCTGGGCCCTATTCGTTTTTTGTCAGCAAATTTTCAGAGTGTGTTGCTGATCTAGTGATGCACGCAGATAATATAATTACAATGGACGATTTTAATATCCATATGAATACCCCCACCTCCGTGCGTGGCGCTCCAGACTATAATTGATAGCTGTGGTCTTACACACACAAAAAATGAACCTACACATTGCAACGGTGATACGATAGATCTACCTCCAAAGTTATGGTACTGTCCAGCCACTCAGGCAAATCAAATTGTTGATGTAGATGCCCACATTTGCTATACAGATTTACTTTACAAAAGAGAAGTGTGGGATATTTCTCTTGTTGATTTATTTGTATTTGACTTTATTAAAGGGATTTATATTAATGTTTGGCGCAGCCGGAGCAGGAGGGGATAGAAAGAAGAAAAAGAGGACAGTAGGGGAAATTGTGGGGACAATAGGAGGATAAGACAAAGAGACGACAACAACAACAGAACAACATCAGCAAAAACGATATGTACAAATATGATACAAAAAGTGACAGCAGAGAAGCAGTTAGTGTAGTAAATATTAATAACACAGAAATGACAATGAACATTATTGCACTACAATTGGAGCAATACAAATACCAATAGAAATCGCACCATTGATAAGGAATAATAATGATAATAACTACCTCCAATATCAACAATAAAATTGTTTCAAATGCAATAATACATAGATGTAAGGATAACTTTAAATACAAAATAAATCAGATAGATGGAGGGGAAGAACGAGAAGTGAACACTAATAACCGTGTAGATTGTTATAGTAACAATAGCTTAAGCTTTGTCAGTGTGCCGGGTTTTACCCAGTTTCCCCTAGGTTAACAGCGTTAATATATGTTTGATGAAACGTGATTATATGCACGACTGTATGTATGCATATGTGCTTGTATATGTACAGTATGTGTATATGTATGTTTGTAAAGTGAATGTGCGTGTGGATGTATGTACTGTATTTGTTTTGATGGGGGAGCGTAGGAACCTGTGTATGTGGGTAAGTACATACTGTATGTGTGCGCGTATGAAACTATCAATGAATGTACTTATGTATGTATATACAGTATGTATGAATAACTGTGTGTATGTGAGTAAATATGTGTATTTGTATGTGCAATACATTTGCCACCCAGAGAGCCCAAGCCAAAACAGCAGGTGAACAAGGGACCACCTGCCCCACGCAGTCAGGCCAGCCAGAGACAGGACCCCCCAGAGCCCACCATGACGCCCCGCAGGCCAGCAGCAGGCCGTAGACAGACGCGCCCAGCAGAGGACAAGGCATGGGAGAAATAGGGGACAGCCATCCCTCAAGCTAGCGAGAGACCACACCCCATGCGGGCAGAAAGACTGGGCAGTGCGCCCAGAGACTACCCACAGGAAGACCGCCCCACCCACCCCACCAGCAACCGGGCCCGCACGAGCCCAACATCTCCCCAGGAGAGCACGGCGGGGCCCGCCCCACCCAAGTCGGCCGCCGCAGGACCGCCCAGCACAACTGCTTGATAATTCTGATGAATACAAAATGTTAAGGAGGTCGTCACAGAAGTGAACAAAATGTATCGAACTTTCACATACTCTTAATATCCAATTATATTTATTATATATCCATTACATTAATATGTACTTGCTTACTTGCTTATGGTAGTCCATCAAATCTGATGATGACTTCTACTTCTTCTATTGGTGAGTTTTGAAGTGACTGAAAAGTCCAATACGAGAGCCATATGGTCTATTGCAATGGGGGCATGTGAAGTTAGTGTTCATCGTGGTCTTGGCTGCAGGGCCCATCTTCCTCCTCTGGCGTTTCCCTTCCCTCGCTGCGCTTCTCTCCTCTTCAAAACGGTGAAGGCCTGCATGGCAGAGTTTCCTCCAGAAAGAGCGTTCTGAGGCAGAGCTTTCCAGCTGTGTGTGCTGTATTCCACACTTCTTAAGTGTTATCTTCAGTTGGTCCTTGTATCTCCGCTTTTGGCCTTCTGCACAGCTCTGGCCATGATGTAGTTGACCATACAGCAGTTGTCGCGGAAGTCTATCATCTGGCATTTTGATGGTGTTGCCGGCCCATCGCAGTTGGTACTGGAGAAAGGTGGCCTCCATGCTCTTGGTACCAGTTCTAATCAAGAATTCCATGTGTGGCACACGATCACGCCATGTTAGCCCAAAGATCCGCTGGAGACACTTGATGTGAAAGTTCTCCAGCTGTTGGATGTGGCGGTGATACAGGGTCCAAGCTTCACAGCCGTATAGTAGTGTGGAGACACAGATGGCTAGGTAGACTGCCGCAGTGGTATGTATGCTGAGGGATTTGTTCACATACACCCTCTTGCGCAGTCTACCAAAGGAGGCTGAGTCAGACCTTATTCGGTTTTGAACATCATTGTCCATGCTGCAGTTTTTGGAGAGGATGCTCCCAAGATATTTGAAGTCTGGGACTACTGCTAGGGGCTTGTCATCGACGTTAAAGACAGGTGATGGTGGTCGAGTTGGCGGAGGGGAATTCCACTGGCAGAGTACTTCTGTCTTCACAGTGTTCACACTGAGACCCAGTCTATTACAGGCCTTCACAGCAGCTGTTAGCGTCGCCTGCAGAGCCTCTGATGTATGTGCCACGAAGGCACAATCATCAGCATGCTGTAATTCCACAATGTTCACAGTTTTGACCTTGGTAGCCACCTGCAACCTTCTGATGTTAAATAAGCTTCTATCCAACCTGTAATCCACAAGCACACCTCTGCTTCCCTCAACTTCTTTGTGCAGTAGCCAAGTGACACTCATGAGGAAGATGTTGAATAGCACAGCTGCAAGTACACAGCCCTACATGTGCATACCTTGAAATGCCTAGACTCCTGTCCTCCTCTTGTTACCTGAGCCATCATCTCCTCGTGGAAACTTTGCAGGATGTTTAAAAACTTCTGCGGGCAATCAACCCTGAGAAGGACCGCCCAGAGCAAGTCTCTGTGGACCATATCAAAGGCTTTTGATAGGTCCACAAACGCCATGTATAGATCTTGATGTTGCTCCCTACACTTATCTTGTAGCTGGCGTGTTGTGAAAATCATGTCCACAGTGCTGTGGTTCTTTCTGAAGCTACATTGAGACTCAGGCAATAGGTGTTCTGTTATGCTCTGTATGAATCTTGACAGCATCACTTTGGCAAGAACCTTGCCGGCAGCAGACAAGAGGGATATTCCTCTACTATTGCCACAGACAGACTTCTCACCCTTCCCTTTATATATGGTTACAACATTGTTGGGGGACTGCTCCGCGCTTACATATATCAGCAATGTAGTGGAAAATTGCTCTGATACAGAGATAGCCTCCCTTTTTAAGGATATCTGCAGGGATGCCATCCGGGCCAAGGGTCTTGTTGTTCTTCAGTGACCTAACTGCAGCCCAGACATTAGAGAAGGTTGGCGGAAGATCCAGTTCTACAATAGTTGGATAGCTGGGCAGGTCGTCCAGCACTGCCAGATCAGCGGTGGCAGGTTGTTTTAAAAGTGTTTGGAAGTGTTCCGCCCATCTGTCCACATCTTGTTGCTGGTCCTTTATGAGGGTTGAGCCAACAGCTGACTTCACAGGTGAGAGAGAGGAGTTCCTGGGGCCATGGATAGTTTTCACAGCATTGTAGAAGTTGTGCATGTCATTCTTCACTGCAAAATGTTTGATTTCTTGAACCTTGTCAGTCCACCAGTCATTTTTCAGTTTTCGTAGGACAGACTGTACCTCCTTCCTTGATGTTCTCCAGTGCTGCTTCAGCCTGACAGATGTAGGGTTGTTCAGGGCTGCGTTATGAGCCTTGTGCATGGTGTCCAGTATGGTTGTAATGGATTCTGAATTTTCGTCGAACCAGTCCTGATGCCTCTTACGGCGGTAGACAATAGACTCGGCTGTGGCCTCATAGAGCTTTGAGCTAAGGCAGGTCTAGTTGTCATCAATGCTGCCTTCAGGGCTCAGGAAGGGGTCGATTTCCTGCAGCTTCTCTGCAATGAAGGATCGAAGGCTGATCCAGGCACAGTCCAACCGCTTTTTGCCAGTTTTTCGGAGACGAACAGGGGGGCGTACTTTCACTCGCAACTTGGAGATAATCATGGGGTGGTCAGTCCAGCAGTCAGCACCTCGCATTGCACGGGTGATGTGCATGTCCTTGGTGTCCTTGTGTCTCACGATAACCTAATCCAGCAGATGCCATTGCTTGGATCGTGGATGCATCCAGGAAGCCTTGTGTTTATTTTTCTGTTGGAAGATTGTGTTGGTGATTGTCAGGTCATGTTCAGCACAGAGACTGAGTAGCCTCATGCCATTGCTGTTAACCTTCTCGATACCATGATTCCCAATCACTCCGTTCCTTATGAGGTGGTTTTTCCCCACCATGGCATTAAAATCACCAAGCAGGAGGATTTTGTCACTGCTAAGGATGCGCTGTAGGGCCCCATATAGTTCCTGGTAGAAGCGGTCCTTTGCCTCATTCTGGGATGGTAGAGTTGGCGCATATGCACTGAGAAGAGTTGCAAAGCTGTGTTTTGCCAGGGGGATACGGACAGACATGAGTCTTTCACTTATGCCGGTAGGTGTTTCAGTAAAACTGGGTAGCAGGCTGTTTTTTATTGCCAAACCAACACTATGGTGATGCGGACCTTCTGTAGGGTAACCCTTCCAGAAAAAGGTATAACCCTGGCCTTCTTTCATTAGGGATCCCTCATCCAGAAGTCTGGTCTCAATCAAAGCGGCGATGTCAATTCCATAACGTCTGAGCTCAGCTGCAACAAGCGCAGTTCTTCTTTGCAGCCTGTCAGGGTTGATGTCCAGAAGGGTTCTGATGTTCCATGCAGCCAATTTCAGGGGAACTTGTTAATTTTTTGTTTTTCGACCACAGTAGTTGTATGTCCCGGTAGGTGCGGTATCCTAACCAGAGTGTGAAGAGTGGGCAATGTTTAGGCCACCTTTTCTAGGCCTTCCCCCAACTTTGGGGTGAGCAGTGTGGCTCATAAATAAGGCTGCTCAGTCATACAGGGGTCTGCCGAAATCAGCTGCCACTTAAATCCCAGCTGATAGCGACCATTATAGCCCTGTATCGCTCACGTGCAGGGATCTAACTATAGGCTCCGAGTTCATTCTAACCTGCCCCTGTTATCAGACATCCTGACGCCGCCAGACTTTGTACTTTAGAATCCATTGCTGTTCTGGATCCACCAAGGTCAGAAGCAGTGTGTTGATACATTTTAAGTGCCTCTGGGGGTGCACAGTTCCCAGCCGCACTCTTTGCCACAAAGAGATGGAGCCTAGTGGCAAGGGGGAAACCCAGGACAACCAGCACCTCTTCATAGCTGCAGGAGGCAGCCGGAACACTCAGTCTGTCGTGGCCCGTCACGGTGCTTTTCTCTCAGGGTGTGCTCCCCTAGCCCTTGTCTTCCTGGACTTACCCGTAAGGCAGCGGGTCGATCCCCTACCTTTTAGTCTGAAATCGCGAGATTCCAGTTACCATGTGCTGCCACGAGGAGGCAAGGTGAAGGGTCTTGGTGAAGGAGAGGCTATGTACTGACCTCAGAAGGCTTTCGCACTTGGCTTCCTTTACCCAGGCTAATAGAGTGTCATTTGTACTCTTACTGTTGCGAAAAAAAAACAGAGGTACATACGAAACCATAAATATGCTGAAATGTTACTAGGATTGTCCCAATCAGCATTTTGGCCTCCAATCCAATCCAATTATTTTGCCCAGTTTCGAGTCCTGATTCGATACTTTTACAATCTTAATATATTAAACATTAAACATTTAGATAAAACAATCTTGTCTTCTTTCATTCTCCTACTAACAAGCAGTTTGAAATTTGTCCAATTTGTGACTTTTTTCCAATTGGCGAAGTCAACGGATTATCCATATATGGTAGAAATTTACCCAAAGTGCTTTGCACGAGTCTCCAATTGTAGTCCGACGCTCAATAAGTTCCTTCTTTTTCTCTATGCTCTTGTTGTGGGGCAGACTGGCTCATACATGCACATGCATCCTACACTGTTGCCATTTGTAATACAAAGTAGCATACTGTTCTAAATTTTATCTGTCAGTAGACTCGCTAAGGAAGCACTAAAAACTACAACATGGCTAACGGGGAGAAGACACAGTCGAAGGGGAGGCATGTAAATAAGACCGCCTGGTGAGAAAGCGACTTGAACAGGGTGGGATCTGAGCCGAGGATGTCGTTGTGGCACGTGCAGCCCTTTGAGACATTTGTGATTAATGGCTATATAAGTCAACTTTGATTGATGGTCTGTAAATCATAATCTATGCAACATTTTTACTTTAGAACCACCCTTACATGTTACGTAAACCACAATGAAGTCTTTAAAAAGTAGAAAATAATCATATGACTTCTTCAAAACGTAGTTTGAGGGATCAACCTAGTGTGCAGTGAGGCGCAGTAGCCACATGATATAAAATATCCAAATATCGCTTGTAAAACTTCTCGCCATCATGTTTTCTTTTAGATCACGTATATTTTCTTGTACAACTGCAGTAAGGCGGTGTCAGCAAATGAGTGTCATGATGGCAAACATAGCGTGGAGCCATACATCGTAAAAGTCTGCAAAACCCCACATTCTCTGCAACAGAGATGGTCTGATTGTTTGAAGCATGGATCTATACTATGCACCTACCCTATGGATCAATCCTAGAATTTATCCTATGGATCTACCCTATGGATCTACCCTAGGATCTATCTTATGGATCTATTCTAAGCATCTACCCTATGGATCTATCCTAGGATTTATCCAATGGATCTACCCCATAGATCTATCCGAGGATGTATCCTATGGATCTACCCTATGGATCTATCCGAGGATCTATTCTATGGATCTACCCTATCCACATTCTCGGCAACAGAGATGGTCTGCTTTTTCGAAGCAATAAACTCGACTACCTTTTGTTTTGCTTTGCCTTTTCCCTCTTTGGGATATTTTTCTTTCCTCCATAGTCCAGGGTTTTCTTGCTTTGAGATTAGCGCAGCCTTGTTGAGCGCTTTGCACCCGTCTTTTTGATTGGAACTCAGATAAAATATTACATTTGTGGTGTTGAACTACCTTGTCCTTTTGCAGACATTGCGAGTGGTTGTAGGACTATTTTCATTTAAAAGGCTAAAGTACTTCCATATGGACAACATGGCTGTGCTTACTTTC
Source organism: Entelurus aequoreus (assembly GCF_033978785.1). Taxonomy (NCBI): domain Eukaryota; kingdom Metazoa; phylum Chordata; class Actinopteri; order Syngnathiformes; family Syngnathidae; genus Entelurus; species Entelurus aequoreus. Next base: position 1,543,706 of record NC_084750.1, read on the forward strand.
CAGTACGCTTCAAAAGCAAAGCACTTTACACCAGCTGGCGTAAAATCCGGTTGCTAAGCCTTGGATCACCGATCAATTAAAACAGCTAAAATCAGCGATCATGTTTAGTTGCAACCCTAAACGTGCACCAGTGTAAAAATATCTCAATAATGGTTTGATTTGATAAAGTAAGATAATGAAATAAGATTTTCGAAGGATTAAGAATCAAATGCCTCCAGCAAGGGTGTTGACATTAAAAAGCATTTCATTAGCAAACCAAGTTGCCCTTCATCGAGACACATAACTACCAGCTGAATCATTTTACCAGCAAATAGACAAACTGAAAGGAGGAAGAAGTGTTCCTGGTAAACGTCACGAGTGAAAGCCAAATTTTCCGCATTGTATCGGGTTAGGCCTGTTTACTCCCTCCAGTTCTTAATAAGCATTAATGAAAAGTGTCACTAATCGGCACAACATGACATCTACAGGTCACGCCCTTTGCATGCCAGTCAAAGAGGGTGAGGTAGCAGTACAGCGACACTTTGCCAATCGGCCCAAAACATGACTTTATTATATATGTCCACATTTCAAAATCCCAATACTTCCAGTATTCTACAATTCTACATTTTCTGTAAAGCATTTGTGTTTAGCATTAACTAACACACTGAACAGACAATTTTAAAGGCCTACTGAAATGAATTTTTTTAATTTAAACAGGGATAGCAGATCTATTCTATGTGTCATACTTGATCGTTTCGCGATATTGCCATATTTTTGCTGAAAGGATTTAGTATAGAACGACGACAAAGATCGCAACTTTTGGTATCTGACAAAAAAAAGCCTTGCCTCTACCGGAAGTAGCGTGACGTAGTCAGTTGAACATTTCCGCAAAGTTCCCTATTGTTTACAGTGATGGCAGCCTGTAGTGAGAGCGATTCGGACCGAGAAAGCGACGATTTCCCCATTAATTTGAGCGAGGACGAAAGATTCGTGGATGAGGAACGTTAGAGTGCAGTTCAAGACATATCTTTTTTCGCTCTCACCGTAACTTAGGTACAAGCTGGCTCATTGGATTCCACACTCTCTCCTTTTTCTATTGTGGATCACGGATTTGTATTTCAAACCACCTCGGATACTATATCCTCTTGAAAATGAGAGTCGAGAACGCGAAATGGACATTCACAGTGACTTTTATCTCCGCGTCAATACATCGGTGAAACACTTTAGCTACGAGCTAACGTGATAGCATCGTGCTTAACTGCATATAGAAACAAAATAAATAAACCCCTGACTGGAAGGATAGACAGAAAATCAACAATACTATTAAACCGTGGACATGTAACTACACGGTTAATGCTTTCCAGGCTGGCGAAGGTTAACAATGCTGCTGCTAACGACGCCATTGAAGCTAACTTAGCAACCGGACCTCACAGAGGAAGATTCTTTAAAACAGCAGCAACATCATCCTCAAGCACACTATCACAGAGAGAGCGTATTGAAAAAGAGTTGTCTGCCTACTGGCAGTCTGTTAATGTTGACAGTGAAGCGAATCCACTGCAGTGGTGGAAAGACCATGAGGAAATGTTACCAAACCTAAAAAATGTGGCAAAAAATTATCTGTGTGTGCCTGCCACCAGTTCCCCATAGGAAAGGGTGTTTAGTACCAGTGGGAATATAGTTACATGCCACAGAGCATCTCTGAAACCAGACACCGTTGATAAGCTTGTGTTTTTGGCACAAAACCTCTGAACAACCTGGTGCTACTCACTGGTTGTTTTAACAAGCACAACACACCATGCACAAAATGCAACTATTTATTTTTTTAACTTCTTATTTGTAACAATATATTTCATACAGAAGAAACTAAGACTAAAGCTGTGAACTTTTCCATAAGTAACCTAATTGACCTTTTGTTGCCATTGTTTTATGTTCAGGAATTGTGGCCATAAAAATAGGGTCCTCTTTTTGAAATATCTTGTGTGACATCATGCACAAAAGTGCACTTTATTTGTTTTATACTATTGTAGTGGCGCTTTGTAAGTCAACTTCCTCACTATCACTAAGTCATCTGTCTAGTTATGTACGAACACACAACTAAATAACCTGCCCTTTGTCAGACCCCTAAAACACTGAAAAAAACGTATACATTTGTGAAGTTCTAAAGGAGGTCTCTTCCATAAAGCCTCCGTACGCATAAAATATATACATGCATACATATGTACGTACATATACATATATATATATATCTATATATATATATATATATATATATAGATATATATATATAAATATATATGTACTGTATGTATATACATCCATCCAACCATCCATTTTCTACCGCTTGCACATATATATCAATCAATCAATCAATCAATCAATGTTTATTTATATAGCCCTAAATCACGAGTGTCTCAAAGGGCTGTACAAGCCACAACGACATCCTCGGTACAGAGCCCACATACGGGCAAGGAAAACTCACCCCAGTGGGACGTCAATGTGAATGACTATGAGAAACCTTGGAGAGGACCGCATATGTGGGTAACCCCCCCCTCTAGGGGAGACCGAAAGCAATGGATGTCGAGTGGGTCTGACATAATATTGTGAAAGTCCAACACATCAGCGAAAGTCCAGTCCATAGTGGGGCCAGCAGGAACCATCCCGAGTGGAGACGGGTCAGCAGCGTAGAGATGTCCCCATCTGATGGACAGGCTAGCGGTCCACCCCGGGTTGGGAGCAGAGTAGAAAAGAAAAGAAAAGAAACGGCAGATCAACTGGTCTAAAAAGGGAGTCTATTTAAAGGCTAGAGTATACAAGTGAGTTTTAAGATGAGACTTAAATGCTTCTACTGAGGTAGCATCTCTAACTTTTACCGGGAGGGCATTCCATAGTATCGGAGCCCGAATAGAAAACGCTCTATAGCCCGCAGACTTTTTTTGGGCTCTGGGAATCACTAATAAGCCGGAGTTCTTTGAACGCAGATTTCTTGCCGGGACATATGGTACAATACAATCGTCAAGATAGGCAGGAGCTTGACCGTGTAGTATTTTATACGTAAATAGTAAAACCTTAAAGTCGCATCTTAGGTGCACAGGAAGCCAGTGCAAGTGAGCCAGTATAGGCGTAATATGATCAAACTTTCTTGTTTTTGTCAAAAGTCTAGCAGCCGCATTTTGTACCGTCTGTAATCTTTTAATGCTAGACATAGGGAGGCCCGAAAATAAAATGTTACAGTAATCGAGACGAGATGTAACGAACGCATGGATAATGATCTCAGCATCGCTTGTGGACAAAATGGAACGAATTTTAGCGATATTACGGAGATGAAAGAAGGCCGTTTTAGTAACACTCTTAATGTGTGACTCAAACGAGAGAGTTGGGTCGAAGATAATACCCCGATTCTTTACCGAGTCGCCTTGTTTAATTGTTTGGTTGTCAAATGTTATGTTATTAAATAGATGTCGGTGTTGAGCAGGACCGATAATCAGCATTTCCGTTTTCTTAGCGTTGAGTTGCAAAAAGTTAGCGGACATCCATTGTTTAATTTCATTAAGACACGCCTCCAGCTGACTACAATCCGGCGTGTTGGTCAGCTTTAGGGGCATGTAGAGTTGGGTGTCATCAGCATAACAGTGAAAGCTAACACCGTATTTGCGTATGATGTCACCTAGCGGCAGCATGTAAATACTAAAGAGTGCAGGGCCAAGAACCGAACCCTGGGGAACTCCGCACGTTACCTTAACATAGTCCGAGGTCACATTGTTATGGGAGACACACTGCATCCTGTCGGTAAGATAAGAGTTAAACCAAGACAAGGCTAAGTCTGTCATCCCAATACGCGTTTTGATACGCTCTAATAAAATATTATGATCAACAGTATCGAAAGCGGCGCTAAGATCAAGAAGCAGCAACATAGATGAAGCATCAGAATCCATCGTTAGCAATAGATCATTAGTCATTTTTGCGAGGGCTGTCTCCGTAGAGTGATTTGCCCTGAAACCGGACTGAAAAGGTTCACAGAGATTGTTAGACGCTAAGTGTTCATTTAGCTGCTGTGCTACAATTTTTTCGAGGATTTTCGAGATAAACGGAAGGTGGGACACCGGCCGGTAGTTTACCAGGAGATCAGGATCGAGGTTAGGTCTTTTGAGTAGAGGATGAATAACCGCTTTTTTGAATGCTAGGGGAACAGTGCCAGAGGAAAGTGATAAGTTTATAATATTTAACACTGATGGACCTAATAATACAAAAAGCTCCATGATAAGTTTCCCAGGAATTGGGTCAAGTAAACATGTTGTTTGTTTTGTCCCATTTACACATTTTGACAATTCCTCCAATGTTATTTCATCAAAGAGAGAGAAACTATTTTGGAGGGCAGTATCCGTCGTATATACAGTCGTATTTGTGTTAATAGAACCCAGTTGTAGCTGAGATGCATTGTCTTTAATCTCTTTTCTAATGACTTCAATTTTCTTATTAAAAGGTAGTGGGCTGTTTTGAGGATTGTTTGTTGAAATTATACGAAGTACCAATATTAATAATGTTGCGTTTATTATGCGTAGTGCACTTTAAATAGTTTCGACCATATCTAGGAATTGATACGACGGTGATATTCAGATTGTTTGCTTGATGTTGCAATAAACTGAACGCAACATAGTTAGCTACCTCAGTACAATGTATGTCTGCCTCTGACACGGTCACAAAAGAAAAAACATTATGTGAGTTGTGTTTTATTCAAAGAGAATTGCTATGTGTGCAGGGATTATCCAGCCTGACGCCGGCTAGTTTTAGTTTAAATGGCTTCTTACCCGGAGACTCCACGCTTCTTTGGTTAGCTTTTGTCTTTGTTGTTAGCCCCGCTCGGCATCCCCGCTTCTGCTTCCGCTCGCACCGCTTACGTCGTCTCCATTGGCGGTCACCACTAGCACTTGACTCCGCTGCTACAAAGGCCGCTCGATGTAGCCCGCGAAGAATTCCCATGCTAGCGAGGAGGTCCACCGTACATGCATCTTTCAGTCTATAACGACCCGATCCATCCACATCCAGAATTGTCTGTCGGTCGTATGTGATCACAGAGTGTTCACGCTTTGAGCCAGCCATGAAATTGACAGAAATGACGGGTGTTTTTTGCCAAATCGCTCTACACTCCCAAGAGCTTTAGCGATAGCCGCAGCATAGCCAACCATGCGCCGCCATTTTACATTTTACATATATATATATATATATATATATATATATATATATATATATATATATATATATATACATATATATACATATATATATATATGTATGTATGTATGTATATATATATATATATATATATATATATATATATATATATATATATATATATATATATATATATATATAAGCATATATACATACATATTCATATATACAGTATATATACATACACATACATATATATACTATACATACTGTATATGTATATATACATATACACATATTAACACATATACTGTATATCTAAGGGCTGTCAAGTGATTAATGTTTTTAAATCAGATTAATCACACTCTAGATCTGTGATTAATCCTGATTAATCACAGATAATTTTTCTAGCATTTTTATTTATTTATTTTATACATCTTTATATATATATATATATATATATATATATATATATATATATATATATATATATATATATATATATATATATATATATATATATATATATATATATATATATATATATATATATCCATCCACTTTCTACCACTTGTGTATATATATATATATTTATTTAACTATCTTTATTTTATATATTTTGAAAATTGTTATTTTGTTTTTATTTAAAACATTTTTGTTTTGCTTTGTTTGTTTTTTAAGTGGCATCATTCAGAGCCTGCAGGTTTTGGAAATGCTTCATCTCATTCGTTTTAAAAAGTCATTAATTTTACTTTTTGAAACCGATACCGATAATTTCCGATATTACATTTTAAAGCATTTATCAGCCGATATTATCGGACATCTCTAATGTATGTATACAGGGTTTCCCGCAGCGCTTTGTTGCTAAGACCTAAACTAAGGTCTTAACAAGATCTCCAGCCACACGTGCGCATTTAAAAAACTATCTCTGTCCCCAAGCAAACGCATACACTGAGTGTCATATGCATGCCAAAATACTGGGGGCACTGTAGCCTAGGACTTAAGACCATTTTAGCCAATCAGAAACATGCAAAACATAATTTCCGGAGGCGGCATATAGCAAAAATAGCGGGTCACGGCAAGAAAGAATTATATAGAAGGGAAGTAGAGCTACTTTTAAGCATAATTTTTTAGTTTAAAGTTAACAAAACTCAACAAAGTGTTGACTGGGAAACTTGCCAGTCCAAGTATGGTGACATTCTTACCCTATTTTGGAACGGTACGGACTTGGAGGGACATCTGAGGAATTTCTTCATCGAAAAGAGGACATCACAAAAACAACTATCAACACTAAAATGAAAGTGATTCGTGGAAAGTACAGACAAGCAGTCGACGCAAGTGGAAGAAGTGCTTACGCTACAGCTGTTATGCTGTACTTCTAACTACGCCAGCAGATCTGGGGCGGTTCTCCATCAACTACTTCCATTCAATTTGGAATAGAAACATCAGATACTGACACAAGCTCTCACAGGAGTTGGGATTCTCCATTCACCCTTGACAGCCTGGTCAGACAAAGATATGCCGAATGATGTACAAGACGTGATGGCGACAGGCCGAGTTACACTGTCCCGGGCGATGCCACCTTCCCCATGGGGAGACACCACCTAAACTAACACATTTTCTGGGGGAAACACTGTAACGCAGACCTGGACATTCTGCGGCCCGCGGGCCACATCCGGCCCTTTGTAGGCGTCCCTGTCCGGCCCGCGTGAGGCCAATCATAAATTACAAAATACATTTTAAAAAGTATCTATGTCGAGTGTGCAATACAACGGTGCTGCTTTTGTTTTGAAAAGCGTTATTTGTATTACTTCCGTGTGGATGTATGCGCGTGAGTGAATGTGAACAGCGGAAATCACAAATTACAAAATAAAGTTTAAAAAACATCTATGTCGTGCGTGCAATACAACTGTGCTGCTTTTATTTTGAAAAGTGTTATTTATGGACGTATGTCCGTGTGTAACCTGTGAGTGAAGGTGCACAGCGACAAGTAATGCCCAGTTACCCCCGAGATGCTAAAAAGAGAAAAGTTGATGACGAATGGCGGGTTTAAACAAGACATGGACTGCCAAGTATTTCTTTACAGAAATTAAAGGTAAAGCCGTGTGCTTAATTTGTGGTACACAGGTTGCTGTGTTTAAAGAATATAATTTGAATCGCCACTACATGACGAAGCACGAGGAAAAATACCGGAATCTGTCCGATGAAGCGCGTGCAAGGAAGGCTGATGCATTGATGGTAAAACTGCAAACCCAACAAGGACTTTTTGCCATTTTTCACACCACCAGAATGCAGCCGTCAGGACAAGTTTCGACATTCCTCACAAAATCGCCAGAAAAAGTAAGGCGTTTTTTGACGGAGTGTTTATTAGGGAGTGCTTCTTGAACTCTGTTGCGCTGATATGCACGCTGGAAACTTGGAGCTTCAGCTGAAGAACAGAACGGCCGACTTTGACTGTTTTTTGCTGGCTTTGGATGAGAGCTGTGATGTACGTAACACCGCCCAGCTGCTCATCTTCTTACGTGGGATAACTGCTGACTTTCAAATCACGGAGGAGCTGACAGCCATGCAGTCAATTAAAAGAGACAACCACAGGTAATGACTTGTTCACATAGGTAAATGCGTGTTTGGACATGTTAGGACTGAAATGGGACAAGCTGGCAGGTGTGACAACAGATGGTTGTCCAAATCTGACGGGGAAAAATGTTGGACTTTTAAAGAGGATGCAGGATAAACTTTAAATTAACCCTGTGCAGAAATTGACATTTTTGCATTGTATCAGGAAGTGTAGTGTAAGACAGTGTTAAAAATAAAACCATCAAAAGCAGTCTGCTTTTGTATAAAGTTAAGTTGAGTTAAATGTAAGTATTATTATTATTATTATTATTTATCTTACGGTAGATCAAAAATAATATTGAGCAAAATTTAATTGAAATATTGTCGATGTGGCCCTCCAGCAGTGCTCGGGTTGCTCATGCGGCCCCCGGTAAAAATTAATTGCCCACCCCTGCTGTAACGCGTACTATTATTAGTGTGTACAAAGTATAAAATAGTGTGTACTATTATTAGTGTGTACAAAGTATAAAATAGTGTGTGCAAAGTATAAAAAAGTGTTTACTATTAGTGTGCACAAAGTATGATCTACTAAGACTGTGTTTACAATTGATAACTGGTGCAGACCGCCTTAACCAGGTGTGAATGAATGATGGGTTCTCACTTCTCTGTGAAGCGCTTTGAGTGTCTAGAAAAGTGCTATATAAATATAATCCATTATTATTATTATTATTATTTAAATCAAGTATCTGTGTGTACTGGGCAGCTGTCACCATGGAAACACTCGTTTACTGCATATGTATGTCATCCTGTGATGTTTTGAAGCGTTTTTAAACTAACAGCAGACAAAAAATGTTATGGACATTTTAGAAGCAGTCCTGCGATGCATTTACAATGGCAAACACTTATTTAGCGCTGAAGGTGCGCTCATGGGAAAGACTGGAACCAACTGCGAGTTTGCGCTCCAGAGTCCAGATGCAAGAAAATGCACATTGCAATAAGTAGTTTTCACTGAACAGTTATGTTAATATGTCTTTTGTATGAAAAAACAAGTGTCATTATAAAAATGCCAGCAGACACCAAAAAGCATCAATTCAATTAGTTTTAATCAGACTATTAAGTCATCCAGCAGATATAAAATTATAAAATGATGTTGTTGAATGACAATATTTCTAATATTTGTATTTTTGACAGTCCATTAATGTTGACAAACATACGTAGGATGGAGTTGCAAAGCAATCGCCTCCTTTCTCACAGGCGTGTGTGTAACTGTGTCATCTAGCGCGTACTTCTCACACGTGCTAAATAATTGCAGTTGAGTTTTAGTCTTGATAGATCAAACTAAATAATTCGATTTTAAGTTTCTCCTCCCAGTATTGTGGGTGTTTTGATGAACAGCATATATTCTGCATATTCATGAAGTAGACACTCAAAATTATTATATTCTGCTCACTAAAGAGACACAAACCTCTGCTTACAAGTTTAGTAGATCAACTTTTTGTGCTATCAAGTTTGCACGTGTTTTAGTACACGCAAACCTTGAGTAGATCAGGCCCTGTGTGCGTGCGAGTGTGTGTGTTGTGTACCTGTACAAATAAATGAAGAAGCAGAGCAGGTGGTAGCCCAGTTTGATCATGGCTTCCTTCATGTGGGACTTGAGTTGACCTCGGTTGTGAATCTCAGTGGGGTCAAACACTCCCATGTTGCCCATCGGGACCTTTGCGTACCTGCCAGGAACAAGCAAGAGCTCAAAGTCTGCAACAAGAACTACACAAAGACATTTGTATAGACAAAATGGTATTGGAGAAAATGTGTAATTAAAAATGTGGCATTTGTAATAAAATTGCTAAAATTATACATGTTTAGGGATCAAACTGTACACTATTTATTGATTAACCCTTTTCTCGTATTCCGGAAAAAATCTAAGCTGGGGCACTTGTACTCAGAAGTACTGCTGTACTGCTCGTCTTAACGAGTAGCCCCCCTCCCCCACCCCATTTATAAACATTTGCAGGCAGCTGTGTCTTGCTTCGGACATTTTTTTTTTTTAAACAAAGAAAAAGAAGCAACAAACCAGTTCATTTGTACTACTAAACATATTTGTTGTACGGTTCATTTGCTTGGCGTCCATGAAAATGACATACATTAGTGCTGATTATACAAATTAGGTGACGATATCCTCCCCACAGCCTACTGCCATAAATAGATTGCAGTCTAGTGGGAAACACTACATGTCAGGTGCATTGAGTTCATGTGTGTGTATCCAGAGGAATACTAAACGAATATGTAAATATAATGTTATAATTTGTCCATCATTCAAAAACCTTGTTAGAAAGGAAAACATATCCATCCATTTTTCTTTTTTTTAATACATTTGAAGTCATACAATACAGTAAGAGGTGGCTAACTATGCAGCTAATAGGAATACACTATGAAACCCTCTAAAAAAACATCCAAAAAGCGCCAACAATACTCCATTTACATGTCGTGATCTGAATATTAACAAGTATTAGCGATATTGTTACTAAAAGCACTAACGCCGACAGACTATTTTTAGCAGCGCTGTGATCACAGACAGCTAACTAGCTTATGCTGCGATATTGACATATTGAGCTGCTGCATCGCCTCTGAGTTGGTAAATGTTAATTCTAGATTATAAATCATGCCTCTAACCTGGATAGTAGAAGGTTGTGGACATAAACCCACAAGTTGGTCAACTTTGACATCCAACTTAGACCCGGAGATGGCCAGACAGAAAAAAAAAAAAAAGTCTTACCTGCGTCAGGATGATGGTGAATTGTTCATGTAAAGGGGAAAATATAAACATCCCATCAGTCTTTATCCCAGTGAGAACAGACATTGTACAGTAAGTGATAGTTTTATTATGTTTGTATATCTTGTTTAGCACTTAGCAATACTGCTACATGTTGCTTAGTGTTTCACTAAAGCTGCATCTGTTAAGCACACAGCTTCTAAAACTTGTAGATCATCCTCCCTATATTCAGGATAAAAAATAAAAGTTTCTGGATCATCATTTGTCCCAAAGTAGTCTTTGTTGACTCTCATCAATTCTTCCATGATTAGTAGTCGTGTTGTTGTTGAAGGGAAAAGTGAACATTGCGTCTGTGAAATGAATGCTTAAAATGATCAAAATATGTAAATATTACATGTTATCATGAATGTTATTACATTACACATATACTTACAGCGTGTATATAAAACCTTAATGGAAGTTTTTGAATGTTTTTAGAGCACTTTATAGGCAGAATAGAGCAACTACTATTGGCTCCTTTGTTAGCTGACTCTTGCTAACGTTAGAGATGGCACCGCTGTAGTGGCTGCTGGTTGCAGGAGCTATGTTTTCTTGTCTATCCTCCTTTTGTTTTTGTGTGTTTCTTGCCATTTGGTCTGGGCCCTTTCAGGACTGCGCGGCAGGGGGTGGCACTTTTGTGACTTCTGCGCTGCTTTTGTAAACCCTTGGATCCACTTGGGTGGAGCCTTTTGGCCATGGCCATGCTTTCACCAGAGACCAGCTGCTGGCTCTCTGCTACACCATAGTCCATGTGGAGAGACCGGAGGAGATGCGGAGCTACCATTGAGCGTCGGAGCTACCATTGAGCGTCGGGATGGATGAGCTTCACGCAGCTGAACAACACTTTGGTCTCCCCAGATAGATTTTCGATCATTCGCGCGGGCTGGACATTGGTCGAGAGCTAGTGCGCAGCCTAGGACGGAGTCAGCTCTCTTGGGTTGCTTAGTTAAAAAAAAAAAAGTTAAAGTACCAATGATTGTAACACACACACACTGGGTGTGGTGAAATTAACCTCTGCATTTGACCCATCCCCTTGTTCACCCCCTGGGAGGTGAGGGGAGCAGTGAGCAGCAGCGGTGGCCATGCTCAGGAATCATTTTGGTGATTTTACCCCCATTTCCAACCCTTGATGCTGAGTGCCAAGCAGGGAGGTAATGGGTCCCATTTTTATAGTCTTTGGTATGACTCGGCCGGGGTTTGAAGAATAACTGAAGATTTCATCGTTAATATGTGATTGGGAGTTATTGGTTCTGGACCCGTGGGATCATTTAGATATTCAACACTTAATGCTACTGTTGATGATTGCCATTGTCTCGTAAAGTAGTGTTCTTAGACTAGTTGTATCGAGTCTGTTTGAGGACTTGTCAAGCATTGCTGTAAGTATGCTTCGCACTGTTCGAATTTGGCGTTCCCAGATAACTCCCATGTGGCTTGCTGATGGAACGTTCATCACAAATTCGCAACCAATGACTCTTTGTGGTTCTTGATCCATGTCTTTCATTAACTCCAAAAACTCTCTCCTAGCACCCATAAAGTTTGTCCCTTGGTCGCACCTTAATTGTCGGACAGGACCTCTTATGGCGATCAGAGTTCGAAGGGCATTCATGAAAGCATCTGTCGGTAAGTCGTCGAGTGTTTCAATGTGCACAGCTCGCGAACATAAGCATGAGAACAATAATCCATATCTTTTGACTTCTTTTCTTCCATCCTTTACTATGAATGGGCCGAAACAGTCGATGCCACAGTAGGTAAAAGGTGGCGCTGTTTCTGTTCTCACTTCTGGCAAATCTGCCATCTGTTGGACATTTGCAGCTTTTCTGTATTTTCTGCACTTAACACAGCGGTAGATGTGCGATTAAACAACATTTCCACATCCTAAGATCCATATTCCATTTGCACGCAATTCATTTGTAGTCATGCCTCTTCCTTGGTGATGTACACGTTCATGGTAGTGTTTGACGAGTAGGGCTGACACGTGAGATTCTTTGGGAAGAATTGCGGGGTGTTTCACATCATGATGTAAGGCTGATTGGGATAATCTTCCTCCCACCCTGAGAACATCTGACTTGTCCAGGAAAGCGTTCAACTGTATTAGTCTGCTGTGCTTGTGTAGAGAATTTTCCTTTTGAGATCTGATTTTCTTTATTTCCTCAGGGAAAGCTTCTCTTTGCACTAGCTTGATGATGAACACTTCTGCATCCTTTCTCTCTTCAAGATCTGTGACTTTGTTCGTTCTTTGTTGGATACCTTTGAATTATTTGATGAATCTCTTGAGTCTGGCGATGGCCTTTATTGCTCTTGACCAATCGGAAAATGTCTGTTAATGCTCTAGCACTGGGTTTGCTTCCTTTGACTGTGTTGTGTGCGTGTGACCTTTACGGAGTTCGGGATCCGTTTCTTCGATCTCTCCCACCATTTCCTCATTGACTGAAAGATCTTGTTTCCAAAGGAAATCTGGGCCTTTTAACCAGTTTGATTCTTTCAACTGAGTTGCGCTTAAACCTCTTGAGGCATGATCAGCAGGGTTGTTTTCTGAGCTGACATGCTGCCATTTTTCAGGACTTGTGCTTTGTCTTATTCGTTGGATTCGATTGGCAACGAATGTGTGAAATCTTTTTGCATCGTTGGATATGTATGCCAATACAACTTGTGAATCTGACCAATAATATTCCTTGAGATTTTCAATTTCCAGTTCTCGCTTGATTACATCTGCGTTGCGGACTGAAGTCACGGCTGATGCTAGTTTGAGTCTTGGGATGGTCGTTTGTTTAGTCGGTGTAACTCTCGCTTTACCCATGACTCGTGAACAACTGATTTTTCCTTCTTTACTTATTGCTCTGAGGTATGAACATGCGCCATAACCTTCGAGGCTTGCGTCTGAGAAGTTATGTAACTCGTACTGTACAACATTGATGTCTTGTGAGTAGCTTCGTGGGATCTTCAGAGATGCCAGTTTGGGCAGGTCTCTCAACCATGCTTCCCATCGTGGTAGAATGTGGTCTGGGAGATCGTCGTCCCAATTTACTTTGTCTTTGCACAACGTTTGTAGTATTCGCTTTCCAATCAGTATGAATGGGGCGACAAACCCAAGGGGGTCATAGACTGATGCAACTGTCGAGAGCACCCCTCTCCTTGTCAACGGGTTGTATTTGACTTGGACTCTGAATTGGAATTCATCTGCCTCGATACACCATTGTGCTCCGAGTGCGCGTTCAACGTGGGGTTCTCCAAGAGCCAGGTCTTGGTCTTTGGCTTGAGCTTGTTCTTCTTTGGGAATTACTTCGAGCACTTCTTTATTGTTTGACACAAACTTATGCAAATGGAGTTTGCCTGTCTTGCAAAGTGCTCTTGACTCTTCGACCAGCTTCATGGCTTCGGCTGTGGACGTTACACTAGCAAGTCCATCATCAACGTAAAAACCTCTTTGGATGAACTTGACAGTCTCTTTGCTGAACTTGTCTTTACCTTGAGATGCGAGATGTCTGAGTTCAACTGCTGGTTGTGACGTAGGAGTTACTTCACGCACAATGATTCTGTGACTTGTGCCGATGGCATCATAGTGCTTGTGGACTTGAGACGAGCAACCAACTATGCTCCAGCCGAGATCGGTTAGCTACACCATAGTCCATGTGGAGGGTTGGTTTTCTTTGCCTGCAAGAACTTCTCTTGGTAGAAGGGTTTGTTGACAGTTATAGCCGATAAGCAGACCAACTTCACATTCGAGCATTGGTGGTAACTTATCTGCTAGCTTTTCCAGATGAGGCCACTTCAAAGCGGTTTCAGACGTCGGGATATGTGACCTGTTAACTGGGATAAACTCTCTAGTAAAGACTGGTGGTAATATGATTTTCATTCTCCACTTATATCCTGTGACTTGAAGGTTTACCAGCTTCTCACATGGTATAACTGTTGACTTGGCGGACATAGTAGATAGCCGCAGACTCGCTTTGCTTTTATCTGTGTTGAGATCTCGAGCTACTTCATCCAAGATGAAAGATGTATCACTCTGTGAGTCGAGAAGCGCATACACTAGAACTTCTTTCTCTGGGTGGTTTGTGGATGAGACCCAGACAGGTAGTATAGAGGATGTCAATGTGCTTGAGGTGTCTTGAGTTACCCTGTTAGAGATTGTGGTAGATTTGTCTTCATCCTTTGTGACTTTAGTGTCTACTTTGTCTTGAGAGTTATCCTCACTCTTTGCAGGTGTTGCCTTTTTACGTTCCATGAACTTGTCGTCACTTTGACGTTTCTCACATGTGCTCCTTTTATCGCACTTCTTTGAATGATGTCCAGTCTTTAAACATTCCGAAACACAGCTTTTCTGTCTGTGCAAACTTGAGACGATCTTGAACCATTTTTTCCGTGAACTTGAAACATTTATCAAGCGTGTGGCCATTCCTTTTGCAGAAGAGACAGGTTACAGTATTTGTGTGACCTGAGCTTGTTGAGTGACTTGAGTTTGTAGTAAGCGTTTTTGCATGAATGACTTGACTGCGTGAATGTTTGGGTTTACTTGTGTCCAAACCTTTGAGTGCTTGCATTGAGGCTATGGGATTGCACGCTAAGTCAGCTTCCATGGACACAAACTCCACAAACGTGCGGAAGGATGGATACTCTCCATTATTTGTTCTTCTTATTTTCATGGCTGTGCGGTTCCATCTTGTAGTCAACCAATCTGAAAGTTTCAACAAGAGTCTCTGAATTTCCATACAATAATTGAGAACTTCTTATATCTTTATGTGTGGTATCGCAGCTTCACAACTTCCAAGAAAGTCAGCAAATTCCCTTAACTCACTTCCATCTTTGTAGCTTATTTTCGGCCAACCATGAAGCTTGTCTCTGAAGCATTTTCCTATGGTGAACAAATCTCCAAAACACTTTTCCAGCACTTTCCAAGCTGAGTCGTACGCTTCATCTGTTCCTACTAGGAGGAATCCTTCTACTGCTCTTTTTGCAGATCCACCGAGATACTTCCTGAGATAGTAAAGTTTCTCATTCTCGGGAATGTTCTTTCCTTCAATTAATGTTTCGAATGACAACTGCCAGTCTTTGAACTTTAGTGGGTCTCCAGTGAACAATGCAGGTTCTGGAGTTGGAAGTCGATTTGCATTTATTGCTTCTGCTAGTATGCCAACTAGATCAGAATTTGCCTGTGGTTGCGTTACAACCGTTTGAACTTGTGTGTCTTGAGGGATGAATGGTGGACTTGATGCTTTGAGTGTTTGACTTGTGGCCTTTGCTTGTATGATAGGAGTTTGTTGAATGTGTGGAGCAAACGCATGACTTGTAGCTTGAAAGACTTGGGTTGTGTTTATAGCTTGAAAGGGAGTGCTTGGTGTGATAGGGATTGCTTGGGTTTCACTCGCTGCTTTAATACTGTGTAACAAACTTCGACTTTGAACAGTACTTTCAACTTCATCGTAAACCTTTACGCGAGCTTTGGCAGCATTCATTTTCTTAACTTCTTCCAAGCAGTCGAATTTTATACGCTGCTCTTCCATTGCTTGTTGCCTTGCAAAAATCTCAAGTTCCAATTTTTGTAG
Organism: Entelurus aequoreus; assembly: GCF_033978785.1. Taxonomy (NCBI): domain Eukaryota; kingdom Metazoa; phylum Chordata; class Actinopteri; order Syngnathiformes; family Syngnathidae; genus Entelurus; species Entelurus aequoreus. The sequence goes on from NC_084750.1 coordinate 1,559,762, forward strand.
TTCAGCTGTTTCCTTTTCCTGCTCCTCCATTACTGCTAGTATTTCTTGAGATGCAGCTGCTTCAGCTTCCATTCTTTTTATTATTTGTGAGCGGAATTGTCCTGAACCACTTTTGGACCTTCGTGATTTTGACCTTGATTTAGAACTTTCAGATCCTAAGCATGATCCGACATCTGGCCACGATTCTTCGTCATCCTCAATGTCTCCTGCAAGCCATTTCTCAGCTCTGTTGACTATAAATCCGGAGAGTGATGTGCATGCATCAACTTTACGCCTAATTTCTGCTTCAGTAGATTGTAATTGGGGTATCTGGTTATAAATGACTTGCAAGTGATGCTTACGTTATTGATTAACTCCTTTAATTCCCTTTCTGAAGCTTCCTTTCTCAGAATTACTCTGCTCAATCTTGCTTCATATCTCCATTTTTCAAAAACAAGTGCATATTTGTGTTGGAGTCTCTTTAGTTTCTCCTCTTGAAGCTCTTTACCCTTTTCGGTTAATGTTCTTAGTCTTTCACTTTTACGAACAGTTTGTTGTTCTGTAGCTTGCACTTCGTCATGTTCTGCAACTTCGTTAAGTGGTAACTCTTCTTTATCTTTGTCAGTCATCTTTAGCGTTTGGTTAACACCAGTGACGTGCAGTCACTAGAGGCGGGGCCTCACCTGCCATCATGGAAAGAAAAAAAATTTAAGAAAAAAAAAGAAAATTAATGAAATTGTTATATGTATCCAGTGATTACACTATAAAGTTATTTTACATTTAACTTCCCCAGTTTTAGATTATTTTTATTCAAAATCGCTGAATTTTCACATTTGCCGTTCAAATACTGAAAAGAGACTTGCTGTGATCAGCAGCCAGTTGAGGCACGTCACTGCGTTGTGCCTCAACATGGATTGCGGACTCGGCTAACTGCTGGCCTGCTGTGCAGTGAGACCGTATTGCTATATGAATTATATTATACATTTCCATAGTTTAGTTAGCTGAGGTATATAATGTACAGTGTATTTTGTCAACAACTGTATGTGTGTAAAGTATTTCTTGTGCTGAGCAATCATAAAACTGCTGTGAAGACGCACTGTGTGAGGCTCGCAGTAATCCCGCCTCCTGGTGGTAGAGAATGCCCCCCGTCGTAGAATGCACCCCCTGATGGGACTGTTATATCAACTAAAGCCCACACTTAAACTTTCCACGTGCAAGATTGAATCTATTTAAAAAAGTTATTTAATAAGAAGCCAAAAAGTGCAAAGACAATAATGTTCGTGTTGGAGGAGTTGTGAATGACAGGGCCACAACATTAGGTACACCTGCAGACTGCAGCACGGATTTCATATTTCATTCATTCACAACTCCTCCAACACGAACATTATTGTTTTTGTACTTTGTACTCACCGCACGTCACTGGTTAACACACTGTTTAAATTCCAAAAATACTTCTTCAAATTCGCTTAGTTGGACTTTAACTTACAAATATCTTTTTAGAACCTTAAAATGCTGTTTTGACCTTAATCACAATGCACAAAACTCTTAATTCAACAACAATGCATCACTTTGAGGTATAGTAAAAATTAAGTAACTTTTGACAAATATGCTGTAGAAACTTATAGTGGATCTTTAAAGGCCTACTGAAATGAATTTTTTTTATTTAAACGGGGATAGCAGATCTATTCTATGTGTCATACTTGATCATTTCGCGATATTGCCATATTTTTGCTGAAAGGATTTAGTATAGAACAACGACGATAAAGATTGCAACTTTTGGTATCTGATAAAAAAAAGGCTTGCACCTACCGGAAGTAGCGTGACGTAGTCAGTTGAACATATACGCAAAGTTCCCTATTGTTTACAATGATGGCCGCATGAAGTGAGAGAGATTCGGACCGAGAAAGCGACAATTTCCCCATTAATTTGAGCGAGGATGAAAGATTTGTGGATGAGTAAAGTGCAAGTGAAGGACTAGTGGGGAGTTGAAGCTATTCAGATAGGGAAGATGCTGTGAGAGCCGGGGGTGACCTGATATTCAGCTGGGAATGACTACAACAGTAAATAAACACAAGACATATATATACTCTATTAGCCACAACACAACCAGGCTTATATTTAATATGCCACAAATTAATCCTGCATAAAAACACCTGCGTGTTTGTTATGCTAGCTCCTAGCTCCTCTGCTAGCTCCTAGCTCCATAGAACACGCCAATACAATTCAAACACCTGATCAACACACACAATCACTCAGCCCAAAAGACCGTTTACCTAACCCAAGGTTCATAAAGCTTATATATTTTTAAAAAGTTACGTACGTGACGCGCACATACGGTCAAGTTATCGAATGTTTAGCAGCCAAGGCTGCATACTCACGGTACCTGATATTCAGCTGGGAATGACTACAACAGTAAATAAACACAAGACATATATATACTCTATTAGCCACAACACAACCAGGCTTATATTTAATATGCCACAAATTAATCCTGCATAATAACACCTGCGTGTTTGTTATGCTAGCTCCTAGCTCCTCTGCTAGCTCCTAGCTCCATAGAACACGCCAATACAATTCAAACACCCGATCAACACACACAATCACTCAGCCCAAAAGACCGTTCACCTAACCCAAGGTTCATAAAGCTTATATATTTTTAAAAAGTTACGTACGTGACGCGCACATACGGTCAAGTTATCGAATGTTTAGCAGCCAAGGCTGCATACTCACGGTACCTGATATTCAGCTGGGAATGACTACAACAGTAAATAAACACAAGACATATATATACTCTATTAGCCACAACACAACCAGGCTTATATTTAATATGCCACAAATTAATCCTGCATAATAACACCTGCGTGTTTGTTATGCTAGCTCCTAGCTCCTCTGCTAGCTCCTAGCTCCATAGAACACGCCAATACAATTCAAACACCCGATCAACACACACAATCACTCAGCCCAAAAGACCGTTCACCTAACCCAAGGTTCATAAAGCTTATATATTTTTAAAAAGTTACGTACGTGACGCGCACTTACGGTACGGTACGTGTTATGCTAGCTCCTAGCTCCTCTGCTAGCTCCTAGCTCCATAGAACACGCCAATACAATTCAAACACATGATCAACACACACAATCACTCAGCCCAAAAGACCGTTCACCTAACCCAAGGTTCATAAAGCTTATATATTTTAAAAAAGTTACGTACATACGCAAAAAAAAGCCAAAGCTGCATACTCACAGTAGCACGTCTGCGTCTTTGTCATCCAAATCAAAGTAATCCTGGTAAGAGTCTGTGTTGTCCCAGTTCTCTACAGGCGTCTGTGTATCCAAATCAAAAGTCCTCCTGGTTAGAGTCTCTGTTATCCGAGTTCTTCCATCTTGACTGCATCTTTCGGGAATGTAAACAAAGAAGCGCCGGCTGTGTACTGTTGTGGCTGACTACGTTCGAAAAATACGTCCATTTCGCACCGACAACTTTCTTCTTTGCTTGCTTGGCTTCCTTCTCCATAATGCAATGAACATGATTGAAACAGATTCACGAACACAGATGTCCAGAATACTGTGGAATTATGAAATGAAAACAGAGCTTTTTCATATTGGCTTCAATGTGGAAGGCATACCCGTGTTCGTCGGGCTACGTCACGCGCATACGTCATCCTCAGAGGCGTTTCGAACCGGAAGTTTAGCGGCAAATTTAAAATGTCACTTTATAAGTTAACCCGGCCGTATTGGCATGTGTTATAATGTTAAGATTTCATCATTGATATATAAACTATCAGACTGCGTGGTCGGTAGTAGTGGGTTTCAGTAGGCCTTTAAACTTGACTTAAACCACTCGTTTTTCCTTTAGCACTGTCCTTTCTTAATTTCTACTTTACTCATTCTTATAACCTTAGACTGTAGATGCATTGCTTAGTTGCTTGTGTGTGATGAGCTTTCGTAATGGCGCCCTCTGGTGTCGCACCACGGTACCGTCACTTACTGCACCTGCTGTCGTCTTTACGTGCTTCTCACCGGCGCTGGGCTGGGCGAGTTTTCACTGTGGCTCCGAAATGACAACACAGGCACGGCTTCTTAAAGACGGGCTCTTTACTTGGGTTTATGCCGTGAAAACTACAGGACAAGACATGAAATACAATGCTTTAGGCATAGTGTTGTAATGCAGTAGTTTTTACAATAGATGGCACTGTTGTACTGTTTATCATTTTCATTCCACTTTGTATGCACTTGCTCTCTGTGTGTTTGCCAGTTAATAAAAACTCTGCCAAAGAACAGGTTATGGGCCCAGATCGTCGCTAAAAAGTTGTTGTGCACGGACTTTGTGTGAAGATAAACGGTATTGTGGGAAATCACAATGGAGGATAAGATGTTTATTGACAGACTGAGCGGACCAGAGAATTGGGCAACATGGAAGTTTCAGATGGAACACTTGCTAAAGGCTAAAGGACTATGGGGCATACTAATGGAGACGGAGACGCTAGCCGCAGATGCTAACGCAGCAGCACAGGTGGAATTCACAAGACGGAGAGAGAAAGCGTTCTCTATGTTAGTGCTAAATGTAAGTACACCCCAGTTGTACCTGATAACTGTCAAACTCCCAAAGAGGCGTGGATCACGCTGAAAGCCCATTTTGAGAGGGATACTTTGGTTAATAAACTGTTTCTGAAGAAAAGATATTTCAGATGTGAAATGAAGGAAGGAGAGGCTTTAACTGATCATTTAAAACAAATGAAGGAGCTAACTGATCAGCTATCGGCAATTGGATCTGTAATTGAGGAGGAAGACCAAATTGTAACACTGTTGGGTAGCTTGCCACCAAGTTATGCTACAATTGTCACTGCACTAGAAACAAAGATTGACAGCCTGACACTGAAGTTTGTTCAGCAAGCATTAATAAATGAAGAGCAAAAGCGAGTGAATGCTAATGATTCCAGTGGTGCTACATCAGGTGGTGCATCCGCCATGTCATCACAATTTCGGGGAAATGTGCAGGATAGCTCAAAGACAGTGGGAGCAGCAGACAAAAGCAAATGGAGATGTTACAAATGTGGTAGAGAAGGCCATATCAAGCGCGAATGTCCAACCTTGAAAAACAAACCAAAAAAGAAAATTCACAAGGCCAAGCACATGATGTGTGAGGATGAAGAAGATTCCTCTGAAAGTGTCTTTGTGATCAGGGATGCAAACAGTGACAGACCACAACAGGCTGAGTGGTTAATTGATTCTGGAGCATCAAAACACATGACGTGTGATAAAGACTAGAGATGTCCGATAATATCGGCAGGCCGATATTATCGGCCGATAAATGCGTTAAAATATAATATCGGAAATTATCGGTAACGTTTTTTTTATTATCTGTATCGTTTTTTGTTTTTTGGGGTTTTTTTTTATTAAATCAACATAAAAAACACAAGATACACTTACAATTAGTGCATCAACCCAAAAAACCTTCCTCCCCCATTTACACTCATTCACACAAAAGGGTTGTTTCTTTCTGTTATTAATATTCTGGTTCCTACATTATATATCAATATATATAAATACAGTCTGCAAGGGATACAGTCCGTAAGCACACATGATTGTGCGTGCTGCTGGTCCACTAATAGTACTAACCTTTAACAGTTAATTTGACTCATTTTCATTAATTACTAGTTTCTATGTAACTGTTTTTATATTGTTTTACTTTCTTTTTTATTCAAGAAAATGTTTTTAATTTATTTATCTTATTTTATTATAATTTATTTATTATATTATCTTCACCATACCTGGTTGTCCAAATTAAGCATAATAATGTGTTAATTTCACGACTGCATATATCGGTTGATATCGGTATCGGTTGATATCGGTATCTGTAATTAAAGAGTTGGACAATATCGGAATATCGGATATCATAAAAGCCATTATCGGACATCCTTAATAAAGACATTATTAAAGAATACCAGCAGTTCACGAAATCACAGTCTGTGAAACTGGGTGACGGCAGGGTGGTTGACGCCCTAGGAATTGGAAATGTCAACCTGAAAATGACTTTTACATTAAGTGATGTAAAAAATGTCACAATGTATGATGTACTGTATGTTCCAAAGCTGTCTGGGAATGTATTCTCTGTGGGAGCTGCTACCAAGAAAGGGAATACAGTGCAGTTCAGAAAGTGGAACACTTCAAGGAATGGGAACACAAAGAGCTGATGGACTATATCAGCTGGATATTAAAGGAAGTGAAACTGTATGTCACAGTGCTTCTGTAGCGGCCAGCCTGTGGCACCAGCGCCTTGGTCACACTACCAAGCTTAAAGAACTCAAAGATCTGGTGAACGGAGTGAACTTTTCTGCAGATGAAGAGATTCCCTTCTGTAAAGGATGTGTGGATGGCAAGTTGGCGAAAAAGCCATTTAAGTCGATTGGAGGAATTTGTTCCAAACGCAAGATGCAGCTGATTCACAGTGATGTCTGTGGTCCCATGCAGACTGAATCTATAGGTGGAGCAAAATATTTTGTGACTTTCATTGATGATTACACAAGATGCTGCAAGGTATACTTATTGAAACAGAAAAAATGAGGTGCTAAGCAAATTCAAGGAATTTGAGAGAACATTCTCAAATGAGTCTGGTCTAAGCGTCACAAGGCTGAGGACAGATAATGGTGGTGAGTACACATCAAAGGAGTTTCAAGAATATTTGAAGTCTCAAGGCATCCACCATGAAATGATTGTACCTCACTCACCACAACAAAATGGTGTTGCAGAAAGAAAAAACAGGACATTAGTTGAAGCAGCTAGAAGCATGCTGTCACATGCAAAGTTGTCAAAGATGTTCTGGGCAGAGGCTGTAGCCACCGCAGCTTACATACAGAACAGGCTGCCCACAGCTGTTCTGAAGGAAGAGACACCCTATGAGAAATGGTGTGGAAAGAAACCTGACATGAGTCACATGAAGGTGTTTGGCTGTATTGCTTATGCACATATCCCAGATGAAGAAAGAAGGAAACTGGACAAAAAGGCTGTAAAGCTTCGTTTTGTGGGATATGCAAACAATGGCAAGGGATATCGCCTGTATGATGAAGAGAAGAGAAGGATTCTAATCCGTCGTGATGTCATCTTCGATGAATCAAACTTCAGCTGGAAGCAGGAAATGAAAGTATTCTGTTCAGAGAATGAGATAACCATACAAACAGATGAGAATGAAACACAACATGATGAACTCACAGTTGACAGCACTGTCAGAACAAGTGGAAGAATCAGAAATGCTCCAAGGATGTAGGAGGGCGTGGGATGTAGGAGGGCGTGGCTAAGATGCGCAAGCAGTAGTTTGCCTCTGCAGTAAACTCCAGTGAAAACTTTAATATTTAACTCAAATTCTGCTTCTTTTTTTTTTAATTAAAACTTACAACGCTTGGCCAACTATATGCATGCCTATCACTCTGGGTGAGTTATACTCTATCAAGACAACATAACAATAATTATGCCCAAGACACGAAGAGGGAAGCAATCAGAGTCACCTGTGGCCGTAAACGAGCTCGAGGCTGGCGCTGAGATGGCGTCATCAACTTTGGAGAAGTTGCTGGATAAAATACTCGAGTCTAACAACATACGTTTTGACATGCTTGAGGAAAAGCTTGAGGCTCTTACAAGCAAGCAAGCGGCATTGACCAACAGAGTGGATGACATGCAGCAGCAAGGTTCCGAACATGAGCGCCGCATCGAAGCGCTCGAACAAAAACTGACTGAAACGCAGAAGAGCAATGAGAAATTGGCAGCTAAAATTCACGAATTGGAAGGGCGCTCAAGACGTAATAACTTAAAAATAGTCGGGATACCAGAGCAAGAAGAAAAGGGAAGACTTACGGATTTCGTTGCGGACCTGATACCAAAGTTGTTTGGAGCGAGTAACTTCTCCAAGCCAGTGGTGGTGGACCGCGCGCACCGTGTCCCGCTCACTCGCTATGGTGACGGCAAGCGCCCCAGGAGCATCATCGCAAGGATACACTTCTACCAGGACAAGGAGCTACTTCTTCGACTGAGCCGCGGCCAGGAGCTGATCTACAACGGCCTGCGCGTCTTCCTGTTTCCAGACTACACTGCCGAGGTGACAGCGCAAAGACGGGCCTTTCGAGAGGTAATGAACACGCTGCGGGAGAAGGAAATCAAGTTTATGCTGCGTTTTCCAGCTGCCTGCATGTGGAGTACAACGACCAGGTAAAGGTGTTTACCTCTCCTACAGACACTAAGACTTTCATTATAAAACATCTTAGTGGCTAATCATCAATAACGGCTCCACCACACAAGGCTTATGATAAGCATAAAGCAGAAATACACTTTTTTCACTGAGGTTTATTTCACCGGAGGACGCAGGAAAAAAAGAAAACACTTCGCTGCTGAGCTAGTGCTTGGAGCAGTGAACGCAACTACTAGCATGCGCCCTGCGCCTGAAGATGGGGGTGGGAATGGGGGACTTTTGGACTGGGGAATCTACCAACACGACGTCGTATGGATAACATCACAATGGAGATTTCACTCCAAAACATCGAACTACACACGATGGGGACAGAGGGAGGGGGGAACAATGGGGTGCGAGTGTTGTGTATGTGTGAATCTGAGCATGAATGTGGAGGAGCGAGGTGCACAATCATATTTCAACTTGCCAATTATTAAGGTTTTTTTTCACGTAAAGATAAAATACCCTAAAAAACTTTAATGTCAACTTATAAGAAAAAAATTACACTAGTTTCATGGAACGTCAGGGGTTTAGCTAAAAATATTAAAGCAGGGAAGGTTTTTTCACACTTAAATTCATTAAAAGCAGATGTTTTATTCTTACAAGAAACACATCTCTGTAAAGACAACCAACACAAACTTAAAACTAGCTGGATATCTCAGGTTTATCATGCACCCTTTACTTCACAAGCTAGAGGTGTAGCCATTTTATTTCATAAAAATGTGCCTTTCATACTTACATCAAAAATAATTGACCCTAACGGAAGATTTATTTTATTAAATGGTCATATTACATCCTACCCAGTAACTTTTTTGAATATCTATGGACCAAACACAGATGACTCAAACTTTTATCATAGAGTCTTTGGTCTACTTCCTGATAACTCCTCTCATATCTACATTGGTGGTGATTTTAACTGCCTTTTGGATCCCACTTTAGATAGATTGTCAACTAAATCTCATGTAATTGCTAACTCAACTAAAACCATTAATAATCTTATGAGATCAAGAAATATCATAGACATATGGACAACAAAACATCCTAATAAAAGGGAGTATTCATTTTACTCCGCTGTACACAATTCTTACACAAGAATCGATTACTTCTTAGTAGAAGCCTCTGCTCTCTCCAATGTCAGTAATCCTGAGTACCACAGTAGAGTCATCTCAGATCACAGCCCTATGAGTATGCAGATCCAAATTGATCTCCATAAAACCAAACAAAAATGGAGATTTAATCCACAATTATTATCATATGAAGATTTTAAAGAGTATATGAACAAGATTATCCAAGTGTTTATTGAGGTGAATGATAACGGAGAGGTCTCAGACTCTATATTGTGGGAAGCCCTTAAAGCTACTGTGAGAGGATATATCATTTCATTTGAGAGCTCAAAACAAAGAGAAGTAAGAAAAAGGCATAAAGAACTGGAAAAAGAAATTAAAGAAATGGAAGAAATTCATATAAATTCTCTTTTGCAGTCTGACTATAATAAGATGCTGAAACTGAAAAATGAATACAATTCTCTTCTTCACGGTGAAGTATATAAACTCTTACTGAAAAATAAACAAAAACATTTTGAAATATCTGATAAACCACAAACACTTCTGTCTAGACAGCTCAAAGGAGATCAAGCTAAAGCTGCTATCCACAAAATATGCTCAAAAACAGGTGAAACATGTACAGATTTACAGGATATCAACAATGTCTTTAAAGACTTTTATTCAGAATTATATAAATCTAGTTCAGCTATATCGGTTAATGATTTAAATGATTTTTTTACTCCATTAAATCTACCTCAACTGAGTCCAAACCATCAGAATTCTTTAAACAATACTATTTCAATTGAAGAACTGCTAAAAGTACTGAAATCTTTCTCCGTGAATAAAAGCCCTGGTCCAGATGGATTTGGTGCAGAGTTTTATCAAGCTTTTAGTGAAATACTGTCCCCTATAATATTAAGAATGTTAAATGACTCTTTCGTAAACAATAAACTTCCAAGCTCCTTGTATGAAGCTCATATATGTATAATTTCAAAAAAGGGAAAAAATCCACTCGATCCAGCCAATTATAGACCTATCTCCCTGCTCAATCTAGACCATAAGATTCTAACTAAGGTACTCGCAACAAGGTTAAGCAACCACATAACAGAAATTATCCATCCGGATCAGGTTGGTTTCATCCCGGACAGACCTTCTTTTGGCAATGTACGGAGATTATTGAACTTGTTGTACTCGGACTGCATAGGAAACAAAAAGGCAGCCGTCCTGACTCTGGATGCTCATAAAGGTTTTGATTCAATTGAGTGGGCTTATATATTTCATGTTCTCAAATTATTTGGGTTGGGAGAAAGTTTTATAAAATGGGTTAAAATAATTTATTTTGCACCAAAATCATATGTCATAACTAATAATGTAATATCGGATAGTTTTGAATTACATCGTGGCGTGAGACAGGGCGATTGCCTTTCACCCTTACTTTTCAATTTGGCCCTAGAACCACTGGCTATTGGTTTAAGAATGAACTCTAATATTAAGGGATTTTCAGTGGGCACATCAGAGAGTCTCATCTCACTTTATGCAGATGATGTACTTGTTACACTTACTGAGCCAGAAATTGCATTACCACTTCTTTTAGAATATGTAGACTCTTTTGGTAAAATATCTGGTTACAAAATAAACTGGTCCAAAAGCGAGCTTATGTTCCTAGGAGATAATGTTAAGATCAGTCAAACCCCAGTTAAAGTTGCAGAAAACTATATATCCTATCTCGGCTTAAAAATATCTAAAAATTATGAATCATTACTAAAATTGAACTTTACTGAAGCTTTTGAGAAATTGAAAGTGTGTATAGAGTATTGGAAGACCCTACCCCTCTCTATGTTAGGTAGAGTGAATGCTGTCAAAATGATTACCCTGCCAAAATGTACCTATCTTTTTCAAAATTTACCAATTCTAATTCCTGCAGATTTTTTCAAAAAACTTGAATCTTTAGTTCTAGATTTTGTGTGGGGATATAAAAAACGCAGAATATCTAAAAAGCACTTATTCAGATCTACAGGGGAAGGGGGGCTGGGTCTCCCAATGTTCAAAAATTATTATTGGGCATCAAATCTGAACGCATTGACCTATTGGAAGATGGGGTTCCCAAAGAATGAATCACTTAATTCTGCTCCCTTGTGGCTGAAATTGGAACTGCAGTCATTAGTTAAACCTTACACATCATTGCTATCTCTACTTTTTACTAAACCAGTCTCTTCTATTAAATCAACAAGCCATAGTGTAGTAGTAAGAAATTCTATCAAAATTATTTCTCAAATTAAAAAACAATTGAATATTTCCAATGTAACTATGTATTCACCAATGTGTCACAATCATGCATTTATTCCATCGATAACAGACAGAAATTTTTTTAACTGGTACTTGAATGGAATTAAATGCATAAAAGACATGTTTGTCGAGGACAGTCTTGCATTATTTGAGCAATTGCGAATCAAATTCAATTTGTCCCAATTCAGTTGGTTTTGCTATTTGCAGGCAAAAAAATGTATTAAAGAAAACATTTCAAAGTCTCAGATGGTAAATGAAAAACACCCTCTCTTAGAATTACTAAATGTATCATCTACAAGTAAAAAGCTTATCGCCAAATTTGCCAGCTGCTTCATTATGCCCATGACATCAGCAGACGGTGTTAAAAGAGCCTGGGAACAGGAACTAAGAACAACAATACCCAAACAGCAATGGGAACGGACACTCTCTCAAATTCACAATTGCTCAATTAACAGCAGACTTAGGCTCATACAGTTTAAAGTGATTCATCGTTTTTACTACTCCAAAGTCTTATTACACAAATTTTATCCTGATACATCTCCACTTTGTGATAAATGTAAATCTGCTGAAGGATCACTGTCTCATTCGTTTTGGGAATGTTCAATTACTCAATCATTTTGGTCCAGCATTTTCTTTTTTTACTCGGGGGTATATCAGAGAAAACTTGTCCCTGACAGGGATATAATCTTGTTTGGGTGGTCTTCAGAAACACAAAAACTTCCAAAATATATTACAGCCGTGTTGCTGCTCGGGACGGTCTTGGCCAAAAGACTCATTGTCAAAGACTGGAAAAGCCCATCTGCACCCAACTTCAGGAACTGGCTAAATGAACTTGTGAATGTAATGACTCTTGAAAGAATACGATTTATAAACTCTGCAAGTATGAATAAATGGGAACAAACCTGGAAACCTTTACTGACATATATTGAATCATAATTTAGACATTTAAGAAAAAAGAAAAAAACTGCCATCTTTTTTGTAGTTGTATTCCTTTTTTGTTATCTTTATTATGTTCTGTATTGATCCTACACTATTATTGTTTTGTTTTTTTTGTTACTTCTGATATGGCCTTCCCATGGTTTACTTGCTTATTTATTTATTTTTTGTGACTTTTTATTTTGTATTGTTTTACATCTGAACAACTTCTGTGACTTTCCTTTTCTTTTTTAAGTGTGAATGGTGGAGAGGCCCTCGAGAGGTGATCTTGGGATCACTTCCTGAGGATCCTTGATGCCGAGGAATGTTCATCCATCTTGCTATGGTCTGGATAGCCTGCTGATCCTGAGCCAGAGCGGGATGGATGGATAAATATATACAATACCTAATAATGTTTATACTGTAAACCTTGAATTGTTCAAGATTAAGTGCACCTCTCTCCTCAAGTGTGCATGTGAGTGGGTATGAGTGGATGTGTGATTGTATGAAGGTTTTGCGTGACCAAAGTATGACTGTTAAATGTGATTTTAACTGTAAAATTCAATAAAAATATTTGCAAAAAAAAAGAAATGCTCCAAGGAGATTTGGATATGATGAGTTTGTTGATATAGTGACTGTTGATCATCATGCCAATATGTGTCGTGTGACAGAGCCAATCACACTAAAGGAAGCATTGGTGAGTCCTAAAAAGAATGGCAGGAGGCGGCTGACTTGGAATATGAGTCATTGCTTGAAAATGAGACGTGGGACTTGGTGAATTTACCAAGAGAAAGAAAGGCAGTAGGATCGAGATGGGTGTTTAGAGTCAAGCATCATAGTGATGGAAGAGTGGAGAGATACAAGTGCAGGCTCGTTGCCAAGGGCTACTCACAGTTGTATGGTGCTGACTATGATGAAACATTTTTTACCTGTGGTACGTTTCAGCTCTATTCGTACATTATTGTCCTTTGCCATTCAAAACAATTTACATGTACACCAGATGGATGTTGTAACTGCATTCCTTAATGGGCACCTGGAAGAAGAAATCTACATGGAGCAGCCAGAGGGCTACATCAAACCAGGGCAGGAACACCTGGTATGCAAACTAAAAAAATCAATCTATGGACTGAAGCAGTCTCCTCGCTGCTGGAGCAAGGCTTTCACAGAGTTTATGATGGAAATTGGATTCAAGCAAAGCACATCAGACCCCTGTGTGTTCGTGAGATCAAGAAAAGAGCTTGAGATACTCGCAGTTTACGTCGATGATTTGATTGTGATAACAAAGTCAACTGAGAGCATGAACGAGCTCAAAGTGGCTCTCAAGGAGCGCCACAAGATGAAAGACATGGGAGAACTGTCCTATATCCTGGGCATCTCTGTGATCCAAGATAAAGAGAAGAATCGTGTAATTCTTCATCAGAAGCATTACATTGAAGCCATACTTTAGAAATATGGAATGGATAATGCAAATCCTGTGGGAACTCCTGCTGATGCCAATGTCAAATTGAGAAAGAGTGATGGTGTCAGTAAGCAAGTGGACCAGCATACCTATCAGTCAATGGTGGGAAGTCTACTGTATGCTGCAATGGCCACACGACCAGACATAGCTCAAGCAGTGAGTGCTGTGTCAAAGTTCAACGCAAATCCAGATGCTGCACATCTGACCGCTGTGAAGAGGATACTTCGATACTTGAAAGGGACAGTGAACTTTGCTCTCAAGTATGAGCAGTCAGACTCTGGAGCTTTGATTGGATTCTCAGATGCTGACTGGGCTGGAGATCAGGATGACCGACGCTCAACAACAGGCAACGTTTTTCTACTGAGTGGAGGAGCAGTGAGCTGGCTCAGCAAGAAACAAGCAACAGTTGCACTTTCAACAGCAGAAGCGGAGTACATCGCACTCAGTCAAGCCGCTCAAGAAGGAATCTGGCTAAAAAGATTACTGGGTGATCTCGGAGTGAAAACTATGTCCACAGTGATCCTGGAAGACAACCAAGGAGCCATCGCAATCGCGAAGAATCCTGTGAACCACTCCAGGACCAAACACATAGACATTCGCTATCACTACATCCGTGAATGTGTGCAGAATGGACAAATAGAACTGCAATATTGTCCAACAAATGACATGAAAGCGGATATATTTACCAAACCACTGCCTAGACAGAAGTTTGAATATCTCAGAGGTGAGATTGGACTTTTCCCTATTTAGATAAAGTGGTTAGTTGTGCTTGACAGGTGTACGCCGAACGCTGCCTGATCAAAGCAAGTTAAAAAAGAAAAAATGTGTGAAAGAGTTTCAGTGAAATTATTGTAAACAAACTAAAAGAGTTCCTGTGAAAACAATGTAAAAAACAAAAATATTTTTGTTGTTGTTGTTTGACATATTATTGTAAAGGAGAGCACGGCTCTATAATATTATTTAAAGGCACTTTGTCATTGAAAAAACTAAGTGGGAGTGTTGTAATGCAGTAGTTTTTACAATAGATGGCACTGTTGTACTGTTTATCATTTTCATTCCACTTTGTATGCACTTGCTCTCTGTGTGTTTGCCAGTTAATAAAAACTCTGCCGAAGAACACATAGTTCAGTCACAGGCAAATAAAGTGCTAAACAAATAGCTACCTCGTGGCCGCCTGCCACTTCGGAGGTTCTTGGGCAGCAAATATTTCAGTCTTGTGCATACTAAATGAGCGTACAATAATTAGACCAACGTACTTTACAAATATACAGAATAATTTGACACAATATGACAAAATACCTTGTTCAGCTAGCTAAATGTTCTTACTGCTGCTGATGGCTCGCTCAAAGTCTTTTGCATGTCTGGGTGAATGCAGGTCTCGCAACCTCTAATACTAAACCAAAACCTTGCGAGAATAGCGGTGTAACAAAAGGAAATAAATTGCCCTTTTATAGTAAACAAAATGTGTCTTATTTACAAAAAATCTAACAAATTCACAACCATAATAATTTTCAACAAAAAATATGAACCCTTAAAACAAAAATATTAAGTGTAAGTTTCAACGACACTTACAAAGCTATTCAATAAATTTGTGAACATTTAACATAAATCATTTGTCTTACCATAATCTGGGAGTTGGGTGTATCTGCTATCTACACCCTAGTTGGTGCGAGCGAGCCCGCCTTTGTCATAGTTTATGTTGACACATTTATACCCCCTGCATTGTAAACAAGGTGTTAGCCGCAAGCTAACGGGTTAGCAATGCAGCCAGTTTTCCCGCCATTTGTTGATAAAAAAAACATAATTCCCAACGACGGAAGACGTTCACAGACAACCGGCATGCACACCTACGAGGGAATATAACACGGTAAAGGATACAAAATACACTGCAAGGAAAATCAGAGCACAACAGTCGATCAGTGACAGAATAAACACGGCAGCCTCCATCTTTGATGATTTGCATTCCACCAGCAAAATATTACTGCCACCTACCGTGTGGGGGAGGTTTTACATTTTTCTTCTTTTAGTTTTCTGGCGGGTTGCAGCCGTAACTTAGAAGCTGCATACTGCCATCTACAGTACCGGAGAATGTAGCATGGGCTCGTCCCCCACTTATTAATAATAATAAGAAATGCATAGGCGCCAATCCACATTTCTGCCAATGGGTGCTCGGTGTGTGTGTGTATTTAAAATGTTTTTTAAAAAAGACGTTCAGTTAATATCCCATATAATTTGTGGCTTTATTATTTTGTAAAACGGACCTAAATCGCCACAAAATTAACTACAACAAGATTGATTTTTCAAAAATAATTTTAAAGATTGAAAGTTGCCATCAATCCCACGTGGGTGCTCGGCATTGTCCGTGGGTGCTCGGACCGAAGCACCCACGGGATCGTTGCCTATGAATAGATGTATGTGTATCTCAGTGGTTCTTAACCTTGTTGGAGGTACCGAACCCCACCAGTTTCATATGCGCATTCACTGAACCCTTCTTTAGTGAAAAAAAAAATGTTTTAAATTTAAAATTCAAGAAAAAGTTATATGTTTTTTTACTGGTGCACAAAATGAACCGTGCATGAACATCACCTTGTTCAAAGAACAAAACCAACACAGTGCATGAACTCACAACAAATTACACACCTTACACACATTACCATGAATTGATTAACGTGGACCAGTTAAACAAGTTGGAAAACTTATTCGGGTGTTACCATTTAGTGGTCAATTGTACGGAATATGTACTGTACTGTGTAAACTATACTGTTTCATATAATGTATTCTCTTCCTTTGCAATCTGCTAGTAAAAGTTTAAATTGATCAATCAAACAACCTGCAAATCAGATGGAAAATTAGAGGGAACATTGTTTGGGGGTATCCATAATATGCCGATAGGGTGGAGTTTTTATTTACACGATAAGTCGGAGGTTCCGCCGAACCCCTGAGGCCGACTCACCGAATCCCTAGGGTTCGATCGAACCCAGGTTAAGAACCACTGATCTATCTGTTGTGTCCTGGGCATGACGTTAAAGTGCATCCGGCAGTGGAGGCTCCTCTATGGGGTCTTGGGGCACTAGGAGGTTAACCCCTTTACTACTGTTACCCCAGGTGGCCCTTGGCAAAGGCCTAGTACCTGCCTGCCCCCTAGCCAGGGATACGGGGAAGACCTCAACAGCGGAGCAGGCGGAAGACGGTAGATTTAAGAACTACCACAAGGGCTGCAATGGCGGAAGAAGGCTGCAGCAGAAAAGGGTCCCCAGTCGTCTTGGACTCCATTCCACTGGACTTGACATGCCGACATATTCATTATAAAGTGGCCCGAATATGAGTTTAAATAAATAATCATATAACCTGTCATTATTCACTCAGATTCCCCTCACTTCATAGCGTAAGGTAGAGAGCCCCTTTAGTGCGTCGGTATCCAATCCATTCCACTTGTTCATATAGAAAATGCCCACATCACTCAAAATCCAGTCCGTATTTTCTCTGCGACCTTGCTTGCGGTCCTGCAGGTGTACGAAGCACATTAGCACACAGCACTGCAGAACAAGAACCTTGTGTTTGCAATTGTAAATAATTTAGTTTTTAAGTTTTGTGTTTCTTGTAGAATCTATATAAAGTAATATACATTAGCCCAGGGGTCACCAACGCGGTGCCCGCGGGCACCAGGTAGCCCGTAAGGACCAGATGAGTAGCCCGCTGGCCTGTTCTAAAAATAGCTCAAATAGCAGCACTTACCAGTGAGCTGCCTCTATTTTTTAAATTGTATTTATTTACTAGCAAGCTTGTCTCGCTTTGCTTGACATTTTTAATTCTAAGAGAGACAAAACTCAAATAGAATTTGAAAATCCAAGAAAATATTTTAAAGACTTGGTCTTCACTAACTGACAAAGAAACAGATAACAGATTTGGTGTCCAGTTCAAAGTGTGACATGATTTATTTAAACATTTGAGAGTTGACTTTTGTATTTTACATGAGTTATTATTTGTACAAACATGGTGCAAAGTAATTCATGATTTGTTAAAAAATGTTAGTGGCTAGCTAGTGTAGTGGATTGTCCGAAGCTTAAGCAGGCAACAAAAGTAGTTTAGTACAACAAATTTATTTACCCATTATCAGAAGTGCAGGTTGAATTAAGTTGGCCGTGCAGACAGACCACATGTTACTCCGGAGTAAACAAGACACACACAAGCCAAAATACTGTCGAGTTCCGGTCTTCTGCCATTTTTTATATGTCTCTTGTGCGTCATTGTTTGTTATCTAGTGTGTCAATGTCTTTTTGTTTTCCCTATCTGTTCCATAACAACTCGAATCCTTTAGACAGTCAACACATTCTGTAGACAGGTTGGCACGACTTAATATTCACTTTTGTCCCACTGGCACAGAAGAGAAGAGAAATTAAATGAGCGTACATTCTTGACAGACATGCAATATAGGTCAAAGGTCAGAAATTCTACTACACTAGTTAAAATGGGATATTGTGATTTCACAAGACTGTCTTAGAAGTGATCATTTGAAAATGTTCAATTTAAAAAACGTGCATAAAGTGTTGCATATTGATATTTATCTGTTTCTATATATATTTATTGTGAGAAATCATTAAGATCAGTGGTCCCCAACCACCGGGCCACGGCCCGGTACCGGTCCGCGGACCGTTTGGTACCGGGCCGCGCAAGAAATTAAAAAAAAAAAAAATAATTTAAAAAAAAAAAAATATTTTTTTTTTAATTAAATCAACATAAAAAACACAATATATACATTATATATCAATATAGATCAATACAGTCTGCAGGGATACAGTCCGTAAGCACACATGATTGTATTTCTTTATGAAAACAAATTTAAAAAAATAAAATAAAAAATATTTCCCCCCCCCCTCCTGGTCCGTGGGACAAATTTCCAAGCGTTGACCGGTCCCCGGCTTCAAAAAGGTTGGGGACCACTGATTAAGATGATCAGTGTTTCCACAAAGATAAATATCATTAATTACTAATAATAACATAGAGTTAAAGGTAAATTGAGCAAATTGGCTATTTCTGGCAATTTATTTAAGTGTGTATCAAACTGGTAGCCCTTCGCATTAATCAGTACCCAAGAAGTAGCTCTTGGTTTCAAAAAGGTTGGTGACCCATGCATTAGCCTATTGTTAAAATAATGAAAAAAACATCAGTAAATATATTTGTTTTATTGTATTGTTACATTAATAGCTGTTGTATTATTATAGGATGGCTTGTTAAACATTTCATAGGATTTTCAGAGGGTGGAAAAACCAAGACATTTAATATAAAATGTAAAATGAATAAATACATAAAAAGAAAAAGAAAAAAATGGTTAAAAGCCATCGTCCGGGGGAGCATTTAATTTTGTCCCGTGCATTTTTTTTTACCGTCCCCGGGACGACGGGACTACGTTAATCTCAAGCCCTGGAAGTTACATTTTATTGTTTGCATTATTTGTTTCAGCATTGCACTTTGAAGATGGTCCCTCAGCTCTTTGACAGCTTTGGCTCTTTTTCAGATCAGCAGACGGACTCTAAGTCTTTCTTATTTACAGTATATATAAAAGATTCTCATTTCTATTCAGACTTCCATATATATTTAATTTCCTTAACGGCTTGCCATAATATATATATATATATATATATATATATATATATATATATATATATATATATATATATATATATATATATATATATATATATATATATATATATATATATATATATATATATATATATATATATATAAATATGTTATATACAAGCCAAATTATCCCAATCCAGATATTACTTTAATTCAAGTAATTAAGTTATATTTTCAGGGCTTGGATTTACAACCGTTTTAGTCACATATGTGCCCAAAATGTAATATGTGCAACTTCAAAATATTTGGGAACAAACAATTATTGTATTGTGAGCTAAAGTGGTGGCATTAGCCTCTATGTTGTGAATTAATAACTTAGAGGCTAATGCCATGACTTTTATTGTGTTTCAGTGTATCTTGAAGGATCATGCAAGTAATTGTTTCTTGTTGATGCTGTAAACAAAATGTCACTGTGCAAACCCATGTTTGTAGTTGTACTGAACACACATTGAAAATAAACCCACGGAAATAATAATAATAACAATGAATCATTTCTAAGTCTTTGTTAGCCGTTTGTAAAGTTTTGCGCTCGTGCGCTACGTTCGCTCGCATCCTGTGCATCTCCTGGGGGCTAAGCCCCCCCTGTCCTTAAAAGCTAGTGATGCCCCTGATCCACACGCATGCATATATCCATACATATGCATATATATATACATATACACATATAACATTATTGCACATTATAGTCCGAAAAAATAAAAATACATGACACATGAGGACATGACTGACACATTGCGCTCACTCAGTGCCTTCATCCGCTAACGGTCCCGATGAGTATCCAATCACAAGACGCGTAGATATCACGTTCAACGTGAGGCCAGCTAGAAGGCCTTACTGACAACAACTCGTGATCTGATTGGCTATCGCAACTGTCTATCAACTGTATGTCCTCGTTCACTTGCAGTGCACGGACGCCCGCATTGTTGATTCCGAAGGCCTCCGGCAGATTTCGTACAGCATGGCAACATAAGCTAGCTGAATTCTGATTGGATACAAACTAAAACTAAAAACAACAGCACTGGAACGGGCATAAAAAAAGTAAATAAAAATATAATTTTATCTTTAATTATTAGGCAGAGAAGGCCTTGCTGGCCCTGACGGCCCACCACTGGTATCTATATATATATATATATATATAAATGCAGGCACGTGCACACATAGGGCCCTATGGGTGCTTGAGCCCCTGCCCTTTTTTGCCTCGTCTTAAAAAGTGCCCTCTGCCTGTGTGTGTGTGTGTTTTTTTTTCTTTAAACAACATTAATAAATTCCTGTCAGGGATGTAAAAAAAAAAATAAAAATCCACTTTTTCTTGTAATACGGGGTTGTTTGAGCCTGCCGCTTCGGCCAGAGAGAGAGAGAGAGAGAGAGAGAGAGAGAGAGAGAGAGAGAGAGAGAGAGAGAGAGTGAGTGAGTAAGTGAGAGGAGAGAGAGAGCCAAGTTACTGCGCCCCTGAGACGTGACAGTGGCGCAACTTGAACCTGTGAGTTATGTTATGGTCTAGTCGCCGTCCACTTATTCAGCATCTAATATGGGTAATATTTTAGAAAAACGCTGTATTATTATATTATTCAATGTGTCAGCTTCTGTTTTTGCCGGACGTCGGAGCACGGTGCATCAATTGAGCACGGCACATCAATTCCGCACAGAGCAGAGCGGATCGTGCGGGACAGGAAGTAGTGTACAAAATAAAACACCGGGTTAATTTTCAAAATAAAATGCACTGTGTTTACGGCGGATCACATTTCTCTCACAGTAGAGGTTTAGATATAAAGTTTATTGTGACTTTGCTATTACTGTGTGGGTTAACAAAATAATAATAATAATAATGATAATAACAACAATAATAATAATAATAATAATGATAATAATAATAATTAATATTATTATTAATAATAATAATAATAATAATTTCAGAATTCTGGGGATATAAGATTTAGGTTATCTGTTAGGAATATTACCATCTGTATTTAAACTTGATTCATGTTGATTATGCCTGCAGCACAATGCCAAAAAAAGAAAGGATACAGAAAAGGAAGGAGAAGGAGCGCCAGGAAGCAGCTAAGGGTAGCAGACCTCTTAATGCATGGCTAAAATTGATGATTTCACAGCATTTCATGGAAGCCCTGAATTTACATTGAGGAGCATATTTGGGTATGGGTGGCCTCCATCCTGCAGCCCTCTACTGGCCCCTGGTCCATATTTTTGGCCCTGTATTGCGTTTCAGTTGTTTAGTTTGAGCATTAAGTGGGAAAGACCATAAGTTACAACTTGATGGTGTTTTCATCAAGTTAAGGGAAGATGGACAGATTTTCACATTGAAGTTTTTTCCATTTGGGTATTTATTTTTGTATTTTTTTTCAAAGTTCATGTTGCACTGTTCAATGTTCAATATTAAAGTGCTTATCTTTAACAATACATAGCCTAATAATAAACCAGTGTTTTGTTGCTTTTCATGTCTTCCAAGCCTATGATAATGTGAATTAACTCATTATGACAATAATTTGTTGACACAAAAGAAATGGCAATCACTTTTACCTACAAAGGACACACAGCTAAGTAGTTAGCTTCCTATTAGCAAATTTAATTTTACATTAATTTCCATATTGTGTAAAGGACCAAAAAAAAAATGTCTGCCCTTTTCTGACTTTGAGCCCCTGCCCCTCTATAATCATGTGCACGTCCCTGTATAAATACATACTATGGAGGTTAATTTGTGTCTTTATTACGAAAGCTAATTTTGACACTGAACTAATGTAACTGAATGTTTTGCGTACAAATTTGTGAACTGCTGACAATTTCATTGAAACAAAATCTCAGCAAAATGTGTGTGTTTAAAGATTCAGTGTATAGAAATTCAGTGTTTTAAAATTCAGTGTATAAAAATTCAGCGCTGACAAATTCCGCATAGAAAAATTGTATGACTGAAGCAATCGATTCTGTCCCAGAATCAGCCAATGAGATGTCATGTGTGAAGTCACATGACACGGGTCTTGTTGTTGTTGTTTGTTTATTTTTATGTACATGTTTGACTGTCTTCATGGGGTGTGGGTGTTATTTCTCATTTTGTTTTTAACTATGTAAAGCACTTTGAGCTGCATTTTAAATGTATGAAAAGTGCTTTATAAATAAAAATGTATTATTATTAGTAGTGGTAATAGTACCCTTACAATCACTCCAAACCAGTTCAATAATGTAAATAACTGTCCCTCAACTTACCTCTTTTTCAGCCAACATTTTTTTATCCACTTCTTCCTCCGTAAATCTTGATACATATTGACGATGACCCGCCCTGCTATACTTCTGATTGGCTCAAATGAAAAATGCTCAAAGCCAATCAGAAAGAAGGGGCGGTCTAAGCATGCCCGCCCCCAAAGTGCCAAAACGAAACATGACAGCGCACAGACCGAGACGGCGCATGCGCAGAAAGGCACCGCGCGCGCACAAAAGGGTGTCGCGCGCACGAAGTGGAGAATCAGCGCGCGATAACAGTTTTTATGCGCTTGGATTTTTGGCACTAATGTGACGCCATAGTATGTCTTGTGTTTTGAAGCAGCACATTTTTCTGCAGTAAATTTTTCAGCACTTCATTTTTTTACACTGAATTTTTAAACACTAAATGTTTATACACTGGATTTTAAAACACGGAATTGTTAGACACACGCATTTTAAATAAATAAATGATAAATGGGTTATACTTGTATAGCGCTTTTCTACCTTCAAGGTACTCAAAGCCCTTTGACAGTACTTCCACATTCACCCATTCACACACTGATGGCAGGAGCTGCCATGCAAGGCGCTAACCAGCAGCCATCAGGAGCAAGGGTGAAGTGTCTTGCCCAAGGACACAACGGACGTGACTAAGATGGTAGAAGGTGGGGATTGAACCCCAGTAACCAGCAACCCTCCGATTGCTGACACGGCCACTCTACCAACTTTGCCACGCCGTGCCCTAACAATTTCTTTTTTCAATTACATTGTCATCAACATTTAATGCAAATTTCAGTGGGAAAAAAAACTTTGATAATAAAGACAAATTAACCTCCACACATACACACATAAGATCAAAACATATCCATATATACCTATATGTTTAAATCACACACAAAAACCTATACAAATATTTCTAAGACCACTGGCCATAATCTTTACATTCTGTCAAATAGTCCTGTATCTTTGAGGTATTTAATATTATATATTTACTGTAACCCATTTTGCCATAGTTCCTAATACAACTATTTTCCAATTATTTCCTCCCTTACTGATCTTTTCCTTTGACTTCCGTCTCTCTCCCGTATACTTCTTAAAAAATGTCAAACCTGTTCGCGGCCATCTGTCTATGGCGTTCACCTGCCGATAGAGGCCACAAAAATCTCCCCCGCAGGAAAAAGTAGTGTTATATACCTTGTCTGTAGCGGCCATTTGTTTAACGCGGCTATAGCGGCCACCAATATCAAAATTTGCCGTACCAACGTCCGTGAAATTTCATTCCTTAAGCGGGATTTGCGAGCAGCCAGACCAGTGAAGCTCCCAATAAACTTTGCACAGCTAACTAATCCCCAAAAGTCCGGCAAGAATGGCTTCTTATTCACGTGAGCAACAACGAGCAGTCTCAAATTCAGTCGCACCGGTCAAGCTTAGAAAGCTAGCAAAATTGTATTTTGGAAATGCTTTACTACAATTCCGGATACATGCACACATACATAAGTACTTGTTTAAAGGTCAACTTGTACGGAAATTGAAAATGGCAGCCAACCTGCGTATAGTGAATGTGAATTATATTTATATAGCACTTTTTCTCTAGTGACTCAAAGCGCTTTACATAGTGAAACCCAATATAAAAGTTACATTTAAGCCAATGTGGGTGGCACTGGGAGCAGGTGGGTAAAGTGTCTTGCCCAAGGACACAATGGCAGGGACTAGAATGGCAGAAGCTGGGATCGAACCTTGAACCCTCAAGTTGCTGGCACAGCCACTCTACCAACCGAGCCATACCGCCCCAGTGGACAGCTGTCTTTAGCGGTCACTTTCTTTGTTTCCTTTGAGTGGTCACTATAGACAGGTTTGACTGGACTATGTTCTACTTCTTCAACAGTTTTACATGTCGCACACTTTTCTGTTTGACATTTTCTTATTTTTTTATTTAGCAGTGAATGATTAAATGGTAATCTTCTCAAAGGCAACTTCTTCTCCTCCTCCACCTTCTGGTTCTTCTCCTCCTTCTTCTCTTCCTTCTTATTGTTCTCCTCCTCCTCTTTGTTCTTCTTCTCCTACTCCTTCTTATTCTCCTACTCTTCCTCCTCCTCCTTCTCCTCCTCCCTTCTCTTCTTTTCCCCTCCTTCATCTTCTCCTCCTCCTCCTTCTTCTCCTCCTTCTTCTTATTCTCCTACTCCTCCTTCTTTTTGTCCTCCTTCTCCTCCGCCGTCTTCTTTTTCTCCTCCTCCTTCCTCTTCTTCTTCTCCTCCTTATTTTTCTTTTCCTACGTCTTTTTCTTCTTTCCCTCCTTCTTCTCCTCCTCCTCCTTTTTCTTCTCCTCCTCCTTCTTCTCCTCCTCCTCTTTCTCCCCCTCCGTATCCTCCTCTTTCTCCCCCTCCTGATCCTCCTCTTCCTTCTTCTTGTTCTCCTTCTCCTCCTCCTCATCCTCCCCTCCTTCTTCTCCTTCTTCTCCTCCTCCATCCTCTTCCTTCTTCTTGTCCTTCTCCTCCTCCTCCTCTATTTCCATCTCCTCCTCCTTCCTCTCTTCTTCCTTCTTCTTGTTCTACTCCTTCTTGTCTTCCTTCTCCTCCTCCTCCGTCCTCTTCTCCTCATTTTTCTTCTTCTCCTCCTCCTCCTCCTTCTCCTCCTCCTTCTTCTTATTCTCCTACTCCTCCTTCTTTTTGTCCTCCTTCTCCTCCGCCGTCTTCTTTTTCTCCTCCTCCTTCCTCTTCTTCTTCTCCTCCTTATTTTTCTTTTCCTACGTCTTTTTCTTCTTTCCCTCCTTCTTCTCCTCCTCCTCCTTTTTCTTCTCCTCCTCCTTCTTCTCCTCCTCCTCTTTCTCCCCCTCCGTATCCTCCTCTTTCTCCCCCTCCTGATCCTCCTCTTCCTTCTTCTTGTTCTCCTTCTCCTCCTCCTCATCCTCCCCTCCTTCTTCTCCTTCTTCTCCTCCTCCATCCTCTTCCTTCTTCTTGTCCTTCTCCTCCTCCTCCTCTATTTCCATCTCCTCCTCCTTCTTCTCTTCTTCCTTCTTCTTGTTCTACTCCTTCTTGTCTTCCTTCTCCTCCTCCTCCGTCCTCTTCTCCTCATTTTTCTTCTTCTCCTCCTCCTCCTCCTTATTCTCTCTTCTCTCCTCATCCTTCTTCTTTTCCTCCTCCTACTCCTTGTTCTTCATCTTCTTCTTCTTCTCCTCCTTCTTCTTCTCTTCGTCATCCTCCTCCCTCTTCCCTTCAACTTCCTCTTCCTTCGTCTTCTTCTTTGTTGTTTTAGGGTGGATGCATGCTGAACGAGTGAACCCCCCTGGATGCGAATGACCTTAACTACTGACTTACAGCAGTGATGTCATACAGGTTCAACACGGCCCGTGAGATGAGTTTGCAAAAAAACATATATAAAATAAATAATGCACCACTTCTACTGTATGTACCTCATGGCCTACAACTAGGGATAGGAATCAAAAAACAGTTCTTCTTTCAGAACCGGTTCCCAGTGTATCCATTCCTAGACATTGCTTGCCATTTTGTCAAACGGTTTTCTTATGGATTATTGCAGGTGGGGATGACATCATTACGCAATGTGCGTAGTGACGTCTGGTTGCAAAATGGCGGCTCCTGTTTGGAACAAGCACTAACATTTTACAAGAAAAGATGGTAACAAAGCTACTTGTAATACTTATAAGGCTGCTAGTTCATCAAGAACTAGAGATGCTGAAAGATATCAAGATGCAGCATGCAATAATTGTAAATGAAAGTCTTTTTAACCGTTCCTATTTCACCCCAGCAGAGAGTAACGCAAGTACGTCATCTGAATACAACAGGTACTAACTAACACCGCCTATCAAGTTAGCGCTATATTTGTTAAGTTGAAATGAATGGCTTCTCATTTAGATGAGCATGACGAGAAACAGATTCTGACTGGCAGCGAGGCGGGCAGCACTCACTCCAGTTCACGTCTGCCGCTAGACGAATGTCACCGAGCAGCGACTAAGTTTGTGGTCAAAAGCTTGCATCTATTTGCTGCACTAGAAACTCTTAATTTTCGGTAAGTGAATGTTCAATTGTAGTCAGAGAAAAGTTGAATGTTTTCCTCCGACAACATTTTCACTCAGTCATTATAACACATACAATTAGAATATGGTGTAAAAGTCCATTAATGTCAGCAATTGATTTCAAATGTGAAACTAGTACGTGATATAAAGTACATGCAAAGTGACATATGGCAAGCCTTTATGTGTTATTATTTTCATCATCATAGCTTACAGTTTTTGAAACCTTACATTTTCTGAGATTTTCAATTCAAGGTTTTCATAAACTGTAAGCCATATTCATCTAAATTCCAACCAAAGAAGCAGGGCCGCAGTTTCAGGAGCCCAAGTTCTCAGGGGCTGTACATCAAAATGTGGATGTTTCTTTAGAAAGTGCCTCTGTAGATTGTATTCCTTTGAGACTGTGTTTACATATTTACAAAGTAAACACATCGGCTTTCACACTGCACTGTAAATAAATTCATTATTCTGCCCTCGCTACTGGTTTTCAGCGTGTGCAGGTAGACAGATAGTTAACAGCAGGAAGAAACAATAGCTAAGTTTTGTTGATGATTGATGTTCCTTCTTTGAATTATTTTTCTTCCTCCGTTTTATTTCTTTATACGTCTTCCTTTATTTATAAACATTACAAAAGTATAATTGTGTATGTTTTATAAATAAAATAGGGTTAGTGTTAATACACACAGCAAACATTGCACACATACTTTAACACAATTAGACCTAAGGTGTAGCTTTATCGCCTTCTGATGGCCAAATTGAGTGCCACATGTATTTAAGCAGTTTTGAATGCTTGAGTTAAAAACACGACCACGAATACAAAAGACATCACAAAGTCAGCAATTTCAATACATTCATACTTTGTTGTCCAGTCGCTGTCAAAAGTCAGATTTTTGCAATTTCTTTAGATTTTTTTCAGAGTCGATAGTGCCATCTTCTTCTACTCACCCACTGCTGCTTCATTCTGACACTTATGCCTAGCTGTTGCCCCCTGCAGAATGGTGGGAGTACTGGATGCATGAGCAACCCTATTTGGGTGATGTTCGGCGGGCCAAATTAAAAGCTTTGGCGGGCCGGATGTGGCCCGTGGGCCGCCGGTTGAATAGGTATTCACCACTCCTACTGTATTTACCTCAAGGGCGGCACCACTAGACACACCAAAAGAATTGGAATCGAACATATTTTCAACATTAACACACACACATTCACTATTCATTATTTGTAAACATTGTTAATTATTCTTTGTAATTAAGATTATTTGTGCCAATTTGACAAATTCAAGACCTGTACTGAGTGAGTCCTTTCAGTCCAATCGTTGCTTCCAGCTGTGCCTCAGTGGTAATACACAAAAAGGAACTTAATAATCGGCCTCACTCTTTCAAATAGCAGGCCTGAAGAATGCTTAGTAAATATTTGAATCAGTTATCATCACTTCCTACAGTCGAGCAAAACAATGACAGGTGAAGGTCAAACTGCCACAACAACACAAGGTGGCAGGAAATATTTTAATAATGACTAAAACAAAATATGTTGTGGACCAAAAATCAGTTCATATTGTCTACTGCTCGCAAGTGTTACCATATCTGAGTTATTGTTCAGAAATATGGTAAATAACTACAAAAGTAATTTTAATCACTATAACCAAGAACGTACAACATTTCTTCTTCTGCGAGAAATAAAACATTAAGGAAAATGTAAGCTTTGAACTTAAAGAGTTCATATTATGATATTGTTCTACATTAAAAAAACTTCCTTGTGGTCTACATAACATGTAATGGTGGTACATAGGTCAAAATGTTGCATATATGATGTTTTACAGACCATCGTTGGCACACATTCATCATTCGAAGCGCATGTTAAAAAAAAATCACATATCGTTAAATACAATCTGTCAAATTTCAATCATATAGGACCATTCCTCAATTCCAAGATGGCTAAAGTCTATATGCACACCATGATATTTTCCACATATAAATTATTGTTTCACAATTTGGACACACACAACAGAAACTGCACTAAAACCCATTGTGACGGACTCAAGCCGCCTCGTGGGCTCCATGGACCATCAAATAGCGACATCTCTGAGCAGTTTGACGTTTGTTTTATTTTTTCAAACAAAACCTCAGTCCCGGTCGCTTTTCAGCTCCTCTCCTCCGCTCGCTCGCTCGTCGTCTCGGGCTCTCCTCCTCTCTCGCTCGCTCCGCGTCAGCTTTTCGTTGGCTCCTTCCAGCCTTCTTCTCATCTCCCTCTGCTGCTCCCCTTTTCTTCAGCGAGAGGAGATTGGATGATCGTGCCCAGGTGCGCGGATCGCACACCTGGGCACGATTGCGGCGTCGCTCCCGGCGCGCCCCGCCTCGCCACTCGCTCGCCGTCCACGCCTCCTTGCCGCCATCTTGGGCCGGGCCCCGGCGTTCCCTGCCTTGCTGCTCGCTCGCCGGCCCCGCCTCTCCACAGTCCCCCCCGCCCCCTTTTTCCGAGGGAGCGGGAAGTGAGGACGGCCAGGTCCCCCTGTGGCCCCGGTCTTCTCCTTTTCTGTGTCTTCTTCCTTTTCCGCCTGTTCTTTTTTCCCCTCTTCATCTTCATCGTCTTTTCCTTGGTGTTTTTCTTTGTCTTCTTGGTCTTTTTCTTTGTCTTTTTGGTCTTTTTCTTTGTCTTTTTGGTCTTTTTCTTTGTTTTCTTGGTCGTTTTCTTTGTCTTCTTGGTCTTTTTCTTTGTCTTCTTGGTCTTTTTGGTCTTTTTCTTTGTCTTCTTGGTCTTTTTCTTACATTAATTACTGATATTAGAATTGTATATATGTATATAGTCACTGTTGTTTTCCAGATTACTTTCCTGTTGAATGGCCATTCAACTTATTGTGTGTATATATCTGCTGTCCCTCACAAATTGTTTAATACACGGTCTCAACCAAGCTGCAATTTGAGCTTTGCCTCCTCTCTCCAAGTCGAAACCCTAGTCTTTTGGTTCTTAGCCCATAAAACCCCATATTTATTGCATTGATTTGTTGCACGTATAGGTTACACGTGTGTGTCAATTAAAACCACGCCCACCAACTGGCGTGCAGTGCACAACGTGCTCAACACGTCAGACTGTTGTTACTCATCAGGCAATGGACCGTGATGGCAGCGGCAGTTTCAACACGGGGGCTCGGTGGTCGCAAACGTAGAGACGACATATGGGTGTATTTTAAATATAACCCAGCAGATAATAAAACTGAGTGTATTGTGAAGGAAGACGGTGACAAATGTGGCCACAAAATATGCGGAAAAAATACGACCAACCTTAAGCGGCACCTTAAGGCTCGCCACAAGGATATTTTTTCGAAGGTAAGTTACAAATGCTGTTAACATAATCGATAAATGTCATAGTAAGCTAATACATTAGCACGTTTTCCACATACTCCTGGCGCAAATGGGCTGCTAACTTCAGGCTAAAGTTAGCTTTTGTTACGCTAACGTCAATTCATTATGTGTGTGTTACTTTAGCAGCATGTTTAGCCATGTTTACATTCAGTGACGGTGTGGTTATCTCTTTGTGAGTACGCTCTGTCAGCACGTAACTTGATATCTTAAACAGGTCAAGTTACTGTTATACGCAGAGTCTGCTAGCTTTAGCCTAAAAGCCACAAGTGACGTTGTGCAGCCCCATTAAGGAATCAGGAATTAATTGATTATTTTATTACATGGTTTGCACAAATTAAAGAGAGTGGGGTTGTATGATATCTGTTGTAATTGCACTGGCAGACATGGCCAAGTTGAGCATATGTGTTCCTCATCCATCCGTCAGGGTTGTCCCTGACAGTTTGATCAAGTTTTAGTTTTCCTCTGCGTTTGTCTTAGTTTCATGTCTTTATTTCCTGTCAGCACTCTTATTTTGATTCAGTTTCCTGTTTGTTCCCTGAGTGCTTTGTCCCCTCAGCTGTGGTTGATTGGCACCTGGCCACACCTGGTGTCAGTCAGCCAGCTGCCTATTTATACCTCTCCTGCCCTCCAGTCACTGCTGGATCATTGTCATTATAGTGTCTACCTGAATGTCATTAGAATAATTGTCACTTGTCACTTACCGGCTACCAATTTGTCGTTGTAGCTCCGTCTACTTTTGTCCACTCCGCTTTAGTCACAGTTCCTTCGTGTCACAGTAAGTGTTTTTTGTTTCTTGTCCATAGTGTAGCCTTTGTGCTATTTTAGTTTATAGCCTAGTTTGTTCTCCGCCTTGTGCGCGTGTAGCGATGTAGTACTCCTTTGCGTTGTGTTTTTCCCCAAAAGGTGACACCCAGTCTTTCTTCTGGCTCAAACAGGGTTTATTCTGGTAAAAACAGTCATAAAGAGTCTTCAATCAGCCTTCTCTATACATTCTAAACCGTCACATGGAAGATAGCAGACTGACTAACATATTAATCACACGATAAAAAAACACACAATGCCTGGTAAAATCAGTCATAAAGAGTCTTCAATCAGCCTTCTCTATACATTCTAAACCTGCACAGAAATAAAACAAAACTTAACATAAATGTGTCTCCGTTAAGCCTTCAGCAACACAGCTAGCCTGCTAATAAGTTTGCTGAAAGCTAATTGACGGGGCGCCAGAGAGCACAACTTACCGTCACATGGAAGATAGCAGACTGACTACACATACGGGCCTCAGCCTGGAAGTCTGCTGGGACATGTGACGTTCAGTGACCATAAAAAAATAGGAAATTACAGTACTAAACTTAGAATAATAACATTTGCAAAACAAAGAGTCACATTACATAATGTGTAAATATAATAAATTAGATAAGATGCCATTAAAATAAAATGACATTAAAATAAGAAGAGTAGTAAGACAGTAAGCAATTGAGATCATAAATTACCTCTGTTACACGCGCCTTTTGTTTGTTCCCTTTTGTTTGTGTTTTGCCATAGTATTTTAATTAAATCATGTTTTCTCACACAACGCCTGCCATCATCTCTGCACCTTGGGGTTCGTATCCAGCAAACTGACACCATCACTCATATTTTGGGCATGTTTATGTTCATTGTACTTTAACAAATTCTGAGAAATAAAGCCACAATTGCTGAGGTAGAATGTTTTTGTTTTTTGGCTTTTTTGGAGTAATGAACTTTGATTCCACTGTTACCACTTTATCTGTGTGTAATACACAATCCTTGGATCATACATTTGCTGCTGGGTGGAAACCTTATATGTCTAAAACCATTCCTTTATTATTTGTGAAAATATCAGATCTGCAAGCTTACAATGGGTTGAACTTATAAATCTGCTGCTATTTTCACAACTTATGTGACACTGCCCAACAGCAATCTCCAATACTTATTGACCTAAATTAATTTGTTAAAAGACTATACTTATATTATACTTTGTATTCTTTTTTTTTGGACTAAAACCTTTTTGACTTTTCATCGACTAAAACTAGACTAAAACCCTTTTGAGTTTTCGTCGACTAAAACTATCACATATAAAAGTGACTAAAATGTGACTAAAACTAATAAGCATTTTAGTCCATAAGACTAAGACTAAATGTAAGATGGTTGTCAAAAACAACACTGCATAACAGGACCCTTTAAACATTTGTACCCACGTACATCACTTAAAACTTTTAGCATATCAGAATGTGGAATGGATTAATGAACTAAGTAGTAAAATGATCCACTTTAAAAACGTGCTCAACCTCAGTGTTCAAGTACAATAAAATCCTGATAAGCATCTTGAACTTGATCAAAAGTCTGATAATTGTATTCATCTCAATGTGAATAAAAATCTATCCACGTGAACCTTATTGATTATTTAATTGGAATTATTGAGCAGAGGAAGTGAACAAACAAATGTGTTAGAAATGGAATAAGCTCTGCTTCTCCCTGCTCCTTTTCAGACATGTCGTAAAAAGAAACTGGTGTACCTTATTGTAACTGTAACCGTATGTTCCAAACTTATTAAAACCATAACCACCTTCTGGGTGGAAGTGCTGGCATTCGCAACCTTCTTTGACCCCAAGCGCTGGGTAAAACCAATGTCTGGAGACTGAGTCAGCATGGCGTTGGACTCATTGTTCATGCACTTCTTACGTGGACTGAGACACAGAAAAAATAACCACACAAAGTTGACAAACAAGATGGCGAACGTTTGGAAAGTTTGTGTTGACAAAGTGAGGAACAAAACAATGAAGCACTGCGGTTTTTGTTTGGACTCCTTGGCAGAGGTTTTGTCTGAAGTGAGCTGATGAGCATCGAACTGGAGTTTGTTGTGTTTTTGATGAGCAACGAGCGTGACAAATGTGACTTTGGAGGAGGTACCGCCTCTGTAGTGACTCGCCGCACCTGAAGAAAGCATGTTTATGCTCAACAAGAAATATGTTGATAAAACATGAGTCACGCTGCCAGGGGGCGGGGCCTGCTCGCAAAAGGAGACCGGAGGACGCCTTCTTCTCCTGGCTTCAGCAAAGATGCTCAGACAGTCTGCCTGAAGTAAAGAAGCACAGACTCACAGAAAGTTTCTTCAACCAGAAGACACCATGACCTCGAATTTATTCA
This sequence comes from Entelurus aequoreus, assembly GCF_033978785.1. Lineage (NCBI taxonomy): Eukaryota > Metazoa > Chordata > Actinopteri > Syngnathiformes > Syngnathidae > Entelurus > Entelurus aequoreus. The sequence goes on from NC_084750.1 coordinate 1,593,057, forward strand.
TCATCTTAGTCTCTATTCTTCTAAGCAAAGGGAACGCCTGGCAAAACGACATCAAAGCACCGGGAGCCACTGCCATGGGAGATGTAGTCATCGGAGGAATATTCTCCATCCATAGCAGAGTGAACAGAAGTGAAGATTCCTTTGCTCCTCAGGAATCTTCATGTCGCAAGTAAGATTCATACTCTTCCTTTTTCGTAGACAGAACAATTTTTTTTCCGTTTGTTTATCTCAGTCGTGGTACATACAGCTGTTGGTAGAGGTTCCCAGCAGGCATAAAACACTGAAACAACGTTGAGAACTTGTTGAATTAGGTCCTGATGTTGAGCAACTCAACCCTAACGTTGAAACATGCTTTTTAAGGACGTTTATTCAAAGTTGAGTTCCGACATTGATTTGATTATTGATTTGTGGTCATCTCCCAACTAATATTCTACAACTCAAACTTAACATTGTAACAACATGCTTTTTGACCATGTTTATTCAATGTTGGGTTCTGACATTGATTTGACCATTGAAATTTGGTCATTTCCAAACTAATAGTCTACAACTCAAACCTAATGTTGAAACAACATGCTTTTTGACAACGTTTATTCAATGTTGGGACAAGCGGTAGAAAATGGATGGATGGATGGGTTTTGACATTGATTTGATCATTGAATGTTGGCCATTTCCCAACTAATATTCTACAACACAAATACAAAGTTGAAACAACATGCTTTTTGACAAGGTTTATTCAATGTTGGGTTCTGATGTTGATTTGATCATTGAAATTTGGTCATTTCCCAACTAATATTCTACACCTCACACTTAACGTTGAAACAACATGCTTTTTGACAATGTTTATTCAATGTTGGGTTCTGATGTTGATTTGATCATTGAAATTTGGTCATTTACCAACTAATATTCTACACCTCAAACTTAACATTGAAACAATATGCTTATTGACAACGTTTATTCAAAGTTGGGCTCTGACATAGAATTTTGGTAATTTCCCGACCAACAACATGGATCTAATGTTGGACATCAACATTGTATCAATTTACAAATACAACTATTTTGCAACGCTGTGTCTAAGTCACTTTTAAAGGGCATGTACGTATAATCAACGTTGTATCAATGTCTTGTGCCTGCTGGCTTATCAATATTATGTTCATGTTGCGTGGAAAAGACATAATTAGACAGAGTTCATTCAGGATGTTTGAAAGGTAATAACAAACTCCGGCTGTCAAAAATATGACAGCTAGTAATTACAGAAATGATACTTGAGAATTTGTAGGCGTTGTGCACACATTGTTCTGGAAAAAGTTTGATGCACGTTATAATTATAATTATATAATGCAAAAGTTAAATTTAAAACAGATGCAAGGGAATTTGGCATCAAACAAATGTTTTCATTGCCAAACCTTAAAGTTACAGTCCTCCTGTCCTTTATATAATTATTACAGCTTCTGTGATTTTTATTATTAAGAGTTTGAATGATTCCTGGACAAAATTGTAAACATATCATACAGCAACATCTTGTAATAATAATAATAATAATAATAATAATAGGTGCAGCTGAAGTTTCTACAACAAGCTTTACATCAAAAGACACATCCACTAAAGAAAAAAATAATAATCATAAAATAAACTTTTTTCAAAAAAAATCTTTCAATGAGTCTTTAATTATTCAAATGTATTTATGGTGATGTCGTCACAATATCACCACCACATTTAAATAAGTTCCTTATTCTCTTTTATTACGACACAAAGTCAATTATACACAATTACTAAACAAAATCAAAAACTACCATCGATTACTCATTTAAATCCTTATTTCTTTTTGTCCCCAAAGTCCTCCTGTGTCCAAGGAATTATTTCCTGAATTTGTAAAACAAAACCCACACAAGTATCCTCTCACTGGACTCCTACAGTACATGCAGAAGGTATTTTCCACATTGTGTTATATTACAGCCTTTTTCCAAAATGGAATCAATTCATTTTTGTACTCAACATTCTACACACAATACCCCATAATGACAATGTGAAAAAGTTTTTGCAAATGTACTAAAAATCACAAGTATGTAAGTATTCACAGCCTTTGCTCAATACTTAGTTGATGCACTTTTGGCAGCAATTCTAGCCTCAAGTCTTTTTGAACATGATGCCACAAGCTTGGCACACCTATCTTTAGGTACTTTCAACCGTTCCGCTTTGCAGCGCATCTGAAGCTCCATCAGGTTGGATGGGAAGCGTTGGTTTTCCTCCAGGATGTCTCTGTACATTGCTGCATTCATCTTTCTCTCTATTCTGACCAGTCTGCCAGTTCCTGCCACTGAAAAGCGTCCCCACAGCATGATGCTGCCACCACCATGCTTCACTGGGATGGTATTGGCCTGGTGATGAGCGATGCCTTGTTTTCTCCAAACATGATGCCTGGTCTTCAATCTTTGTCTCATCAGACCAGAGAACTTAGTTTCTCATGGTCTGAGAGTCTTTCAGGGGCATTTGGGCAAACGTTTCACTAAGAAATGGCCTCTGTCTGGCCACTCTACTATACGAGCCTGATTGGTGGAAGGTTCTCCTCTCTCCACAGAGGAATGCTGTAGCTCTGACAGAGGGACCATCGAGAGTCCTGGTGGTTCCAAACTTCTTCCATTATGGATGATGGAGGCCACTGTGCTCATTGGGGCCTTCAATGCAGCAGATATTTTTCTGTACCGTTCCCCAGATTTCTACCTGGAGACAATCCTGTCCTAGATTCCCACATACGATTCTTTGGACTTCATGCTTGGTTTGTGCTCTGCCGTGCACTGTCAAGCGTGGGACCTTATATATAGACTGGTGTGTGCCTTTCCAACCAACTGAATTTACCCCAGGTGGACTCCATTGAAGCTGTAGGAACATCTCAAGGAGGATCAGTTGAAACAGGAAGCACCTGATCTCACTTGTGAGCTTCACGGCAAAGGCCGTCAATACTTATGTACATGTGTTTTCTTTGTTTTAAATTTTCAATACATTTGCAAAAAAAATTATAAAATAACTTTTTCACATTGTCGTTATGGGGTATTGTGTGTAGAAAATTGAGGACAAAAATGAATGATTCCATTTTGGAATAAGGCTGTAACATAACACAATGTGGAAAAAGTAAAGCGCTGTGAGTACTTTTCATATGCCATCCATCCATCTTTTTCCGCTTATCCGAGGTCGGGTCGCGGGGGCAGCAGGGAAACCCAGACTTCCATCTCCCCTGCCACTTCGTCCAGCCCGGGGGATCCCGAGGCGTTCCCAGGCCAGCCGGGAGACATAGTCTTCCCAACGTGTCCTGGGTCTTCCCCGTGGCCTCCTACCGGTCGGACGTGCCCTAAACACCTCCCTAGGGAGGCGTTCGGGTGGCATCCTGACTGTTGTGATTAGCTACACACGAGAAGTATTATAGACTAATCTTGATAATAACTGGACGTAGAACCTTCTTAATTCTCAGTTTAGCCCGGGAGCTCTTTATTTAGTTTACCTCTTGGTCGAACACCGGCATCTCCTCTACTTCCGGTTAGTGAAGTGCAATACATCCTGTTACAGCAGTAAGGAACAGACTTTCACAATAAAGGTTTCAGCTGTAAACATTACATCTCCCTTCAACAAAATAAGATGTGTATATGGAGATTATCAATGGCATGCAGAAAAACTAAGGCACTTAAACACAATTCTGAGCCGCAACATTTGAGTCATAATATACTGTAAATCTTTAGCAGTGCAAATAACGTCAGTACACCATGTAACATCAGTATATTTGAAAGTGCTGCAGTATTTAAGTGTGTTACTTCTGGAACAAAATTAACAGCAGTGAACATCTCGCAATGTAACCTATTAATGAAGTGCAATGTTACAAATCAGGTTTTTTTTTTTTTTTTCTTCTTTCCAATCTTTTTTTTTAGTTTTAGGGCAGCGATCCGCCTACACCCTTTACAATCAATTATAAGTCGAGGACTTGCCTCGGCCTTATGACACGCCCATACCTTGTGCGTTGGCAAGGTTCGGTATTAGCAGGTTCACACACAGAACTGGTGTGATGATGTTGCACACCTGGGTCCTCTGGTGTAGTGTTGGAGTCATCATCGCTGGCCTCTGGCTGCTGTGTGATGGGTGTGTGGTTGTCTAGCAGGTGCCATCTGTTGCGTCTGAATGACTGTCCATCACTGGTCTCGATGTGGTAGCTCCGCGGTGTCTCAGCTGGTCTGATGACTGTCGCTGGTTTCCACGTGCCATCGCCTTGCTGGAAACGGATGGGTGCTCCGGCGCGCAGCGTTGACAGCGGTCTGGTAGATCTGTTGTACTGTTGTTTCTGGTGCTGCTGGCAGTTCTCTCTCCTTGCACGTACAGTAGCCTCGGATAGAGACTCGTCCTCTTCATCCATGGATTTTCTCGACAGTGTGTCGGCTACAGGGATCTCTTTGCCTGGTCTGTGGGTGAGAGTTATGCTGTATTTTTGCAATGCAAGCATCATGCGCTGTAAACGCGGTGGAGCCAGGGCTAGGGGTTTGCGGAGAATGGTCTCTAGCGGTTTGTGGTCTGATTCCACAGTTATGTTTCGCCCATAGAGGTACTCATGGAACTTCTTACACCCATACAGGACTGCATACAGCTCCTTCTCGATTTGGGCGTAATTTTGCTCTGTGCTGGTGAGCAGCTTGGATGCATATGCTACAGGTCTTCCTTCCTGCATGATGGTTGCACCCAGGCCGTTTTTTGACGCATCCACTTGCAGTGTCACTTCTTTTTCAGGATCAAAGTAAGCCAACACTGGCCCTGGCTCCGCTGTGATGATCTCTTTCATCTTCTGAAACGCATTATCATTAATAGTGCCCCATATGAACTCTGTGTCCTGTCTTAGCAGTTGTCTGAGTGGTGCACACACCTCAGATAGGTTGGGTGCAAATCTCGCTAAGTAGTTGACCATGCCAAGCACGGTTTCGAGCTTTGCCTCACTTGTTGGCGGTGGCATGTCTCTGATGGCTCTCACCTTAAGTGGGTCTGGTTTCAAACCGTTGGCTGAGAGCTTATGGCCAAAGTAGCTCACCTCAGAAACACAAATGTGGCATTTATCTGGATTCAGTCGTATGCCTCTCTTTCTGGTGCGGTCGAGCATGGCCTGGAGATTGCTGTCGTGTTCCTGCTTTGTTTTTTCAAACACGATGATGTCATCAACGATGCCAGCTACTCCTCTCAGGCCTTCGTATGTCTCATCCACCCTCCTCTGGAACTCGTCCTGGGCGGACACGATGCCGAAAGGCAGCCTGAGGAAACGGTATCTTCCAAAAGTGGTGTTAAATGTAGTGAGCAGGGAGGATTCCTCACTTAACTTGATTGCCCAATACCCTGATCTTGCATCTAGGATGCTGAAATACTTTGCCCCTGCTAACTTGGATGTCACGTCCTCCAGTGTGGGTAGGGGGTAATATGGCCTCATTATTGCCTTGTTTAGGGGTCTTGGGTCTAGGCACACTCTGAGTTTGCGTGTCTTGGGCTTTTCACACACTACTAGGGCATTAACCCACTGGGTGGGCTCTGTCACCTTGCATATTATTCTGTCCCTTTCCATGTTGTCTAGCTCTATTTTTAGACGGTCTCTAAGAGCAAATGGTACCCTCCGTGGTGGGCAGACAACTGGTGCTACTTTGGGGTCTATTCTGAAATTGCATTCGCCTGGGAATGTGCCGATGCCTTTAAAAACATCTGAGTACTCACTTAGGATGTGGTCTGACTGGGTGCTGTTCCTTTCGTCACTGTCGACTGCGTACACTACTTTGATGAGTCCCAGGGCCTTGCAGGCTTTGTAGCCTAGGATGGGTGGGCCTTTACAGTTCACTATGTAGAACTTTTCTGTGGTTGACTTAGCTTTGTATGTACTTGCTATTTTGCAGTAGCCGTTCACTTCTAGCGCATGTCCGCCGTAGCCTGTTAACTTACGGTCAGCAGTCATTAAATGTGTGCTGGGCATTAGCGCATTAAAGTCTTTGGCTGGTATCACACTTGCTTGTGCCCCAGTGTCTAGCTTAAAAGTCAATTTCCTGTTCTGCGGCCCCAATCCAATGGCTGCATATGCACTTTCCTCATATTCTTTCTCTGTGGTAACAGTGTCCACAAATAGCTCTGAGCTATCATCTTCGTTATCTTCACCAACTGTGTGGATTTCTCTGTGCACTGTTCTACCCGGGGTGTGGGACTTAGTTTTACACACTTTTGCATAGTGATTGAATTTTCGACACTTTAAACATTGTTTACCTTTTGCTGGGCACTCTGTTGATTTATTGTGGTGTCCTCCACACTTGCTGCAGGCATTTTCATGCACTTTTGGGCTGTCATGGTGCCTGCTAGCTCACTTTATGAAACTTGGCCTTCCAGGTTTGCGGTGGATTGCGTGTACTTCGTGGCTACCGTTAGCCATAGCCTTTAGCTGCACTTGTGATAGCTCATGGGCGCGGGCTATATCGATCGTTTTTTCGAGCGTGAGCTCCGGCCCCTGGCTGAGTAGTTTTTCGCGCACTCTGGGTGAGTTGGTAGCGAAAATTATACGGTCCCTGACCATCTCGTCGCTGTCTGTGTAGTTACAGTCTTTAACTAGTAGCTTGAGATCTGTCACAAAGTGCTCAAATGACTCACAGTTTCCTTGCGTCTTCTCCTTGAATTTATATCTTGCAAATATAGGGTTTGCTTTCGGGGTGAGGTATTCCGAGAGTCTGTCGTAGTATGTTTTTAGCAAATTAGCTTCATCTTCAGTCAGTGTCCACGTGTTGCTGATGTCCCGTCCTTTGTCGCCGATCCACAGCAGAAGAAAGCTGCATTTTTCCTCTTCTGCTCTCTGTTTGAGCGGTCCTGTGAACATGAGTTCTGCATGTTGCTTGAATCTCCGCCACGCATCTGGTAAGTTAGACGAATCCCAGTCCATCTTCGGGGTAGGTACGCCAAACGCTTCCATTGTTGACTTCTTCCCCGCCTTTTTTTTTTTTTCGACGAGTTTACTTTTTTCTCGCGGGTCCGTCGTCTTATTACTTTCACTCTGACACCATGTTGTGATTAGCTACACACGAGAAGTATTATAGACTAATCTTGATAATAACTGGACGTAGAAACTTCTTAATTCTCAGATTAGCCCGGGAGCTCTTTATTTAGTTTACCTCTTGGTCGAACACCGGCATATCCTCTACTTCCGGTTAGTGAAGTGCAATACATCCTGTTACAGCAGTAAGGAACAGACTTTCACATCAAAGGTTTCAGCTGTAAACATTACACTGACCAGATGCCCGAACCACCTCATCTGGCTCCTCTCGATGTGGAGGAGCAGCGGCTTTATTTTGAGCTCCTCCCGGATGGCAGAGCTTCTCACCCTATCTCTAAGGGAGAGCCCTGCCACCCGGCGGAGGAAACTCATTTCGGCCGCTTGTACCCGTGATCTTGTCCTTTCGGTCATAACCCAAAGCTCATGACCATAGGTGAGGATGGGAACGTAGATCGACCGGTAAATTGAGAGCTTTGCCTTCCGGCTCAGCTCCTTCTTCACCACAACGGATCGATACAGCGTCCGCATTACTGAAGACGCCGCACCGATCCGCCTGTCGATCTCACGATCCACTCTTCCCTCACTCGTGAACAAGACTCCGAGGTACTTGAACTCCTCCACTTGGGGCAGGGTCTCCTCCGCAACCCGGAGATGGCACTCCACCCTTTTCCGGGCGAGAACCATGGACTCGGACTTGGAGGTGCTGATTCTCATCACAGTCGCTTCACACTCAGCTGCGAACCGATCCAGTGAGAGCTGCAGATCCTGGCCAGATGAAGCCATCAGGACCACATCATCTACAAAAAGCAGAAACTTAATCCTGCAGCCACCAAACCAGATCTCCTCAACGCCTTGACTGCGCCTAGAAATTCTGTCCATAAAAGTTATGAACAGAATCGGTGATAAAGGGCAGCCTTGGCGGAGTCCAACCCTCACTGGAAACGAGTCCGACTTACTGCCGGCAATGCGGACCAAGCTCTGGCACTGATCATACAGGGAGCGGACCGCCACAATCAGACAGTCCGATACCCCATACTCTCTGAGCACTCCCCACAGGACTTCCCGAGGGACACGGTCAAGTCCACAAAACACATGTAGACTGGTTGGGCAAACTCCCATGCACCCTCAAGGACCCTGCCGAGAGTATAGAGCTGGTCCACAGTTCCACGACCAGGACGAAAACCACACTGTTCCTCCTGAATCCGAGGTTCGACTATCCGGCGTAGCCTCCTCTCCAGTACACCTGAATAGACCTTACCAGGTAGGCTGAGGAGTGTGATCCCACGATAGTTAGAACACACCCTCCGGTTCCCCTTCTTAAAGAGAGGAACCACCACCCCGGTCTGCCAATCCAGAGGTACCGCCCCCGATGTCCACGCGATGCTGCAGAGTCTTGTCAACCAAGACAGCCCCACAGCATCCAGAGCCTTAAGGAACGCCGGGCGGATCTCATCCACCCCCGGGGCCTTGCCACCGAGGAGCTTTTTAACTACCTCAGCAACCTCAGCCCCAGAAATAGAAGAGCCCACCACAGATTCCCCAGGCACTGCTTCCTCATAGGAAGACGTGTCGGTGGGATTGAGGAGGTCTTCGAAGTATTCCCTCCAACGATCCACAACATCCGCAGTCGAGGTCAGCAGAACACCATCCTCACCATAAACGGTGTTGACAGTGCACTGCTTCCCCTTCCTGAGGCGGCGTATGGTGGTCCAGAATCGCTTCGAAGCCGTCCGGAAGTCGTTTTCCATGGCCTCCCCGAACTCCTCCCATGTCCGAGTTTTTGCCTCCGCGACCGCTGAAGCCGCGCACCACTTGGCCTGTCGGTACCTGTCCGCTGCCTCAGGAGTCCTATGAGCCAAAAGAACCCGATAGGACTCCTTCTTCAGCTTGGGATGCCGTCTATCTCAGGGCTATCTCAGCTACAATTGGGCGGAAGACAATATGCAGCAACATATATAAAGCTTACAAATACATTTCATTCACTGATGAAGGAAGGGAATGAAACAAAACAATAATCAATGGATATGAAGTAATACATTAAAATAAATACGTGATTACATAATACATGAATAGAATATATTGTACGCGTTTGTTGTAATTTCTCTCGTATTTTCCCTTGAAATGAATGAAATTGCAACAACTGACACATTTAATTGGTGATAATGACCATTAGCGACAATTTGCGTAAAACTCATGTTCATCATTTGCGCGAAATGGTGCATATATGTGTGTACATTTTGAAGATCATGTTTGCGGTGTACCCCAGGGATCAATACAGGGACCAAAGCAGTTTCTTTTACTAGTTCAATTATATATATTTCTGTTGAGTTAGCAAAGACTTCAAGTGATTACTATTTGACACCCCTGCCTGTAAATAATAATTCCTGTTTTGTTCAAACAGATTGGAAGCCGGCAATGTAGGACTGGTTCTGTCTATGATCAACGCCATCGAGGTGGTGAATAAATCCCCTTTACTGAGGGATGTTAACGTCACACTGGGCTATCGGATCCATGACTCCTGCAGAGACGTCAGCATAGGTCTCAAGGCCACGGATGACTTGGTCCAGCAGGCCAAGTGCGCCCCCCCATGCCAGCAACCGGTCGTTGCCGTCATCGGCGCTGCTTTTTCCGAAATGTCCATCGCCGTTGCCAGGCAACTGAGCCTCGACATGATTCCTCAAGTAAGTTCTGACTTTGGACTCAGTATGACTTTGTTCAAATATTGCCCCTGTATTGTGTTTGCCATTCACTTATTCATAACACAAATAGAACAAGTGTTTATTTTTCCCTCAATCACCGACACAGGACAATAATGACGGCCTTTTTGTTCATACATCTAAACATACATCTAATCATAGGTCTAATCATACATCTAAATATACATCTAATAATATATATCTAATCATACATCGATTCACAGGTCTAATCATATATGTAATCATACATCTCAACATACATCTAATCATATATGTAAACATACATCTAATCATATATGTAAACATACATGTAATCATAGGTCTACTCATAAGTACATCTAAGACAGAGCAGCCTTTTTGACATGTGACAAATTAGTTTGTTTAGAATGAAAAAAATATAATATAAATATAAAAATATAGTTGAGTTTTGATTGACATTGTTAGAGTGCATTGATTGAACAATAGAGGAGTTGTTATAATTACCAGTATTATTGTATACGAGGTAAGCGGAACATTAGCTTTATAATTAAATACATACTTAATGGGTCTAGATGGAAATTCAAACATTGGGTGGGAGACATGTAGTCTTTAAATGTTGAAAATATCATAACATGACCCTTTAAATTACTGTAAACACAACAATAAACATATTTCAATTGATAATTTTATGACAGTGTCAAACAAAACTCAACAATAATATAATTATAAAAACATTGTATTTAAAAATATGTAGTTTAAGGCATTTTCCAAAAACTTTAATATTTATTATCGATATGATTTTCTACACACCCATATAGTTATAGTATAAATCGTACTTTGCAGCCCTTCTAACCCTTCCAGTAATAGTCAGTGTGTTGTCGGCCATGTTGAATCAGCATGTGACTTACTTTATTACGTCTCTGCTGCCTGCTTGATCAGACCATGAACTCATAAAAGTTGTCTGGCACAGTTCGCAATAATGTTGTTGTCATTGAGCGCCTTGTCCATATTGTCACACTATCTATTACAGTGATGGGATGTGGGTGATCAGGTTAAGGGTTTTGCTAATTTTCATGGCATGCCTAATCAACAAGGTATGTATTTTGTTTTCTGTAGATAAGCTATCAATCATCAGCGGAGTCGTTGGGTAACAAGCACAGATTCCCAAGCTTCATGAGGACGGTTCCTGGCGACGAGCACCAGACAGCTGCCATGGTCAAGCTTATCAGCAACAACGGTTGGAACTGGGTGGGAATATTCATCTCCGATGACGCTTATGGCCGCTCAGCGCTCGAGTACTTTGCATCCAAAGCGTCGGACATTGGGATCTGTTTAGCATTCAAAGTCATCCTTCCCCATTCTAAAAATGATAAGGCTGAGGACTCTGCTATCGAACGAGCTGTCCGAACCATCTCCCGAAATGAAAAGGCAAAGGTGATTGTGTCCTTTGCAGTATCAAGACAAATGGAAAAGCTCTTCAAGGAGCTGAGGAAAGAGATGGAGAAGAGCGGTCCAGGCGTCAAGAATATGAGAAGAACGTGGATTGCCAGCGATAGATGGTCCTCCTTGCGGGATATTTCAGACCTTGAAGACATCGGAGACGTTGTGGGCTTCAACTTCAAAACTGGAGATACCTCATCTTTCGACGAGTACCTAAGCCGGCTGGAGACGAGCGGTTACGACAGCACACAGAATAACACCTTCTTGGAAAAACTCTTCAAGCAGACAAATAAAAGAGGAGTCTCTGGAAACACAGACCTGGCGTCTGAAGTTATGAAGAACATCAAAGAAAAAACTGACACAGGCTTAATCTTGAGTGTGGAGATGGCTGTGAGTGCCATTGCTAAAGCTGTGGCCTCCGTCTGCAGCAGCAAACACTGCAAGACTCCTGGGACCTTGCAACCCTGGGAGGTAATCCATATTTGTCTATACGTCTGGCTTTGCCATTACCTTATTCATTAATAGGGTTGTTAACGAAAAACCGATGCGAACCGATATACGGTTCGAGAGGTGGCCGGTTTGGTTACGTCGGTTACAGCCCCTCCAGTTGATAAGATTCAGCTGTGAATCTTTAGGTCAATTGAGTGCAGACACATAACACGGGTATCGCGCCGAACTAGAAATCAGTTGAGGATTTTTGTCATTAAAACGACATGATTGGTTGATTGATTGAAACTTTTATTAGTAGGTTGCACAGTGAAGTACATATTCCGTACAATTGACCACTAAATGGTGACACCCGAATAAGTTTTTCAACTTGTTTAAGTCGGGGTCCACTTAAATTGATTCATGATACAGATATATACTATCAGATATATACTATCATCATAATACAGTCATCACACAAGATAATCACATTGAATTATTTACATTATTTACAATCAGGGGTGTGGGGGGGGGGGGTAGGATATGGACAGCAAGTAGTGGACATAGAGAGAGAGAGAGAGAGAGAGAGAGAGAGAGAGAGAGAGAGAGAGAGAGAGAGAGAGAGAGAGAGAGAGAGAGAGAGAGAGAGAGAGAGAGAGAGAGAGAGAGAAAGAGAGAGAGAGAGAGAGAGAGAGATATCAGAAGGCATAAGAAAAAGTATCTGCATTTGATTGTTTACATTTGATTATTAGCAATCCAGGGAGGGTGTTAGTTTAGGGTTGTAGCTGCCTGGAGGTGAACTTTTATTGCGGTTTTGAAGAAGGATAGAGATGCCCTTTCTTTTATACCTGTTGGGAGCACATTCCACATTGATGTGGCATAGAAAGAGAATGAGTTAAGACCTTTGTTAGTTCGGAATCTGGGTTTAACGTGGTTAGTGGAGCTCCCCCTGGTGTTGTGGTTATGGCGGTCATTTACGTTAAGGAAGTAGTTTGACATGTACTTCGGTATCAGGGAGGTGTAGTGGATTTTATAGACTAGGCTCACTGCAAGTTGTTTAACCCTGTCCTCCACCTTGAGCCAGCCCACTTTGGAGAAGTGGGTAGGAGAGAGGTGGGATCTGGGGTGGAGGTTTAGAAGTAACCTGACTAGCTTGTTCTGGGATGTTTGGAGTTTAGATTTGAGGGTTTTGGAGGTGCTAGGGTACCAGGAGGTGCATGCGTAATCGAAAAAGGGTTGAACGAGAGTTCCCGCCAGAATCCTCATGGTGCTTTTGTTGACCAGAGAGGAGATTCTGTAGAGAAATCTCGTTCTTTGGTTAACCTTTTTGATTACCTTGGTTGCCATTTTAGCACAGGAAAGGTTAGCCTCTAGAATGGAACCTAGGTAGGTGACCTCATGAGAGCCAGGGTTGTCCGTGAAAAGAGTCCTGCACTTGTTACGTTACTTACGTAACTGGGGACGAGAATAGACATACATGTATATATGGACCGGGTGTCGTGCCCAACTAGCAATCAGTAGAAAGTTGATCTTTAAAACAACCAGAGTCACGGCTGCACGCCAAATAATTACTCACAAAATACGTAACGTCAACACTGCGGACCGTTCCCATGCTTTGCGGTCCGTCAATATTGTAACGTCCCAAGTAATGGCAGCTCAGACAGATTCCTAGTTGGTCTTTCTTTATTTCACAACACGCAACGTCCTCATACAACGGGCTCAATCTCCGTGTCTCGCTCTTTTTTCCGGCAACATTCCAATCCCCTTTCAACTCCACAACACACGTCTCTTCCCATTCTCGTCCATCACAAAGAGATCTACGTTCCTATTCGTTACATTGCTAAAAGTGTTGTACATAGACGCAAAGACACACACACACACACACAAACAATCTTTTAAACAAAATGAAAACAGGAGGCAAAAATGTTGGAAGACAACATATTGTCAGGAAGCACTATTGTTAATGAGGAAACATTTGTTTCTTGGTATGGTAACTTAAAATAAGTATGAGAGAAATCACAACTAAAATATAAAGTATGAATATTGATTTGAAGGACGAGGTCTGTGTGCATGAAGGGGTGCCCTGTGAACATCACCTCTCTTTGGACTCCGGCAGTCCTGGGCTCGTACCCGAATTTCCACTGAATGCGGCACGGTTGTGGACCGGCACACGCGAACGGACTCTTTCTGTGTTTATTCAAATCATTGTGTCGATTTGCCGCCCATTCCAGCGCTAAATACACGCATAGTTTCTGTTTTTGCCGGACAGCGCAACAAATCCGTTGGAATTATCTAAAATTTGCTAAAGTTGGACAGGAAGTCATGCACAAAAACAAAATAAAGTATTTGGTTTACTCCGTCTTCAAGGCGAACTGTATTTTACACTTTGAAATGTCCAAATGGGCGGCGACGGACATGAAGTCAACTTGTCAAAGGTTTTAAGACTTAATTTCATCTTGTTAAAACACATGGATGAGGAAATGCTGATTCTGGAGGTCCAAAATGAAAGAATCATGTACAGGCATATGCCGGGCAGCTAAATGGGGATTATGGGGGCCTGTGTCAAATATCAGCTGATAGAGAGACCGGGGAAGCAGAGGACTGGTTGTGTGATACGCTCGCCAGGGATGATCTTACTGTCGGGTTGTTGCTTGCTGCAAAAAAAAAAAGTGGTTTATGGAGACAGTACCGAGTTTATTTGCTTCTGCTTCTCTGGTAGGACAGAATAAACGTTTTGTGGTTCGCTTTATTATTACTTCCCTTATCACGTGATAATGCGCGGATTCGCGAGATCTCGTAAAAGTCCGCGCTGTTCCGCTGCACGGCGGAGCTGCAACAGAACGATTGCCTGGTACTAATATTGGTGTAAGTGCAGCACTAAAACGCCATAGTTCCTCACAGTGAGAATGTTCTGGGTTCGATTCCCGGGCTTGGTGTCATTCTGTGTGAAGTTTGCATGTTCTCCCTGTGACTGCATGGGTTCTCTCTGAGTACTCTGGCTTCCTGCCACCTCTAAAGACATGCACTTGGGGATAGGCTGATTGGCAACACTAAAATTGGCCCCAAAATGTTTTAGAGTGCATTCCTGTCAACCACAGCTGTTGGTGTTTTTACCGTAAATTATATATATTTTTTGTAGACAGGTTAACAATATATCGGTTTTTTCATAGTAATTTAACGTAAGCAAAATCGGTTATCAACAGTAAAATTAACAGATACCGATAGATATTTTGATGAACGCAACAGAGGACCCTCCATCTGTTGACTCAATTGTTAGCTATTTACTTACGACTTAGAATGCATAAAAAAGCCAAGCATATGTGTTCATGTCTTACATAAGGATTGTGAATGATAAACAGCACATCTCTTTCACATTTTTGAGTATTTCCAGTAAGACTGATCTAATAATATGGTTAGAGTGCAGAAGTGTTACTACAGTGATGTAGAATCTACAAAAAATTGCAGAAGATATTCGGAGCGGAATATTAAAAATGGCCGACTGAATTTGTGGCATGTTGTGATGTTTAGACGGTAATTTAACATACTTTGTAGACTGTAAATACAATTGTATATGGTTTAATGCAGTGGTTCTCAACCTTTTTTCAGTGATGTACCCCCTGTGAACATTTTTTTAATTCAAGTACCCCCTAATCAGAGCAAAGCATTTTTGGTTGAAAAAAGGAGATAAAGAAGTAAAATACAGCACTATGTCATCAGTTTCTGATTTATTAAATTGTATAAACAGTGCAAAATATTGCTCAATTGTAGTGGTCTTTCTTGAACTATTTGGAAAAAAAATATATACAAATAACTAAAAAACTTGTTGAAAAATAAACAAGTGATTCAATTATAAATACATATTTTCTACACAGAAGTAATCATCAACTGAAAGTGCCCTCTTTGGGGATTGTCAAAAATGTCCTCTCCTGTTGTTCTCCCCTCTAATGTTTTACAAAAAAGTATGTGCTCATAAATATCGTCAGTACCGATGTATCTGACAAAACCTACAAGTTGTGCATTTCCACTAATATCTGTGGATTCATCCAGCTGGAGGGAACATGAGTCGCTAAGTTTTTCCACAACTTGCTCAACAATGTCTTTTCCCATTTGATCTACTCTCCGGCAAACAGAGTCATTTGATAAAGGCACATTCTTTATTTTCTCGGCTGCGTTTTTATCGAGTATTGTCCTCGGCCAGCACTGCAGCGGCTGGAATTATCAGCTCTTCGGCGATAGTGAACGGCTTTTTTGGCTTTTAGCAACAAGCAAAGACACTAGTCTAGTGACAATATTTCATGAATTAATATCCTTAGATTAACATTCTTAATAAATGGCAGTACAATAAGCACACATGTGATTGTGGAGTCAGTGTTACAACCTGGCATTTACACATTGTGTGGCGTTGGGGTTGTCCGACTTTTTTTGTGGCCATAAAACGCAGCACTGGCTAAGTGCCATGAGTGCGTGTGTTGGTACAGGTGAGCGAGCGAGCGGCTTCTGTTGAAACGACGAATGACAAAGTTGGTTTAAGCCTGGTTTGTATGGCAGAAAATTACCAGTTTTTTATAGATAAACGTTTTTTTTACTCATGTTTTTGGTGTGGTTACAAACAGTTTTGCTCAATAAAGTGATTGGTAAAGAATCTGGGTATTATCTTCGACCCAACTCTCTCGTTTGAGTCACACATTAAGAGTGTTACTAAAACGGCCTTCTTTCATCTCCGTAATATCGCTAAAATTCGTTCCATTTTGTCCACTAGCGACGCTGAGATCATTATTCATGCGTTCGTTACATCTCGTCTCGATTACTGTAACGTTTTATTTTCGGGCCTCCCTATGTCTAGCATAAAAAGATTACAGATGGTACAAAATGCGGCTGCTAGACTTTTGACAAAAACAAGAAAGTTTGATCATATTACGCCTATACTAGCTCACTTGCACTGGCTTCCTGTGCACCTAAGATGCGACTTTAAGGTTTTACTACTTACGTATAAAATACTACACGGTTTAGCTCCAGCCTATCTTGCCGATTGTATTGTACCATATGTCCCGGCAAGAAATCTGCGTTCAAAGAACTCCGGCTTATTAGTGATTCCCAGAGCCCAAAAAAAGTCTGCGGGCTATAGAGCGTTGTCTATTCGGGCTCCAATACTATGGAATGCCCTCCCGGTAAAAGTTAGAGATGCTACCTCAGTAGAAGCATTTAAGTCTCATCTTAAAACTCATTTGTATACTCTAGCCTTTAAATAGACTCCCTTTTTAGACCAGTTGATCTGCCGTTTCTTTTCTTTTCTTTTCTACTCTGCTCCGGGGTGGACCGCTAGCCTGTCCATCGGATGGGGACATCTCTACGCTGCTGACCCGTCTCCGCTCGGGATGGTTCCCGCTGGCCCCACCATGGACTGGACTTTCGCTGATGTGTTGGACTTTCACAATATTATGTCAGACCCACTCGACACCGAGGATGTCGTTGTGGCTTGTACAGCCCTTTGAGACACTTGTGATTTAGGGCTATATAAATAAACATTGATTGATTGATTGATTGATTGATGGAATTCCTGTCCGTAAAGTGTCTCGACAGACGATAATTGAACTGTGTTGACAAATATTGTTTTATTCATTGGGGCCACTCTTGTTGTCACCTGTCACTCACACAGTTGCATTGCAAAATCATACAGAATAAATTGTAATGTGTTTATTTTGTTTAAAGTTCAGATGGGATTTTTGATTTCTTGCGCGGCATTAATTTGCAGTGCGCTGAGGACGCGTGAGCGGTGCGCAATAGCGCAGGCGCGCACCTTAGAGGGAACATTGTCCAGGGCTTTGGCTGATGTTGTGGAGGCTTTCCGCATCGTGTCTTGAGATGACCTGAATGCATTTAGTCTCCTCTTTAAAAAATCAGGTGGCTTACCGACATGGCAAGCGTGTTTTGTCCGGAGATGCCGCTGAGGATGCGCGGCCGCTTCATGCCGCTGTTCGCTAACATTTCTCCACAGAAAAAACACAATGCCTTGGGGGGGGTTACAACTCGAAGCCGTAAATCCCATTAACACATATTCTTTGGAATACTGTCTGAATTTTGCCGGCTCAGGTTTGGCCTTCTTTGGCACATGTTCTTCCTTGTTTTCAGCTGCAGTACTGCTACGCTTTAACCACGCCTCCATTGTTTTCTACATTGATAGTTGATTGACAGTTGGTGCCTTGTGGCACCGCCAGGTAGGATCAAACCATTATGGCATGGGCCATGGGGGAAACTCTGGGTTTATGGTAATGAATGGAATAGCCTACTTGATTTGATGTTCAGTTTATGAACTTACATTCATATTTTGTTGAAGTATTATTCAATAAATATATTTATAAAGGATTTTTTAATTGCTGCTATTTTTAGAATATTTAAAAAAAATCTCACGTACCCCTTGGCATACCTTCAAGTACCCCCAGGGGTACGCGTACCCCCATTTGAGAACCACTGGTTTAATGGATACAATGAAACACAAAAAACTATATAAAGTCAACTTGTTTTTCCACTCCACTGCTACTTTAAGTCAAGCAGCAATTATGAAATGATATTGCTGAAAAGACAATATGTCTAATCTCGGACAAACACGTACAAATTATTCTCTGTCGATCGTCTATCACTGCAAACAGTTTAACAGCTAAATGATTACATGTTTATCTCCTCCTCACATTATTCTCTGCATTGTGACTGATTATCACATTCTGCACATTCATGACAACAAAAGCGCTAAATGAAATGCGCTGCTAATTTCTCTTATTTAAGACATGCAGTCGTCAGCATACGAGCTTAGTAGACCATCATTGTGTGCGCTATCAAGTTTGCTCAAGGTTTTAGTAGACGCAAACCTTTAGTAGATGAGGCTCGTAGACATTTGTGTTCATGATAAATGGTATATTTGAGCTTTATTCCTGTATGATTGCTATTTGTTTGTCTCTGCAGGTACTGGAAGCTCTTCGGGGACAGCCATTTGAACATCAGGGGAAGATGTATAAGTTTGACAAAC
The DNA here is from genome assembly GCF_033978785.1 of Entelurus aequoreus. Classification (NCBI taxonomy): domain Eukaryota; kingdom Metazoa; phylum Chordata; class Actinopteri; order Syngnathiformes; family Syngnathidae; genus Entelurus; species Entelurus aequoreus. The sequence goes on from NC_084750.1 coordinate 1,611,655, forward strand.
GGGGGGACATCGAAGAGGGTTACGATATCTCCATGTCGCGCTCCCTCGGGGGCAAAGAGCACGCAAATGACATTGTGGCTACATACATCCCACACGACAACAACTTCTTCCTAACCGACAGCAACAACACCAAACGTTTTGAGGATTTGAAGGTGGGCCAACATCTTGCTTTGATTCAGCACAGATTTTTGTCCACAAATCATTGATATTATTATTATTATTATTATTATTATTATTATATGAAAGTTCCCCGAAAGGGACACACAGTAGAAAATGGATGGATGGATCAACAAAAAGCAATTGCAGAATAGAATGCAAAAAGCCACCGCTTGCTTTGTTGTTCTAATTATCTATTTCACAGCAGCCATTTGACAGTAAGACATTAAATGGTATGACAAATGCAGTTAGCAAGGTTATGCAAAAGAGAACATTTATTTCTACATTTAACGGGTGTGGTGCATAGTACAAAAAACTCCACGTCTGCTCATTCTCCTTAATGAACCAGGAAGTAGCTTGGCAACTGACAAAAGAATGAATATGTCACTTTTGGGTTTTTTCATAAATAGTATGGTCCTCTACTACTTCCTACCACTTTTCCTACTATTACTTCACTTGTTCAGCATTACTACATGCTTTAAGTCAGGGGTCCACAAACTTTTTGACACAGGGGCCACATTGGGTTGTCCGGATACCAATATTTTGGTACCGGTACCAACATGTATTTCGATACAAATTTAAATTGGACCGTCAGATTGGCACAGTGGTGAAAGCCAGCTTTTTTTTATTTACGTCAGCTGGTCAAGGTTAAAAACCTTCTTTCTAGGCAACAGTTTGAGACAGTAATCCATGCCTTCATCACATCTCGGCTGGATTACTGTAACGCTTTATATTTTGGAATTAGTCAATCCTCCCTCTCATGTCTGCAGCTGGTCCAAAATGCAGCTGCCCGACTTTTAACAAACACAAGAAAAAGAGAGCACATTACTCCTGTTTTAGCCTCCCTCCACTGGCTGCCTGTGTCTTTTAGAGTCCATTTTAAAATTATCTTACTTGTTTTTAAATCCTTACATGGTCTTGCCCCACCTTACCTCTCTGAGCTGCTCCACCTCTATGCCCCCACCCGGTCCCTCAGGTCAGCTGATCAGCTGATCCTGGAGGTACCCAAATCCAAGCGCAAGCTCAGGGGGGAAAGAGCTTTCTCTGTTGCGGGCCCCAAACTCTGGAACGATCTCCCACTCCATGTGAGACAGGCCCCTTCTTTGGCTATTTTTAAGACCCTTCTTAAAACCCATTTTTATTCACTGGCTTTTAACCCAGCATGAGACTTTAAACTGTTTTTAACTGTTAACTTTTTTAACTGTTTTTAACTTTTAACTGCTTTTTATCTAACAAATTGTTCTTAGGGTAATTTTGTATTTGCTTTTTTAATGTGTATTTTACTTCTGTTTTAAATTTTATTTTTTAGTCTGTCCTTTGCCTTTATTTCTTTGTGGTGTACAGCCCTTTGTTTTTCAACTGTGGTTGTTTTTAAAGGGCTTTATAAATAAAGTTGGTATGGTATGGTATGATACAAAATAAAGGGGACCACAAAGAAATGTCATTATTAGATTCATTTTAACAGATAATCTTACAGTACATTAAACATATGTTTCTTATTGCACTCTAACAACAATTTTAGAAGATTAAAATAAAGAGTAAAAGTAATCAAACATAGGGGGATTTTATTTTTGCAATATATATATACATACATATTTAGGATAATATATATGAGTATGTATGTGTATGTGAATACATATACAAATCTGTATCATATGTAAATCTGTATATATGTGTATACATATACATATATGTAAATCTGTATGTATATATATATATATATATATATATATATATATATATATATATATATATATATATATATATATTATATATATATATATATATATATATATATATATATATATATATATATATATATATATATTTGACATCAAAAGATGAATATGGGACAAGAGATCAACATTTCAGCTTTCATTTCCAGGTATTTACATATGGATCTGATACACAACTTAGAAGATAGCACCTTTTGTTTGAACCTGCCCATTTTTCAGGAGAGCAAAAGTATAGGAACATGTGACTGCCAGGTGTGTTTTGTTGCCCAGGTGTCTCCAAATTACATTGATTATTCAAACAATAAATAGCACTGAAGGTCTGAGCTCACTTTCAGATTGGGTAGGATAGGTTTTGCCTGTGCAGACTGCATTTAGAGGTGGAACCAACATGAAAACCAGAGAGCTGTCTATGGGTGAAAAAGAAGCAATTGTGAGTCTGAGAGAAGATGGACAATCAATCAGAGCCATTGCACAAACATTGGCCATAGCCAGTACAACCATTTGGAATGTCCTGAAGAAGAAAGAAACCACTGGTGTACTAAGCAACAGACGTGGAACAGGCAGACCAAGGAAACATCAGGAGTTGATGACAGAAACATTGTGAGAGCTATAAAGAACAACTTTTAGTGACATCAGCAACGACCTCCAGAGGGCAGGAGTGAAGGTATCACAATCTAATGTTGGCAGAATACTTCATGAACAGAAGTACAGAGGCTACACCAGAAGATGCGAACCACTCATTAGCAAGAAGAACAGGAAGGCCAGGGTGGAATTTGCCAAAAGGTACAAAGTACAGCCTAAAAAATTCTGGAAAAAGTTTTATGGGACTGATGAGGCAATAATTAACTTATTTCAAAGTGATGGAAAGGCGAACGTTTGGAGAAAGAAAGGATCTGCTCATGATCCCAAACATACAAGCTCATCTGTGAAGCATAATGTCATGGTTTGGGATTGCATGGCTTCTTCTGGGACGTCATCTTCATTGATGATGTAACACATGATGGCAGCAGCAAAATGAAGTCAGAAGTCTACAGAAACATTTTGTCTGCTAATTTAAAGAAAGATGCAACCAAACTGATTGGGAGATCCTTCATCATGCAGCAAGATAACGACCAAAACAACAAAGGAGTTCATCGGGACAAGAAGTGGAAGGTTTTAGACTGGCCAAGTCAGTCTCCAGACTTAAACCCAATACAGCGTGCATTTTACCTGCTGAAGAGGAGACTGAAGGGAGTAACCCCCCAAAACAAACAACAACTGAAAGAGGCTGCGGTGAAAGCCTGGAAAAGCATCACAAAAGAATGCAAAAGTTTGATGATGTCAATGGCTCACAGGCTTAAAGGCCTACTGAAATTATTTTTTTTTATTCAAACGGGGATAGCAGATCCATTCTATGTGTCATACTTGATCATTTCGCGATATTGCCATATTTTTGCTAAAAGGATTTAGTAGAGAACATCGACGATAAAGTTCGCAACTTTTGGTCGCTGATAAAAAAAGCCTTGCCTGTACCGGAAGTAGCGTGACGTCACAGGTTGAAAGGCTCCTCACATTTCCCCATTGTTAACACCAGCAGCGAGAGTGATTCGGACCGAGAAAGCGATGATTACCCCATTAATTTGAGCGAGGATGAAAGATTTGTGGATGAGGAACGTGAGAGTGAAGGACTAGAGTGCAGTGCAGGATGTATCTTTTTTCGCTCTGACCGTAACTTAGGTACAAGGGCTCATTGGATTCCACACTTTCTCCTTTTTCTATTGTGGATCACGGATTTGTATTTTAAACCACTTCGGATACTATATCCTCTTGAAAATGAGAGTCGAGAACGCGAAATGGACATTCACAGTGACTTTTATCTCCACGACAATACATCGGCGAAGCACTTTAGCTACGGAGCTAACGTGATAGCATCGGGCTTAACTGCAGATAGAAACAAAAGAAATAAACCCCTGACGGGAAGGATAGACAGAAAATCAACAATACTATTAAACCATGGACATGTAACTACATGGTTAATGCTTTCCAGCCTGGCGAAGCTTAACAATGCTGTTGCTAATGACGCCATTGAAGCTAACTTAGCTACGGGACCTCACAGAGCTATGCTAAAAACATTAGCTATCCACCTACGCCAGCCAGCCCTCAACTGCTCATCAACACCCGTGCTCACCTGCGTTCCAGCGATCGACGGAGCGACGAAGGACTTTACCCGATCACCAATGCGTTCGGCGGCTAGCGACGGATAGCACGTCTGCTATCCAAGTCAAAGTCCTCCCGGTTGTGTTGCTGCAGCCAGCCGCTAATACACCGATCCCACCTGCAGCTTTCTTCTTTGCAGTCTTCATTGTTCTTTAAACAAATTGCAAAAGATTCACCAACACAGATGTCCAGAATACTGTGGAATTTTGCGATGAAAACAGAGCTTTTTGTATTGGATATAATGGTGTCCGAATACTTCCGTTTCAACCATTGACGTCACGTGCATACGTCATCATACATAGACGTTTTCAACCGGAAGTGTGGCGGGAAATTTAAAATTGCACTTTATAAGTTAACCCGGCCGTATTGGCATGTGTTGCAATGTTAAGATTTCATCATTGATATATAAACTATCAGACTGCGTGGTCGGTAGTAGTGGGTTTCAGTAGGCCTTTAATGCAGTTATTGAAAGCAAAGGATTTGCAACGAAATATTAAGTCTTATTCACTTTAATCTATTTTAAGTTTATATTTTCCAATACTTTTGCTCACCTAAAAACGTTGTGTTCCATTACAATTACAAATAATGCTATCTTTTAAGTTGTGTATCAGATCCAGATGTAAATACCTGGAAATAAAAGCTGAAATGTTGATCTATTGTCTCATATTCATCTTTTCATGTCAAACCCAAATGTTTTCAGTCTACAACAAAAATAAAGGAACTGGCCTCACTGTTCCAATACTTTTGGAGGGCACTGTATGTTCCTGGATAGAGACTCAGGTAATCCTTTGATGGTTTAAAGACATATGTTAGTTTAGAAAAGTAGCATTGCAAATCCAAATGACAGCTGCGGTGTTAAAGGGTTTTAATAAACAATATTTGAGAAAAATTGGTCCAGATTAAAAAATGTTCCCCAAATGTTGCACACCTGTTCTTTCCAGTTTCTGGATAGGTTCATACTACTAGTTTGGAAAGACATCCATTTTATTTTTGTCATTTGGGTATCTTATTGTGAAAGAATCATTGCGCGTGGTTAGCGAAATTAGTTGCAAGGAACTAAGTGCAGACGTCCCACCGATTTTGCATTAAGTTGAATTTATTTAGGTGTGATAACTTTGTAGTAATTGGAGCAATACATATAAACTGTAATATTTTTTAACCCTTTATTCATTTTACATTATTACATCAGGGATCAAAAACAATGAGGGCCATTGCTGTATATGGTCATGATAGCTTTGCTAGAACAACAAATACAATGGTGGTTGAATCATTTTTGCATCGCATCTGAAATAAATACTCACTAACATGGTTTCTCCTTTCCACAGTTAATCGTCTCCAAATGTAGCAACAGCTGCGTCCCTGGGGAGTTCAAAAAAACAGCCGAAGGTCAACACACGTGTTGTTATGAATGCGTGAACTGTACTGAGAATTACTACTCCAACGACACAGGCAAGCAACTGACCTTGACACAACACAATCACACATGCACATGCGCACAAACGCCGCATACATTACTGAGCAACTAACACGTTCTTCTGGCAACTCATGTCATCACACCTACACTGATGAAGGGATGACAAACAAACATTCTTTGGATGATTGTTTTCTACATTTGGTGCGGTGCCAAGTCAAGGTGCGGATTAAGAAATTATGTTTTCATAATTTGTGGTTTGAGTTATTAGGACGTGAATAGGCCAGTTCATTCTGGTACGGCGATAGCAGCAACCATCTACCAGGAACAAGGAACATCCTCCATCAACCATTAAAGGCTTACTGAAACCCACTACTACCGACCACACAGTCTGATAGTTTATACATCAATGATGAAATCTTAATATTCCAACACATGCCAATACGGCCGGGTTAACTTATAAAGTGCAATTTTAAATTTCCTGGGAAATATTTGCTGAAAACGTCTCGGTAGGATGACGTTTGCGCGTGACGTCACTGGTTGAAGCAGATATTTTGGAATAGCACGATAGCCAGCTTAAGTCGTCTGTTTTCATCGCTAATTTCCACAGTATTCTGGACATTTGTGTTGGTGAATCTTTTGCAATTTGTTCAATTAACAATGGAGACTGCAAAGAAGAAAGCTGTAGGTGGGATCGGTGTATTAGCAGCTGGCTACAGCAACACAACCAGGAGGACTTTGAGTTGGATAGCAAACTCGCTACCGTGAGTACAGCTTTGGCTTCCAAACTTTTGTTCGCTTGCCCATCCGTGCGTGCCCCTATGTGCATGTCACGTACGTAACTTTGGGGAAATATATGTTTCTTGCCGACTCTGATGGCGGCCGGGGTGTCGTCGAAAGCTACAACGCCGTCCGCCGCCGCGCCGCTGTCCTCACCTGTCTGGGTTGACTTCCTCCGTCTCCGGGCCGCCGACCGCACCGATCATCGTGGTGAAGTCCTTTTTCGCGCCGTCGATCGCTGGATTGCAGGTGAGCACGGGTGTTGATGAGCAGATGAGGGCTGGCGTAGGTGGAGAGCTAATGTTTTAACCATAGCTCTGTCGAGGTCCCGTAGCTAAGTTAGCTTCAATGGCGTTGTTAGCAACAGCATTGCTAGGCTTCGCCAGGCTGTATTGTCTTTTGGAGAGGCAGCCAATAGCATGGTTTGGGGTAGAGTGAGAGCTTATACCCATTCAATGTATAATATAACAATACATCTTAAATCAATTACACAAAGTTATTCTGTGCTGATGATTTTCCCCTTTCCTTCTCCCAGATATGGACCAGTGTTTGAGCTGTGATAACAAATTCGAGTGGTCTCCAAGGGGCAGTTTCAGCTGCTTGCCCAAAAAGAAGGTCTACTTTTCGTGGCACAACCGCTTTGCCGTGGTTCTCCTGGCCTTCTGCGCCCTAGGCATCCTGCTGGTTCTGATGGTGTCAGTTCTATTTCTACATCAGCGAGACACACCCGTGGTGAAGGCCGCCGGAGGACTGCTGAGCATAGTCATTCTCTTGTCTCTGAGTGTCAGTTTCATCAGTGCTGTGCTGTTTGTGGGCAAACCCAGCCACCTCCAGTGTAAAGTGCGACAAGTGCTCTTCGGCATCAGCTTTACGTTGTGCGTATCTTGCATCCTGGTCAAATCCCTGAAGATTCTTCTGGCATTTCAGTTGAATACAAAAATTCAGGGCGCTCTGCAGAAGGTCTACCAGTCCTTCTTAATTATCGTCGGGTGCGTAGCTTTACAGGCAGTTATTTGCACCTGCTGGCTGGTCCTCAAAAGCCCTGTCAGTCATGTGACCTTGCAACCCAAAACAATGTTGGAAGAATGTTATGAAGGGTCATATTTGGCTTTTGGGGTGATGCTGGGGTATATCGCTCTTTTGGCGTTTGTTTGCTTCATTTGCGCATTCATCGGCCGTAAATTACCACAGGGCTACAACGAGGCCAAATTCATCACCTTCAGCATGCTGCTGTACCTCATTTCATGGCTGCTCTTTGTTCCCATTTATGTCACAACATCTGGAATGTATCTTCCAGCTGTGGAAATGGTGGTTATCCTCATGTCCAACTATGGCATCTTAGGCTGTCATTTCCTCCCTAAGTGCTACATAATGCTCTTCAGGAAAGATCAAAATACCAGTAGCGCTTTCAGGGAAAAGCTGTACCAGTATAACATCAAAAGTACAGATTCCATTTCTGTGTCTGGAAGTTCAGTGTCAAAGAAAACATCCAGCAGTCAGGAGAGTGTCAGTCCTTCCTCGTCCTTCTCATTGCCCAAAGATGCTGACATTAAAACTGCTTTGGAGAGAAGTCATAGCAAGATGGACTTTAACCAAGTGTCCTACAGAGGTCCAATCAAAAGATTTGGTTCCAACAGAAGAAGCTTCAGCATGTAGACTGCCATTAACTAAAAACGATCTATCTTGGCTGTTATATTGGCACCTTTGCGGTCTCACAGTAGATCCTGTCGTCCATAGTGCCTCATGGACAGGTGCGCGAGACGGGTTTGACACGCTTTCGACAAACTGTATAGACGCAGGTCCACGCTTGGGTGAAGTTCCCGTTTATCTATCAAGACATTACAACACAAACATGATATATTGTGTGCATGTGACGCTGCTGGAAAACAACCCAATGTCAGAGACGTGCGCCTAGCAAAGGAGTGAGCGAGCGGTAAAAACCGACGCTACCTGATTTCCTAAGAAGAAAGGCTTTTCTGTCCCTCATGGCGTCCTGATGTGAGACATGACAAACATATGCAGCTCCTCTATTGGAACATTGTTGTCCAAACACTGAAAACTCTTTTAAAAGGAATTGTGGGTGTGGGTACACTGTACATTCGGTCACATTACTTGTACTTACACAAATGCATAATAAACTATTTTCAAGTGTTTTTGGAAAGGTTCAAACTCAATGAAATAAAAACAAGCAACCAGTTCCTGTTTTTCTTTGTCATCCAAACATACCGTTCCAGTCGCCTGTACAGGTATACTTGGCCTACATGTTTTTCCACTGTGGGAGGAAGAATTTACACGAGAAATGGAGAATATGTAAACACCCGGATGAGACAGTCAGAAATTACAAAGAGGGACACAGCCAGGACTTGTAATCTCACTAGAAAGTTGTCTCGACATCGAGTACTTGTCTCGGGCCCCCTGCCTGCGAGATGCAATGATGAGAGGTATAGCAGATTAGTCTCGCTTAACAAGTGGCTGGCTAGTTTTTGCAGAGAACAGGGTTTAATGTTTATTGATAATTGGCCCTCTTTCTGGGGCAAACTGGGCTTGCTGAGAAGGGACGGCCTTCACCCTAACCGGGAAGACGCCATCACTCTTTCCAGAAATATAGACTTCAATTTGACTCACAGTTGACTGACTACACTACACAGGCAATTACAGTGCCCGTCAGCCCGGGTGAGGAGTCAATTAAGCTCAAACTAACCAGCGCCAGGCTGGAAAATTCCTGCACACATAGCATTTCTCATAGAATAATACAAACCCCTTTTCCATATGAGTTGGGAAATTGTGTTAGATGTAAATATAAACGGAATATAATGACTTGCAAATCATTTTCAACCCATATTCAGTTGAATATGATACAAAGACAACATATTTGATGTTCAAACTGATAAACATTTTTGCAAATGATCATTAACTTTAGAATTTGATGCCAACAACACGTGACTAAGAAGTTGGGAAAGGTGGCAATAAATACTGATAAAGTTGAGGAATGCTCATCAAACACTTATTTGGAACATCCCACAGGTGTGCAGGCTAATTGGGAACAAGTGGGTGCCATGATTGGGTATAAAAACAGCTTCCCAAAAAATGCTCAGTCTTTCACCAGAAAGGATGGGGCGAGGTACACCCTTTGTCCACAACTGCGTGAGCAAATAGTCAAACAGTTTAAGAACAACATTTCTCAAAGTGCAATTGCAAGAAATTTAGGGATTTCAACATCTACGGTCCATAATATCATCAAAAGGTTCAGAGAATCTGGAGAAATCACTCCACGTAAGCGGCATGGCCGGAAACCAACATTGAATGACCGTGACCTTCGATCCCTCAGACGGCACTGTATCAAAAACCGACATCAATCTCTAAAGGATATCACCACATGGGCTCAGGAACACTTCAGAAAACCACTGTCACTAAATACAGTTCATCGCTACATCTGTAAGTGCAAGTTAAAGCTCTACTATGCAAAACGAAAGCCATTTATCAACAAGATCCAGAAACGCCGCTGGCTTCTCTGGGCCCGAGATCATCTAAGATGGACTCATGTAAAGTGGAAAAGTGTTCTGTGGTCTGACGAGTACACATTTGAAATTGTTTTTGGAAATATTCGACATCGTGTCATCCGGACCAAAGGGGAAGCGAACCATCCAGACTGTTATCGACGCAATGTTCAAAAGCCAGCCTCTGTGATGGTATGGGGGTGCATTAGTGCCCAAAGCATGGGTAACATACACATCTGTGAAGGTACCATTAATGCTGAAAGGTACATACAGGTTTTGGAACAACATATGCTGCCATCTAAGCTCCGTCTTTAGCAGGACAATGCCAAGCCACATTCAGCACGTGTTACAACAGCGTGGTTTCGTAAAAAAAGAGTGCGGGTACTTTCCTGGCCCGCCAGCAGTCCAGACCTGTCTCCCATCGAAAATGTGTGGCGCATTATGAAGCGTAAAATACGACAGCGGACTGTTGAACGACTGAAGCTCTACATAAAACAAGAATGGGAAATAATTCCACTTTCAAAGCTTCAACAATTAGTTTCCTCAGTTCCCAATCGTTTATTGAGTGTCGTTAAAAGAAAAGGTGATGTAACACAGTGGTGAACATGCCCTTTCCCAACTACTTTGGCACGTGTTGCAGCCATGAAATTCTAAGTTAATTATTATTTGCAAAAAAAAAAAAAAAAAGTTTATGAGTTTGAACATCAAATATCTTTTCTTTGTAGTGCATTCAATTGAATATGGGTTGAAAAGGATTTGCAAATCATTGTATTCAGTTTATATTTACATCTAACACAATTTCCCAACTCATATGGAAACAGGGTTTGTACATGACTCACATAATGTTTTTTCTTTAGTGACTGTGCCAGAGGTGGACATGCATTCTACTGAGGTGGCAAATCATGAAGCGTTAATCTATCGCAGCACCAAGCAAATAATCCCAAGATTCCCACCATATCAATTCCTAGATGTGATCGAAATTATTTAAGACGTACTACACAAAATAAAAACGTAACGTTATTAATATCAGTACTACGGATACCATAAACAAAAACGCCTCAAAACAGTAATATGGGCTTTTTAAACATCAGATCATTGTCTCCCAAAACATTATAAATTAATGGGGTCATTACAGACAGCAATCTTAACATCATTGGTCTCAGTGAAACTTGGCTAAAACCACATTAATTTTTCCTGCTTAAAGAGGCATCTCCTCCTAACTATATGAGTGCACATATTGTCCATCCCCTTAAAAGGGGTGGAGGGGTTGCACTAATATCTCATGAAAACTTTAACCTTAGCTCTAACCTAAGTAATAAATATAAATCATATGAGGTCTGTCACACCGCTACCTCTCCATCTGGCTATCTATCGCCCCTCTGGGCCCTATTCGTTTTTTGTCAGCAAATTTTCAGAGTGTGTTGCTGATCTAGTGATGCACGCAGATAATATAATTACAATGGACGATTTTAATATCCATATGAATACCCCCACCTCTGTGCGTGGCGCTCCAGACTATAATTGATAGCTGTGGTCTTACACACACAAAAAATGAACCTACACATTGCAACGGTGATACGATAGATCTACCTCCAAAGTTATGGTACTGTCCAGTCACTCAGGCAAATCATATTGTTGATGTAGATGCCCAAATTTGCTATACAGATTTACTTTACAAAAGAGAAGTGTGGGATATTTCTCTTGTTGATTTATTTGTATTTGACTTTATTAAAGGGATTTATATTAATGTTTGGCGCAGCCGGAGCAGGAGGGGATAGAAAGAAGAAAAAGAGGACAGTGGGGGAAATTGTGGGGACAATAGGAGGATAAGACAAAGAGACGACAACAACAACAGAACAACATCAGCAAAAACGATATGTACAAATATGATACAAAAAGTGACAGCAGAGAAGCAGTTAGTGTAGTAAATATTAATAACACAGAAATGACAATGAACATTATTGCACTACAATTGGAGCAATACAAATACCAATAGAAATCGCACCATTGATAAGGAATAATAATGATAATAACTACCTCCAATATCAACAATAAAATTGTTTCAAATGCAATAATACATAGATGTAAGGATAACTTTAAATACAAAATAAATCAGATAGATGGAGGGGAAGAACGAGAAGTGAACACTAATAACCGTGTAGATTGTTATAGTAACAATAGCTTAAGCTTTGTCAGTGTGCCGTGTTTTACCCAGTTTCCCCTAGGTTAACAGCGTTAATATATGTTTGATGAAACGTGATTATATGCACGACTGTATGTATGCATATGTGCTTGTATATGTACAGTATGTGTATATGTATGTTTGTAAAGTGAATGTGCGTGTGGATGTATGTACTGTATTTGTTTTGTTTGTGGGAGCGTAGGAACCTGTGTATGTGGGTAAGTACATACTGTATGTGTGCGCGTATGAAACTATCAATGAATGTACTTATGTATGTATATACAGTATGTATGAATAACTGTGTGTATGTGAGTAAATATGTGTATTTGTATGTACAATACATTTGCCACCCAGAGAGCCCAAGCCAAAACAACAGGTGAACAAGGGACCACCTGCCCCACGCAGTCAGGCCAGCCAGAGACAGGACCCCCCAGAGCCCACCATGACGCCCCGCAGGCCAGCAGCAGGCCGTAGACAGACGCGCCCAGCAGAGGACAAGGCATGGGAGAAATAGGGGACAGCCATCCCTCAAGCTAGCGAGAGACCACACCCCATGCGGGCAGAAAGACTGGGCAGTGCGCCCAGAGACTACCCACAGGAAGACCGCCCCACCCACCCCACCAGCAACCGGGCCCGCACGAGCCCAACATCTCCCCAGGAGAGCACCACCCAAGTCGGCCGCCGCAGGACCGCCCAGCACAACTGCTTGATAATTCTGATGAATACAAAATGTTAAGGAGGTCGTCACAGAAGTGAACAAAATGTATCGAACTTTCACATACTCTTAATATCCAATTATATTTATTATATATCCATTACATTAATATGTACTTGCTTACTTGCTTATGGTAGTCCATCAAATCTGATGATGACTTCTACTTCTTCTATTGGTGAGTTTTGAAGTGACTGAAAAGTCCAATACGAGAGCCACATGGTCTATTGCAATGGGGGCATGTGAAGTTAGTGTTCATCGTGGTCTTGGCTGCAGGGCCCATCTTCCTCCTCTGGCGTTTCCCTTCCCTCGCTGCGCTTCTCTCCTCTTCAAAACGGTGAAGGCCTGCATGGCAGAGTTTCCTCCAGAAAGAGCGTTCTGAGGCAGAGCTTTCCAGCTGTGTGTGCTGTATTCCACACTTCTTAAGTGTTATCTTCAGTTGGTCCTTGTATCTCCGCTTTTGGCCTTCTGCACAGCTCTGGCCATGATGTAGTTGACCATACAGCAGTTGTCGCGGAAGTCTATCATCTGGCATTTTGATGGTGTTGCCGGCCCATCGCAGTTGGTACTGGAGAAAGGTGGCCTCCATGCTCTTGGTACCAGTTCTAATCAAGAATTCCATGTGTGGCACACGATCACGCCATGTTAGCCCAAAGATCCGCTGGAGACACTTGATGTGAAAGTTCTCCAGCTGTTGGATGTGGCGGTGATACAGGGTCCAAGCTTCACAGCCGTATAGTAGTGTGGAGACACAGATGGCTAGGTAGACTGCCGCAGTGGTATGTATGCTGAGGGCTTTGTTCACATACACCCTCTTGCGCAGTCTACCAAAGGAGGCTGAGTCAGACCTTATTCGGTTTTGAACATCATTGTCCATGCTGCAGTTTTTGGAGAGGATGCTCCCAAGATATTTGAAGTCTGGGACTACTGCTAGGGGCTTGTCATCGACGTTAGAGACAGGTGATGGTGGTCGAGTTGGCGGAGGGGAATTCCACTGGCAGAGTACTTCTGTCTTCACAGTGTTCACACTGAGACCCAGTCTATTACAGGCCTTCACAGCAGCTGTTAGCGTCGCCTGCAGAGCCTCTGATGTATGTGCCACGAAGGCACAATCATCAGCATGCTGTAATTCCACAATGTTCACAGTTTTGACCTTGGTAGCCACCTGCAACCTTCTGATGTTAAATAAGCTTCTATCCAACCTGTAATCCACAAGCACACCACTGCTTCCCTCAACTTCTTTGTGCAGTAGCCAAGTGACACTCATGAGGAAGATGTTGAATAGCACAGCTGCAAGTACACAGCCCTACATGTGCATACCTTGAAATGCCTAGACTCCTGTCCTCCTCTTGTTACCTGAGCCATCATCTCCTTGTGGAAACTTTGCAGGATGTTTAAAAACTTCTGCGGGCAATCAACCCTGAGAAGGACCGCCCAGAGCAAGTCTCTGTGGACCATATCAAAGGCTTTTGATAGGTCCACAAACGCCATGTATAGATCTTGATGTTGCTCCCTACACTTCTCTTGTAGCTGGCGTGTTGTGAAAATCATGTCCACAGTGCTGTGGTTCTTTCTGAAGCTACATTGAGACTCAGGCAATAGGTGTTCTGTTATGCTCTGTATGAATCTTGACAGCATCACTTTGGCAAGAACCTTGCCGGCAGCAGACAGGAGGGATATTCCTCTACTATTGCCACAGACAGACTTCTCACCCTTCCCTTTATATATGGTTACAACATTGTTGGGGGACTGCTCCGCGCTTACATATATCAGCAATGTAGTGGAAAATTGCTCTGATACAGAGATAGCCTCCCTTTTTAAGGATATCTGCAGGGATGCCATCCGGGCCAAGGGTCTTGTTGTTCTTCAGTGACCTAACTGCAGCCCAGACATTAGAGAAGGTTGGGAGAAGATCCAGTTCTACAATAGTTGGATAGCTGGGCAGGTCGTCCAGCACTGCCAGATCAGCGGTGGCAGGTTGTTTTAAAAGTGTTTGGAAGTGTTCCGCCCATCTGTCCACATCTTGTTGCTGGTCCTTTATGAGGGTTGAGCCAACAGCTGACTTCACAGGTGAGAGAGAGGAGTTCCTGGGGCCATGGATAGTTTTCACAGCATTGTAGAAGTTGTGCATGTCATTCTTCACTGCAAAATGTTTGATTTCTTGAACCTTGTCAGTCCACCAGTCATTTTTCAGTTTTCGTAGGACAGACTGTACCTCCTTCCTTGATGTTCTCCAGTGCTGCTTCAGCCTGACAGATGTAGGGTTGTTCAGGGCTGCGTTATGAGCCTTGTGCATGGTGTCCAGTATGGTTGTAATGGATTCTGAATTTTCGTCGAACCAGTCCTGATGCCTCTTACGGCGGTAGCCAATAGACTCGGCTGTGGCCTCATAGAGCTTTGAGCTAAGGCAGGTCTAGTTGTCATCAATGCTGCCTTCAGGGCTCGATTTCCTGCAGCTTCTCTGCAATGAAGGATCGAAGGCTGTTCCAGGCACAGTCCAACCGCTTTTTGCCAGTTTTTCGGAGACGAACAGGGGGGCGTACTTTCACTCGCAACTTGGAGATAATCATGGGGTGGTCAGTCCAGCAGTCAGCACCTCGCATTGCACGGGTGATGTGCATGTCCTTGGTGTCCTTGTGTCTCACGATAACCTAATCCAGCAGATGCCATTGCTTGGATCGTGGATGCATCCAGGAAGCCTTGTGTTTATTTTTCTGTTGGAAGATTGTGTTGGTGATTGTCAGGTCATGTTCAGCACAGAGACTGAGTAGCCTCATGCCATTGCTGTTAACCTTCTCGATACCATGATTCCCAATCACTCCGTTCCTTATGAGGTGGTTTTTCCCCACCATGGCATTAAAATCACCAAGCAGGAGGATTTTGTCACTGCTAAGGATGCGCTGTAGGGCCCCATATAGTTCATGGTAGAAGCGGTCCTTTGCCTTATTCTGGGATGGTAGAGTTGGCGCATATGCACTGAGAAGAGTTGCAAAGCTGTGTTTTGCCAGGGGGATACGGACAGACATGAGTCTTTCACTTATGCCGGTAGGTGTTTCAGTAAAACTGGGTAGCAGGCTGTTTTTTATTGCCAAACCAACACTATGGTGATGCGGACCTTCTGTAGGGTAACCCTTCCAGAAAAAGGTATAACCCTGGCCTTCTTTCATTAGGGATCCCTCATCCAGAAGTCTGGTCTCAATCAAAGCGGCGATGTCAATTCCATAACGTCTGAGCTCAGCTGCAACAAGCGCAGTTCTTCTTTGCAGCCTGTCAGGGTTGATGTCCAGAAGGGTTCTGATGTTCCATGCAGCCAATTTCAGGGGAACTTGTTAATTTTTTGTTTTTCGACCACAGTAGTTGTATGTCCCGGTAGGTGCGGTATCCTAACCAGAGTGTGAAGAGTGGGCAATGTTTAGGCCACCTTTTCTAGGCCTTCCCCCAACTTTGGGGTGAGCAGTGTGGCTCATAAATAAGGCTGCTCAGTCATACAGGGGTCTGCCGAAATCAGCTGCCACTTAAATCCCAGCTGATAGCGACCATTATAGCCCTGTATCGCTCACGTGCAGGGATCTAACTATAGGCTCCGAGTTCATTCTAACCTGCCCCTGTTATCAGACATCCTGACGCCGCCAGACTTTGTACTTTAGAATCCATTGCTGTTCTGGATCCACCAAGGTCAGAAGCAGTGTGTTGATACATTTTAAGTGCCTCTGGGGGTGCACAGTTCCCAGCCGCACTCTTTGCCACAAAGAGATGGAGCCTAGTGGCAAGGGGGAAACCCAGGACAACCAGCACCTCTTCATAGCTGCAGGAGGCAGCCGGAACACTCAGTCTGTCGTGGCCCGTCACGGTGCTTTTCTCTCAGGGTGTGCTCCCCTAGCCCTTGTCTTCCTGGACTTACCCGTAAGGCAGCGGGTCGATCCCCTACCTTTTAGTCTGAAATCGCGAGATTCCAGTTACCATGTGCTGCCACGAGGAGGCAAGGTGAAGGGTCTTGGTGAAGGAGAGGCTATTTACTGACCTCAGAAGGCTTTCGCACTTGGCTTCCTTTACCCAGGCTAATAGAGTGTCATTTGTACTCTTACTGTTGCGAAAAAAAACAGAGGTACATACGAAACCATAAATATGCTGAAATGTTACTAGGATTGTCCCAATCAGCATTTTGGCCTCCAATCCAATCCAATTATTTTGCCCAGTTTCGAGTCCTGATTCGATACTTTTACAATCTTATTATATTAAACATTAAACATTTAGATAAAACAATCTTGTCTTCTTTCATTCTCCTACTAACAAGCAGTTTGAAATTTGTCCAATTTGTGACTTTTTTCCAATTGGCGACGTCAACGGATTATCCATATATGGTAGAAATTTACCCAAAGTGCTTTGCACGAGTCTCCAATTGTAGTCCGACGCTCAATAAGTTCCTTCTTTTTCTCTATGCTCTTGTTGTGGGGCAGACTGGCTCATACATGCACATGCATCCTACACTGTTGCCATTTGTAATACAAAGTAGCATACTGTTCTAAATGTTATCTGTCAGTAGACTCGCTAAGGAAGCACTAAAAATTACAACATGGCTAACGGGGAGAAGACACAGTCGAAGGGGAGGCATGTAAATAAGACCGCCTGGTGAGAAAGCGACTTGAACAGGGTGGGATCTGAGCCGAGGATGTCGTTGTGGCACGTGCAGCCCTTTGAGACATTTGTGATTAATGGCTATATAAGTCAACTTTGATTGATGGTCTGTAAATCATAATCTATGCAACATTTTTACTTTAGAACCACCCTTACATGTTACGTAAACCACAATGAAGTCTTTAAAAAGTAGAAAATAATCATATGACTTCTTCAAAACGTAGTTTGAGGGATCAACCTAGTGTGCAGTGAGGCGCAGTAGCCACATGATATAAAATATCCAAATATCGCTTGTAAAACTTCTCGCCATCATTTTTTCTTTTAGATCACGTATATTTTCTTGTACAACTGCAGTAAGGCGGTGTCAGCAAATGAGTGTCATGATGGCATACATAGCGTGGAGCCATACATTGTAAAAGTCTGCAAAACCCCACATTCTCTGCAACAGAGATGGTCTGATTGTTTGAAGCATGGATCTATACTATGCACCTACCCTATGGATCAATCCTAGAATTTATCCTATGGATCTACCCTATGGATCTACCCTAGGATCTATCTTATGGATCTATTCTAAGCATCTACCCTATGGATCTATCCTAGGATTTATCCAATGGATCTACCCCATGGATCTATCCGAGGATGTATCCTATGGATCTACCCTATGGATCTATCCGAGGATCTATTCTATGGATCTACCCTATCCACATTCTCGGCAACAGAGATGGTCTGCTTTTTCGAAGCAATAAACTCGACTACCTTTTGTTTTGCTTTGCCTTTTCCCTCTTTGGGATATTTTTCTTTCCTCCATAGTCCAGGGTTTTCTTGCTTTGAGATTAGCGCAGCCTTGTTGAGCGCTTTGCACCCGTCTTTTTGATTGGAACTCAGATAAAATATTACATTTGTGGTGTTGAACTACCTTGTCCTTTTGCAGACATTGCGAGTGGTTGTAGGACTATTTTCATTTAAAAGGCTAAAGTACTTCCATATGGACAACATGGCTGTGCTTACTTTCCAGTATGCTTCAAAAGCAAAGCACTTTACACCAGCTGGCGTAAAATCCGGTTGCTAAGCCTTGGATCACCAATCAATTAAAACAGCTAAAATCAGCGATCGTGTTTAGTTACAACCCTAAACGTGCACCAGTGTAAAAATATCTCAATAATGGTTTGATTTGATAAAGTAAGATAATGAAATAAGATTTTCGAAGGATTAAGAATCAAATGCCTCCAGCAAGGGTGTTGACATTAAAAAGCATTTCATTAGCAAACCAAGTTGCCCTTCATCGAGACACATAATTACCAGCTGAATCATTTTACCAGCAAATAGACAAACTGAAAGGAGGAAGAAGTGTTCCTGGTAAACGTCACGAGTGAAAGCCAAATTTTCCGCATTGTATCGGGTTAGGCCTGTTTACTCCCTCCAGTTCTTAATAAGCATTAATGAAAAGCGTCACTAATCGGCACAACATGACATCTACAGGTCACGCCCTTTGCATGCCAGTCAAAGAGGGTGAGGTAGCAGTACAGCGACACTTTGCCAATCGGCCCAAAACATGACTTTATTATATATGTCCACATTTCAAAATCCCAATACTTCCAGTATTCTACAATTCTACATTTTCTGTAAAGCATTTGTGTTTAGCATTAACTAGCACACTGAACAGACAATTTTAAAGGCCTACTGAAATGATTTTTTTTTATTTAAACAGGGATAGCAGATCTATTCTATGTGTCATACTTGATCATTTCGCGATATTGCCATATTTTTGCTGAAAGGATTTAGTATAGAACAACGACGACAAAGATCGCAACTTTTGGTATCTGACAAAAAAAAGCCTTGCCCCTACCGGAAGTAGCGTGACGTAGTCAGTTGAACATTTCCGCAAAGTTCCCTATTGTTTACAGTGATGGCGGCCTGTAGTGAGAGCGATTCGGACCGAGAAAGCGACGATTTCCCCATTAATTTGAGCGAGGACGAAAGATTTGTGGATGAGGAACGTTAGAGTGCAGTTCAAGACATATCTTTTTTCGCTCTCACCGTAACTTAGGTACAAGCTGGCTCATTGGATTCCACACTCTCTCCTTTTTCTATTGTGGATCACGGATTTGTATTTCAAACCACCTCGGATACTATATCCTCTTGAAAATGAGAGTCGAGAACGCGAAATGGACATTCACAGTGACTTTTATCTCCGCGTCAATACATCGGTGAAACACTTTAGCTACGAGCTAACGTGATAGCATCGTGCTTAACTGCATATAGAAACAAAATAAATAAACCCCTGACTGGAAGGATAGACAGAAAATCAACAATACTATTAAACCGTGGACATGTAACTACACGGTTAATGCTTTCCAGGCTGGCGAAGGTTAACAATGCTGCTGCTAACGACGCCATTGAAGCTAACTTAGCAACCGGACCTCACAGAGCTATGCTAAAAACATTACCTCTCCACCTACGCCAGCCAGCCCTCATCTGCTCATCAACACTCGGGCTCACCTGCATTCCAGCAATCGACGGTGCGACGAAGGACTTCACCCGATCACAGATGCGGTTGGCGGCTCGGAGACGTAGGAAGTCAAAGTGAGGTCGCCGGCTAGCGCGTCTGCTATCCAACAAAGTCCTCCTGGTTGTGTTGCTGTAGTCCGCCGCTAATACACAGATCCCACCTACAACTTTCTTATTTGCAGTCTCCATTGTTCATTAAACAAATTGCAAAAGATTCACCTACACAGATGTCCAGAATACTGTGGAATTATGAAATGAAAACAGAGCTTTTTGTATTGTATTCAATAGGGTACCAATACTTCCGTTTCACTGGCTACGTCACGCGCATACGTCATCATACCGAGATGTTTTCAAGCGGAAGTGTGGCGGGAAATTTAAAATTGCACTTTATAAGTTAACCCGGCCGTATTGGCATGTGTTGCAATGTTAAGATTTCATCATTGATGTATAAACTATCAGACTGCGTGGTTGGTAGTAGTGAGTTTCAGTAGGCCTTTAACTTCCATATCTCTTACATTTCTCAACCAATTCAAATTGACATGAAAACATTCAGCTTTCCAAAACACTCAGATTTCTTATTTTTTCAGAGTCCCGGTTTGCCAGAGTTCCTCATTTTTGGACAAATAAATTCCCATTGAAAAGAATGGAATTCGTCCACACTTCTCAACGGATTAAAATAATTCCAGTATCAAAGCATCCTGGCTGAGAAATTTTCACCTTCCATAAATTCCCAATTTTCCCATAATATTCAGTTTTCTGTGAAGCATGTAAGTCCAGTTTAATCTTTCAGTTTCACGCACAATTTCTACACAACTTGGCTCATAGCACATTTGTTCTACTCCGTCCTGCTTTTTGACGCTCGACTTCGTCTTTATTTCCTAACTGTTTTGAACATCAACATGTCCAGCTCACTCGTGCGAGTGATCTATCCACACATTCCAACATTCTCCACAATTCCACATTTTCCCAAGCAAAATTCCCATTGAAAATGGGAACAATTAGAAAACTTGGAACAACAAAAACTTGGAAAAATGTCCCTTGTGGATCAATAAAGTTAGTCTAATTCTAAGTCTAAGTCTAAAACATTTAAATGCAGATTCAAAGCATCGACATGAAAGCTTTCTACTTTTTCAGGACATTTGGATCAACAATTTTCCATACGCCCAAAATCACACCTTTCCACAAAAGGCCACATATTTCACAACACAAATTCCTTTTGATCTTAAGAATTCCTTTTTTCCAAACAATTCCATCACAAAAGCATTTAGCTCACTCAAAACAATATTTTTTAAAGATTACACAAATTCTCATTGAGCGCCACATTTCTTAAACTATACAAACCACTCTGTCATAAAAAAATGTATGACAGAGGAATATTTCCTTGGCAGAAGAAACATTAAATACTGTTCCTACTTCTCAAAAAACATACTATTGTTATTGAGTGTGTTTCCCTTCCCTCGCTGCGCTTGTCTCCTCTTCAAAACGGTGAAGGCCTGCATGGCAGAGTTTCCTCCAGAGAGGGCGTTCTAAAGCAGAGCTTTCCAGCTGTGTGTGCTGTATTCCACGCTTCTTAAGTGTTATCTTCAGTTGGTCCTTGTATCTCCGCTTTTGGCCTCCTGCACAGCTCTGGCCATGATGTAGTTGACCATACAGCAGTTGTCGCGGAAGTTTATCATCTGGCATTGAATCAATCAATCAATGTTTATTCATATAGCCCTAAATCACAAGTGTCTCAAAGGGCTGCACAAGCCACAACGACATCCTCGGTACAGAGCCCACATACGGGCAAGGAAAAATTCACCCCAGTGGGACGTCGGTGAATGACTATGAGAAACCTTGGAGAGGACCGCATATGTGTGTAACCCCCCCCCTCTAGGGGAGACCGAAAGCAATGGATGTCGAGTGGGTCTGACATAACATTGTGAAAGTCCAGTCCACAGTGGATCCAACACATCAGCGGGAGTCCAGTCCACAGCGGGGCCAACAGGAAACCATCCCGAGCGGAGACGGGTCAGCAGCGCAGAGATGTCCCCAACCGATGCACAGGCTAGTGGTCCACCCGGGGTCCCGACTCTGGACAGCCAGCACTTCATCCATGGCCACCGGACCTATGCAACTCCCCCTCGCAAGGGACAGGGGAGAAGAGGAGAGAGGAAAAGAAACGGCAGATCAACTGGTCTAAAAAAGGGGGGTCTATTTAAAGGCTAGATTATACAAATGAGTTTTAAGATGGGACTTAAATGCTTCTACTGAGGTAGCATCTCTAACTGTTACCGGGAGGGCATCCCAGAGTACTGGAGCCCGAATAGAAAACGCTCTATAGCCCGCAGACTTTTTTTTGGCTCTGGGAATCACTAATAAGCCGGAGTTCTTTGAACGCAGATTTCTTGTCGGGACATATGGTACAATACAATCGGTGAGATAGGCTGGAGCTAAACCGTGTAGTATTTTATACGTAAGTAGTAAAACCTTAAAGTCGCATCTTAAGTGCACAGGAAGCCAGTGCAGGTGAGCCAGTATAGGCGTAATATGATCAAACTTTCTTGTTTTTGTCAAAAGTCTTGCAGCCGCATTTTGTACCAACTGTAATCTTTTAATGCTAGACATAGGGACACCCGAAAATAATACGTTACAGTAATCGAGACGAGACGTAACGAACGCATGAATAATGATCTCAGCGTCGCTAGTGGACAAGATGGAACGAATTTTAGCGATATTACGGAGATGAAAGAAGGCCGTTTTAGTAACACTCTTAATGTGTGACTCAAACGAGAGAGTTGGGTCGAAGATAATACCCAGATTCTTTACCGAGTCGCCTTGTGTAATTGTTTGGTTGTCAAATGTTAAGGTGGTATTATTAAATAGATGTCGGTGTCTAACAGGACCGATAATCAGCATTTCCGTTTTCTTAGCGTTGAGTTGCAAAAAGTTAGCAGACATCCATTGTTTAATTTCATTAAGACACGCCTCCAGCTGACTACAATCCGGCGTGTTGGTCAGCTTTAGGGGCATGTAGAGTTGAGTGTCATCAGCATAACAGTGAAAGCTAACACCGTACTTGCGTATGATGTCACCCAGCGGCCGCATGTAAATACTAAAGAGTGCAGGGCCAAGAACCGAACCCTGGGGAACTCCGCACGTTACCTTGACATAGTCCGAGGTCACATTGTTATGGGAGACGCACTGCATCCTGTCAGTAAGATAAGAGTTAAACCAAGACAAGGCTAAGTCTGACATACCAATACGTGTTTTGATACGCTCTAATAAAATATTATGATCGACGGTATCGAAAGCGGCGCTAAGATCAAGAAGCAGCAACATAGATGACGCATCAGAATCCATCGTTAGCAATAGATCATTAGTCATTTTTGCGAGGGCTGTCTCCGTAGAGTGATTTGCCCTGAAACCGGATTGAAAAGGTTCACAGAGATTGTTAGTCACTAAGTGTTCATTTAGCTGTTGTGCAACAATTTTTTCGAGAATTTTGGAAATAAACGGAAGGTGGGAGTTTACCATGAGGTCAGGATCAAGGTTAGGTCTTTTGAGCAGAGGATGAATAACCGCTTTTTTGAATTCTAGGGGAACAGTGCCGGAGGAAAGTGATAAGTTTATAATATTTAACACTGATGGACCTAATAATAAAAACAGTTCCTTGATAAGTTTCCCAGGAAGTGGGTCAAGTAAACATGTTGTTTGTTTTATCCCACTTACACGCTGTAATAATTCCCTTATGTTATTTCATCAAAAATAGAGAGACTATTTTGGAGGGCAGTGTCCGTCGTATATACAGTCGTATTTGTGTTAATAGAACCCAGTTGTAGCTGGGATGCGTTGTCTTTAATCTCCTTTCTAATGAGTTCAATTTTCTTATTAAAGAAATTCATAAAATCATCTGCCGAGTGGGTGGAGCTACTGGGAGGAGTCCCTTGTTGGGTTAGCGATGCTACTGTACTAAACAGAAATTTAGGATCGTTTTTGTTGAGGCGGATGAGATTTGAGTAGTATTTAGCTTTAGCTAAGGTAAGCATGCGTTTATAAGTTATTAAACTATCACTCCATGCTTGATGGAAAACCTCAAGTTTAGTCGCGCGCCATTTGCGTTCCAGTTTTCTACATGATAATTTATGAGCTCTAATTTCTTCTGTAAACCATGGGGTGCGCCGTTTAGGGGCCCTTTTTTGCTTTAGCGGTGCTATACTATCAATAATTCCGCGCAAGGCATCGTCAAAGTTGTTAGTGAGGTTATCAATAGAGCCGACATAATTTGGGAATGGTGCCATTACCGAAGGCAGTAGGTCAGCAAGAGTCATCGTTGTGGCAGCATTAATGTTGCGGCCGCTATAGCAGTTATTATTATTATTAGCTTGTTGACAATGAGTCAAAACTTCAAATTTTATAAGGTAATGATCGGACATTACTTTAGTATATGGAAGTATCATAACTTTGGAGGTGGTGACACCCCTGACAAGCACTAGATCTATTGTATTACCGTTGCGATGCGTGGGTTCATGTATTATTTGTGTAAGACCACAGCTATCAATTATGGTTTGGAGCGCCACGCACTGAGGGTCCGATGGGGTATTCATATGGATATTAAAGTCCCCCATTATGATTATATTGTCGGCGTGCGTCACTAGATCAGCAACGAACTCTGAGAATTCACTGATAAAGTCCGAATAGGGCCCAGGGAGGCGGTAGATAACAGCCAGGTCGAGAGGTAGCGGTGTGACAGACCTCATAGTAAGCACCTCAAACGATTTATATTTATTATTTAGGTTAGGGGTAAGGTTGAAATTTTCATTGTATATTAGTGCGACACCCCCTCCCCTTTTAAGAGGACGGGCAACATGCGCATTTGTATAGTTAGGAGGAGATGCCTCATTGAGCGCAAAAAATTTGTCTGGTTTGAGCCAGGTTTCGCTAAGACCAATGACGTTAAGATTGTTGTCTCTAATGACCTCATTAACTAATAACGCCTTGGGAGACAATGATCTTATGTTTAAAAAGCCCATATTATAGGTATTGGGCTGTTTTGACAAGTTTTTGTTAAGATTATCCGTAGTAGCAATATTAACAATGTTGCGTTTATTATGCGTAGTGCACTTTAAATAGTTTCAACCATATCTACGAATTGATATGACGGGAATTTTCCGATTGTTTGCTTGGTGCTGCAATAGACTGGACATATCATAATTTGCCACCTCAGTAGAATGCATGTCCACCTCTGACACAGACACAACAGAAAAAACATTATGTGAATTGTGTATTATTCTAAGAGAATTGCTATGCGTACATGGATTATCCAGCCTGGCGCTGGCTAGTTCTAGCTTAACTGACTCCTCACCCGGACTAACAGACATTGTAATTGCCTGTGACCGGGCTTGCTCTAGTGTAGTCAGTCAAGTGAGACTTAAATAGTAGTCTATGTTTCTAGACAGGACGATGGCGCCTTCCTGGTTAGGGTGAAGGCCGTCTCTCATCAGCAAGCCTGGTTTGCCCCAGAAAGAGGGCCAGTTATCAATAAACGTTAGTCCCTGTTGCCTACAGAAGCTAGACAGCCACTTGTTAAGCGAGACTAATCTGCTATATCTCTCATCATTGCCTCTCGCAGGCAGGGGGCCAGAGACAATTACTCGATGCCTGAACATCTTTCTGGCGAGATCACAAGTCCTGGCTATGTTTCTCTTTGTAATCTCTGACTGTCTCATTCTAGTGTCATTGGAGCCAACGTGTACAACTATATTCGCATAATTAGTGGTGCGATTAGCCTGTCGTACGTGTTTACTAGGCCTGTTGCGAGTTAGCTCCCTAAGATTAGCTTCAATGTCAGGTGCTCTGGCCCCGGGGATACACTTTATTGTGGCTGGTTTGCTAAGCTTTATGTTTCGGGTGATGGAGTCCCCTATGACTAAGGTGTGGTGCCCGGTAGACTGGGGTGTAGGACTAGCTAAAGAGCTAAATCTATTATGCGTCTCAACCGGTACACCGTAGCTTGTAGGCCGCTTAGGACTGCTACAAGCTGGGCTAGTTAGCTCGCTACAGCTAACGCTAGCAGATGTGTCCGCAACATCTAAAGTTACGACATTACTCTGCTCTAACTGGCGGACACGGCCCTCTAGCAGAGCCAACCTCTCCGTGAGTATGGTGCAAGGCGCGCAGGAAGCCATTACTCACAGTGTTTTCTGTCACTGAGTGAAGTTCCTGCTGTCCTCAGGGAAGTGGTCGCGGTCTGCGGGAGTAGCTTCCTACTTACCTTCTGACCGGCGCTGCCTTTCTCCGCGCTAGCTTAGCAGCTAGCTAGCTGAGGAAAGGGTGGTGGGACAGAGATCGGGTGATTCGCAAGTTAAATAGTACCACTAAATATGTTTGAGAAGTGATAAAGAAAGCTGTAGAACAATTAAAAGCACACAGATAGAGAGATACTTAGCCTTTTTCGCAACAGCGAACAGACGGCGAGCAGTCACGCACGGTGAACCGGCATTCTGATGGTGTGGCCGGCCCATCGCAGTTGGTACTGGAGAAAGGTGGCCTCCATGCTCTTGGTACCAGTTCTAATCAAGAATTCCATGTGTGGCACACGATCACGCCATGTTAGCCCAAGGATCCGCTGAAGACACTTGATGTGAAAGTTCTCCAGCCGTTGGATGTGGCGGCGATACAGGGTCCAAGCTTCACAGCCGTTTAGTAGTGTGGAGACACAGATGGCTTGGTAGACTGCCGCAGTGGTATGTAAGCTGAGGGCTTTGTTCACATACACCCTTTTGCGCAGACTGCCAAAGGAGGCTGAGGCAGACCTTATTCGGTTTTGAACATAATTGTCCATGCTGCAGTTTTTGGAGAGGATGCTCCCAAGATATTTGAAGTCTGGGACTACTGCTAGGGGCTTGTCATCTACGTTAAAGACGGGTGATGGTGGTCGAGTTGGCGGAGGGGAATTCCACTGGCAGAGTACTTCTGTCTTCACAGTGTTCACACTGAGACCCAGTCTATTACAGGCCTTCACAGCAGCTGTTAGCATCGCCTGCAGAGCCTCTGATGTATGTGCCACGAAGGCACAATCATCAGCATGCTGTAATTCCACAATGTTCACAGTTTTGACCTTGGTAGCCACCTGCAACCTTCTGATGTTAAATAAGCTTCCATCCAACCTGTAATCCACAAGCACACCACTGCTTCCCTCAACTTCTTTGTGCAGTAGCCAAGTGACACTCATGAGGAAGATGTTGAATAGCACAGCTGCAAGTACACAGCCTTACCTGTGCATACCTTGAAAGGCCTAGACTCATGTCCTCCTGTTGTTACCTGAGCCATCATCTCCTCGTGGAAACTTTGCAGGATGTTTACAAACTTCTGCGGGCAATCAACCCTGAGAAGGACCGCCCAGAGCAAGTCTCTGTGGACCATATCAAAGGCTTTTGATAGGTCCACAAACGCCATGTATAGATCTTGATGTTGCTCCCTACACTTCTCTTGTAGCTGGCGTGTTGTGAAAATCATGTCCACAGTGCTGCGATTCTTCCTGAAGCTACATTGAGACTCAGGCAATAGGTGTTCTGTTATGCTCTGTATGAATCTTGACAGCATCACTTTGGCAAGAACCTTGCCGGCAGCAGACAGGAGGGTATATTCCTCTACTATTGCCACAGAGAGACTTCTCACCCTTCCCTTTATATATGGTTACAACATTTGCATCCCGCCATTGTTGGGGGACTGCTCCGCGCTTCCATATATCAGCAATGTAGTGGAAAATTGCTCTGATACAGAGATAGCCTCCCTGTTTAAGGATCTCTGCAGGGATACAATCCGGGCCGAGGGTCTTGTTGTTCTTTAGTGACCTAACTGCAGCCCAGACTTCAGAGAAGGTTGGCGGAAGATCCAGTTCTACAATAGTTGGATAGCTGGGCAGGTCGTCCAGCACTGCCAGATCAGCGGTGGCAGGTTGGTTTAAAAGTGTTTGGAAGTGTTCCGCCCATCTGTCCACAACTTGTTGCTGGTCCTTTATGAGGGTTGAGCCAACAGCTGACTTCACAGGTGAGAGAGAGGAGTTCCTGGGGCCATGGATGGTTTTCACAGCATTATAGAAGTTGTGCATATCGTTCTTCACTACAAAATGTTCGATTTCTTGAACCTTGTCAGTCCACCAGTCATTTTTCAGTTTTCGTAGGACAGACTGTACCTCCTTCCTTGATGTTCTCCAGTGCTGCTTCAGCCTGACAGATGTAGGGTTGTTCAGGGCTGCGTTATGAGCCTTGTGCATGGTGTCCAGTATGGTTGTAATGGATTCTGAATTTTCGTCGAACCAGTCCTGATGCTTCCTACGGCAGTAGCCAATAGACTCGGCTGTGGCCTCATAGAGCTTTGAGCTAAGGCAGGTCTAGTTGTCATCAATGCTGCCTTCAGGGCTCAGGAAGGGGTCGATTTCCTGCAGCTTCTCTGCAATGAAGGATCGAAGGCTGTTCCAGGCCTCGTCTGCTTCCA
The DNA here is from genome assembly GCF_033978785.1 of Entelurus aequoreus. Taxonomy (NCBI): domain Eukaryota; kingdom Metazoa; phylum Chordata; class Actinopteri; order Syngnathiformes; family Syngnathidae; genus Entelurus; species Entelurus aequoreus. Next base: position 1,639,946 of record NC_084750.1, read on the forward strand.
GCCGGGCACAGTCCAACCGCTTTTTGCCAGTTTTTCGGAGACGAACAGGGGGGCGTACTGTCACTCGCAACTTAGAGATAATCATGGGGTGGTCAGTCCAGCAGTCAGCACCTCGCATTGCACGGGTGATGTGCATGTCCTTGGTGTCCTTGTGTCTCACCATAACCTAATCCAGCAGATGCCATTGCTTGGATCATGGATGCATCCAGGAAGCCTTGTGTTTATTTTTCTGTTGGAAGATTGTGTTGGTGATTGTCAAGTCATGCTCAGCACAGAGACTGAGTAGCATCATGCCATTGCTGTTAACCTTCTCTATACCATGATTCCCAATCACTCCTTTCCTTATGAGGTGGTTTTTCCCCGCCCTGGCATTAAAATCACCAAGTAGGAGGATTTTGTCACTGCTAAGGATGCGCTGTAGGGGCCTCATATAGTTCCTGGTAGAAGCGGTCACTTGCCTCATTCTGGGATGGTAGAGTTGGCGCATATGCACTGAGAAGAGTTGCAAAGCTGTGTTTTGCCAGGGTTATACGGACAGACATGAGTCTTTCACTTATGCCGGTAGGTGTTTCAGTAAAACTGGGTAGGAGGCTGTTTTTTATTGCCAAACCAACACTATGGTGATGCGGACCTTCTGTCGGGTAACCCTTCCAGAAAAAGGTATACCGTATTTCCTTGAATTGCCGCCGGGGCGGTAATTAATTTAAAACCTCTTCTCACTCCGGCGCTTACCAAAGGCATGCGGTAAATGCAAGCATGCGCTAATTATTTTAAACCCCCCCCCCCCCCCCCCCTCTTCTCACTCCGGCGCTTACCAAAGGCATGCGGTAAATTTAGGCCTGCGCTTTGAGTGTGATGTAAGGATACCATCATGAAAAGCACATTTAATTAAAAAAAACGTTATTATGGTCTTACCTTTACTTATAAATGAAGTCCATGCGCAGCTCCTTCTGACCAAAAGCATCGATAACTTGTTTATAGAAGTCTTCCTTATCTTTCTTCAGTTTTAAAAGTCTCTCTGTCTCGATGGAGATATTCCTTTGATTATTACCTCCTGCTTCGATTGAGAGTCCAGTTTACAAAACTGTTTTATTTTAGATATGTAATCCTCCATGTTAAAAGTGCAAGCGAGAGGAAAAAATAAACGATCGCTGCTCACTGTTGCTGCTTGTTGTCACTTCTTCCGCAGCCGAGTAGTCGCAAGAAGGATCACTTGCGCCCTCTACCCCCAGGAGGCGGGAGTCATTTAATGACTCATATTTGACACACGCAGGTACGGTATATTAATAAAACGTAGCTGCTTACTGTTCTTTTTAGCATATTCAATAGCTTGGACCTTAAATCCTACTGAATAGCTCTTTATCTTCTTCCCTTTATGCGATTTTAAATTATTGAAATCAGCCTCCTTCATTTTGAAAATTATGACAGGTGAAGTGTCACTCGTGACGTGACGAGTTTGACCCGGCGGAAATTCTAGGCATATGATAATTATTTTGCGAAACGAGTTTGACCCGGCGGAAATTCTAGACATGCGCTAATAAAAATAATATTTTGCGAAACGAATTTGACCCGGCGTTAATCCTGAGCCGGCAGTAATGCTAAGCATGCGCTAATTATTTTGCGAAACGAGTTTGACCCGGCTGTAATTCTAGGCATGCGCATACTATATACCCGGCGGCAATTCAAGGAAATACGGTAACTCTGGCATTCTTTCATTAGGGATCCCTCATCCAGAAGTCTGGTCTCAATGAAGGCGGTGATGTCAATTCCATAACGTCTGAGCTCAGCTGCAACAAGCGCAGTTCTTCTTTGCGGCCTGTCAGGGTTGATGTCCAGAAGGGTTCTGATGTTCCATGTAGCCAATTTCAGGGGAACCTGTTAATTTTTTGTTTTTCGACCGCAGTAGTGGTATGTCCCGGTAGGTGCAGTATCCTAACCAGGGTGTGAAGAGTGGGCAATGTTTAGGCCACCATTACAAACCCTGTAAATCCTAGGCTCTAACAGGTAAATAGGCCAAATAATTAGAGGGACGTCGGAGTCCAATGTCCGTGAGTATTAAAATTTAAAATAAAAACTGAATTGAGATAAAAACTGAAGAGGCCAAAATACTGAAGGGTGTCGGAGTCCCACAATATCCGTGATCCATAAACAAACATACTGGAGGGTGTCGGAGTCCCAAAATAAATATTGAAATATCCGTGAACCAATATCCTGAGGACGACGGCGTCCAACGCAGACCTAAAATGGTCTATTCAGAAAAAAAAACTGAATTTTTGTCCGTAAAAAACAATAACCTGGAGGGTGTCGGAGCGCTACATGAATGAAACATGAAATTTCCGAATATCATAACACTAAAAGGTTTGAACGTGAGAGTGTGTGGGAGTAATCGCCATTCGGCTATCACTCCATATTAAAGTTGTGAGAAGTAAATAGTGGTTTATTGTGGAAGCATGTAGGCAAGACACCTCCACTGGGGAACTATCTCCAGTAGAAGCGACGTGTACCACAATAATAAATTAAACCACTATCTTACAACAAAGAAAAAAGTAATCCTTATAAGTTCGGCTCTGTAGGGGACGACGGATTACTCCAAATTTATAAAATGGGAAAAGGGACAAGTAAACCAAAGGTTAGTCTAAAAGACGAGTTAAAATGTAAAGACTGGAAAGCAGTAGAACCATACAATGAAAGTGTATTGGAGCAACCAACAGTAAGGTCAAAAAGAGACCCAAAAAACGCAGACCTGATATGGTCTATTAGAATCTATTGTAACCAAAATAGGAGACATCCAAATCTCCAAAGACCACACGAAAAGACAAAGAAATTGATCAGAGGGATAATAAGGACATACTAAATTATGAGGACTTAAGTAAACAAACAGCGAGTAAATCAGAGATAATAATATAAATAAAGGGTAAAGAAATCAAATTTTTGTGTGACACTGTAGCATGTAAAGTTAAAGAAGTTAAAGTGCCAATGATTGTCACACACACACTAGGTGTGGCGAAATTATTCTCTGCATTTGACCCATCACCCATGATCACACCCTGGAAGGTGAGGGGAGCATGTAGAGTATAAACTGACTGTGCTAGGTTTAGTGATAGTATCAGATTATGAAGGAGGAATGAAAAGTAGAAAAATAGATGGTAAAATTGAGATTGAGTGTGGAGAGAAACAGAGAGAGAGAGAAAAATAAAATAGGAAAAAAATCTCAAAGTGCTAAAGTGAGAGAAAAGTAAAAATAAATGAAGAAATGGGGGAAAAAAAGTCAACAATAAGAAATAATGCTAAATGGAATAAACTAATGCTTACGACAGAGATAATGGGGGGTATTGAAATAAGAGATGAAGAAAATGTAGATTGAAGATATGCATGTATGTTTGGATGTATAAAGAGCGCTTTTATATATACAAATATATATGTGTACAATTAAATAATGGAACAAATAAAAACCTAGATTAATAACTAAAATAATAGTTGAGATATATAGTATGATAAAATGATAAAGTGGTTTACATGTTTATTAGCTGAGGAAAGAAGAGAGAAAAAAGAAGAGAAATCTCTTCAAGTGTTGCTGACCTTTGCCCTTAGGAGTGAACTCACGCACCCACACACCACCTTGTGTGGTGTGTGTGTGTGTGTGTGTGTGTGTGTGTGTGTGTGTGTGTGTGTGTGTGTGTGTGTGTGTGTGTGTGTGTGTGTGTGTGTGTGGCGCATAGGGGGAGGTGTGAAAATGAATTTATTACATATAAGGTTAAAGTAGGTTTAACTTTGAAGTGTAGTATAACATTCTTCGGTTGGATTATGTTTCAGACATTTGTAGTACACCATACATCTGAGTGTTGAGCTAAGCTAAGATAAAGACATAACATAGAATAAATAAGGAGGTACGCAATCAGGAAAACTATCAGCTAGCGATAGACAACTGTTTGCTTTGAGTATTGGTGAATAATAATTGCAAATAAAAAATGTAAACAATGGGAAAAATGTAAATTCAGAGTGTAAAAGTATAGATTAAGTGGCGTATAGACAGTTAAGTGAGTTTAAAACGTTACTTAAAAAATACATAAAGTAATACGTATAAAAGTTGAATTAGAAAAAGAGAAGTAAAGGATCTAGGACGTTCTCTAAACAGAGATGGACGCACTATTGTGGAAAATAGAAAAACAAAGTACGACAAGTACAAAAACCACAAACAAAGAAGCAATTTAGGTAATTTTTAGGATTAACGAATTATTGTAGAAGTTGAATACCAAATTATGATGAAATAGTAGCTCCTTTAAGTAAATTAATGAACAAATGTAATCATCTGTAGAGTGGAATTCAGAAGCTAAAGCAGCATTCTGTGAAAAAAAAATAGAACAGAATGTGCGATTGTAACAGTAACGAAAGTTTTGAAAGCTATCAAATGACCATCAAATTGCTGAATGCAAGCGGCAGAACTAGAAGCATTAATAGAAGCATGTAAAGTAATGAAAGATCAAAAGGTCACAATATATATAAATATAGCCAAAATATAGGAATTACAAAGTTTAATTTGTATAAAAAAGAGAGAGAAAAAGAAAGATTAGAAGCAGTACATCTACCAGCTAAAATAGCAGTATAATGCATCTTGGATGATAAACAGTTTGAAAAATGCATGTAAAAAGAAAAATAGACTTTATAAGGAGTTTATCAAATCAAGAACAGAGAATCCTGAAAACGTTATAAGAACTACAAAAACAATTTGACCAATATATTTAGACAAGCAAAAAGGGAATATTACAAACGAATGTTGCATAAAAATAAAAATAACATAAAGGCTACATGGAATATTTTGAATAAAGCAATAGGGAATAGGACAAGGCGAACAGAATTACCAAGATATTTAAAGATAATATGTTAATTGAAAACAAAGATGAAATTGTCAATGAATTAAATCAATTATTTGTAAATGTAGGACCTAACTTAGCAAACAAAATACCAAGAGCTAATGATCAATCAGGGGATGTCTGGAAAAGGGAAAATAGGGTTATGCAGTCAATGTTTCTTAGTGAGATGACTTGAAAATCTTAGCCGATAATATTGAAGAGGAAATGGTTAAACTAAAATTGTGGTTTGATGTAAATAAATTATCTTTAAACTTGGAAAAGACTAAATTTATAGTATTCAGTAATAAAAGAAAGATAGAAGTTAGTTTATCCATAAACAATGTGAAAGTATGGAATTCTCTAAAGAAAGACTTAAAAAGCTGCAAGAATATTTTTGAATTTAGGGAGAGTTGCACAGAGAGACAACTGTAATTATATCAAACTGATTTTTGATTTTGATTGGACGTGTCATTTTGAAAATGCTTAAACAAAAATTATAAGTATTTTGGAGTTAGGGTGTTGGTGGAGGTAACAGTGATAAAGTCAGCTAAAATAATTTGTGTTAAAAAAGGGTCAGATAAATATAAGAATAGTATTCTTCCATCTATTCCTTTCTGAACATGGAAATGTATAAAAAACAAAAAAACAATGAAAGTGTTAATTGTACATGGCTTGTTTATATGCATTTTCATGAAAGGAATAAAAATAAATGATGAGGATGATGATTGTTGCGTTTGACCAGATGTTCCTCCAAGTGGGATGTAAAACGCTGGTCAGTCCCAAGTTCCTTAATGACATATCAACTGAACTCAAAAGGTACCACCAAGCACAGAATAGGTATTTTGTAATTTTATTGTCAAATATTTGAGAATAGAGACCAGCCTCGAGCAACACATACAAATGCGCAGCCCATGTTGATCTGGCCTTCCACAGGCAAAAAGCAACTCTTTTCACACAAAGAAAGCCCCCATTCCCCCCCCCCCCCCCTCAACACTGATAAGAAGAGAGACTTGGGGGTTGTGTTCACATTCCTGATGGTTTACGACCCTGTCTAACCAGGCAATCTGAAGACAAAGAGAAACTGGTATACAGAGTAAAATTAAGGAAAAAAATATGAGCTGATTCAAACATGATTATGAATAAAGAAATAGCTCTTAAACATATGCATTATCCACAATCCCCCTTCAGATCTTATCCAAAAGATCTTTCCTACGAGAACAACACCTCTAAAGCACGCCCTACATTAAAGTAGGTGCTGTCTTGGTTTTCGAGCAAGCTATCGATAAACAATCAAACCATAGTTACATGGGAGAGAGAAGGAGGGAGTCAACGTCAATGTCGTCATTGTCAGGGAAGGAAACTAACGGTCCCTGAAAGTCACCACTATGCTTGACCCCCTTCAGTGACATAGCAAGCCCAGAACCAGGGTGGGGTTGACCTTTGACAGCTCTAACAATGATGCGGGTGCATAGAGACCTAGCACAAGGGGCAATAAAGCATCCGCATGAGGTTATGACGGCCAAGAAAACTCCAATGGAGACCAGGGCCGACTTAATTAGGTCAGACCACCTGCCAAAGGTGTTATGAAGCCAATCTTTAAAGGGGTCAGAGACACCGGAAACTTCAGTAAGTTCTTAGGCTCTGAGGCCTTCTAAGGCGCTCTGGACCGAGCCAACGGGGGCAGCATTGTTAGGAATGAAGGTACAGCATTGGTCACCAAACATTGCACACACACCTTCTTCCTTGGCTAGGATGCGGTCAAGGGCTATGCGGTTCTGGATGGCCATGAGGGAGGTCGGGGCAAGTTGTTCAGCAAGTCCCTCAACGGCGTCACGAGTCAGGTTGGTCAGTCTCAACAGATTATAAAAAACATAGTTAATGCGTTCTACATTTTTAGTAGCAGTCACAGGGAAAATAGCACCAATGATAGGAAGGTTCTCGAAACCTGCACAGGATTCACACCACAATTTGTGCTGTGAGGGGATCCCTCTTGGTTGTCCAATTGCATCAAAGTAAACACCATCAGGGTTTCTCATCAGATCAAAGGAGCCCTTTACACTCCTTCGAGATAAAACATGGCGGCGTCGGCGAGAAGTTAGAGAGGCCGCTGAGACAGGAGTTACAAGGGGAGTTAATTTGGTACCCACTAGGGTGAGTGGGGTCACCAGTCTAACCATAGCACAAAGCCCTACGGATAACGTTGGGATTCTAATGTACAATCTGTGCTCCCCACAATACCAGAATAAGTCAGCTCGTGCCCAAGGGCCTATCCTAGAGCCATCTATCAGTGTGGTGCATCAGGAAGGGTTAATGTCACCCAATTTGTTGGGGGACGAAGAGGGTCCTTTGAATTGAAAACACGTGTAATTCAGCTTTTGGGCCACAAATGGAAGAAGTCGGGTGGAATTGTCAACAGGAGGGTACACACTAGCCAACAAATCGCACCCCGGTGGCGTGGGTTCAGAGAACAAGGAAATAAGACAGTTTGAGCCATTTATGTCAGTCAACTTAAAAGGGGCGGGGTAAGTGTGGGGAAAGGACGTCCAGCGGAACAAGCAACACAGTCACCCAGGTTTTGGCATCCACCTGAGCCACAGGTTTACCTGTACCCGCTCCTAAGGTCAAAGTTACCAGGCCTTCAGGGGTGATGTCATTAGCACGCACAGATGTGAGAGCCTTTGAAACACCACCAAGGTGGGGTGGTACTTTAGGTGCTACAGAGGGTGTAGAGGTAGTTAACGCCCTCTCAAGGACATTAATTTTAATAATTCCTTTAGAGTCTGTATCAGTCAGGTCAACCCCCAAAACAACATAAAAGGGACGATGGGCACCACTTACCATAGTATGTTGTCTGCATCCGACACCGATGGTTCAGGGTTGAGTCGTCACAAATATAGAGGTTATTACCACGGTAATAGCTATTGTGTCCCCCGTAATTAATCACACTGCATAGGTCAAAAAATAAGTCTTGCTATCCTCTTTGACCCAGTCTATTTAAAGTCCGCTGTTTGTTCTTAGACACTTGTCAGTCACTGTCGTCAGGAAGGAAGAACTGAGACACAAAGACAGTAGAACACGCCCAAGCACCAGTCCGTCAGGGATCACTACCGGGTGTGACATCCTGCTTTTCGTCTATCAAAATCAGAGTAATTCAGGTAACGAAACGGGGATAAACATCAAACTTTTCACTTAATATAACGACACAGATAGTTATGCTGAAAACAAGCAAGAGAAATTGGATAACTTCGAGTATAAAGGCTGGTCTCAAATAAGGATATACAATATAGAAGTTAAAAAGAGTAATATAGGTAGAAAATCTCTCTCTCAGCGTCGTCTTCTGGGCTGTAGGATTATGTGTGTGTAATTAAAGCCTCGCTCTTCTATGACACTAAAAATGAGTCGTTTTCTGCTCCCGTTCTTCTTCAGCTGCCTCAGGCTCAAAAGGCGCTGCTGGGGGTCGAGTGGGGCAGATGTAGTGGCGATGTCAGCAATGACATCCGCTGGTAATCTGTCAGGTTCTTCAGCACGAGTGTAGAGGGAGAGGTGGTACCAGGTGTCCCCTTTTCCAGCTAGTCGAAGGGCGTGAGACGTCCGTTCCACGACCTTGAAGGGACCAGTCCACCTGGGCTCCGTCCACTTGCGTTTGATGACCTAGATCTTGACCCTCCTAGCGGCCGGAAGGGAATCTGGAGTGGCGGGCTGTCATCCTCGTATCTGTACAGAAGAACTGGCACACAAATTCTGCATTTTTTGTGTAAAATACCATTTTGGTTTTACGCTGAGTCCTCCTTCCATGGCGGCTGCTGGTCCTGTGAATGGCTGACCTGTATGCAGCTCATAGGATGAAAAACTCAAAGGGCGGTAAAACAGTTTTATTCACGGACCTTCGAATGATCATTAACGCTAATTGCAACATGTCAATCCAATTAAATTTGGTCTGTGCACAGATTTTAGCCAATTAGTTTTTAATATTCTGGTCCATCCTTTCAACCTTGCCTTGGGACTCAGGATGGTACCCCAAACCTGTGTTCTAGTCCGAAAGCCTTTTCGACCAAGGCTAAGTGAGGTTTTTTTTAATTTTTTTTTTATGGTTGCCGTTGTCTGACCTAATCTTTTTGGGGAAACCATGTCGGGGTACTAGGTCATTCACAAGTCATTTAATTACTGATGTTGCATCCTCTTTTGAGGCTGTTGTTGCTTCCGGCCAACCACTGTGATTGTCAACACAAGTCAGTACGTACCTTTTCCCTTGTACCGTATTGATCATATCAGTGAAATCAAAGACTATACATGATTCACCCTGACCTCCTCCATATTCTAAATTTGATTTACTAAAGTACTATCGATGTGTAAAATCGTTATTTTCAAATTAAAATTAGTTATAACTTCTTACCCACGGGAAAAACGTTAAAACTATGGAATGTGTCAGAGTCGGATTATTGTCGATTTTGTTCCAAGGAGTCTGTATCCACCCTCACTCACCCCCTTCTGTTTCTGAAAAAGGACTGTGTTAGTCATACTATCACTTTCAGAAACATCTAAGAAAAAGGTCAGCTAATAGTCAAGTAGCGGAGGACAAGTCATGTTTGAGGTCAATGATAGTCTCTTTAGCCTCTGTGGTCCACTTGGGGGTGGTGTTAGGGTAGGGGACCCCTTAGCAATATCACAAATAACTCAAACTCCACTAAATATGCTTATATTTTATATTGTCACAAATACTAGAAAAATACTACCCGTATGGCGGATGCTTTATCAATAGTATTTTGAAATTTTACCACACCTGGTGGCCCCAATAATTGATTAAGTCAAGCTCATGTTGTAGAAAGTCGAATGATGCGGACACGTTTGTTACTGAATACTTTCTATCAGACTTCTGCCATGGCAACTTTGTGTATGTAATGAGCAACTATAATTATTTGATATGCTTAACTGTGTAATGTGTCGTTTTAGCTCAGCTGTTGTGTAGCTGCTAGCTCCTCGTAGCCTACAGGTGTCTAAAGTGCAGCCCATAGTTATGTGTTTAACACAACTATGTGCTAAACCTAAACAATTGAAAATGTGGTATTTGGGTGTCGGTGTAATGTTTGGCAGCTACGCCGTGTCTTATCATTGCACCTAAGTTCTTTGGTTTTGTAGGCGAGACAGAGAGCAAGTGAACAATGTGGGACACAATTGTGTCCATCTTATACCATGCTAGTTGTTTCAAAGATAGGTCAACATGAGCAACCACACCTCGAGCTCCAACATATATAAATATACAAAGGAGTCAAAGGTCTCCTGGTTCGAGTGTCTAACTGGTGATCATAACATATGGCGAGTCGGGTGGCAGTACACACGGAAGCATCTCAGCCAGTCAGGGTTTTCACTGTTAGAGCAGTTGGATGTCAGCCATTCCTGTTGTTTCAGGCTGTGGTAGGAGCCTTGGTAGTGGTGTCGCAGCTTGGTGGTTGAGCCGTCAGGTAACACCAGGAATGTTCCTTCCGTGCGATTTGAATGTCAGGGTACAGTCTGTAAAGGAGGTCCAGCAATCTGAACCGGAAGTGGTTTGGTGACAGGTAACCTTGTGACCCCATCGAAGCCTTCGACCTTTAAAGAGGAAGCACACAGTTTCTTTGGTACCTCTGCATTCAGAATCGAATGGGTGGCGCCAGTGTCAATCACGAACTGATAACATTGTCGTTGACACTCATGTCCAGCAGGGGGCCAGTCTGTATCTCCTGCTGGGGCTCCTGCAGTGGGCGTCCTTTGCCACGCTTTTGTGTTCGTTTGTTGGCACTACGGAACCTTTCCTGTTCGAAAATGTTCGGACAGTCACGACTCCAGTGACCAGGCTGGTCACAGCCGAAACAGTTTCCACCCCGGACTGGCTTTGAAGCATCGTGTTGTCCACCACCCGAGTCCAACCGTCTGGTCGCACGTCTGTTGAGGATTCTTTCCTCCACCTGTTGGAACTCAGAAGCAAGGTCACCCAGTGCTGAATATCCCTAGCTGATTTTTTACTAATTAGTTCTTTTGACCTTTTATCTTCAGCGATCTGTAAATTAAGGAGTTGCTTCCTTGCTGCTCTGTCATTAGCCTTATCATCCTCATCTTGAGGAAAGAGACTGCGCATAGCAGTAGCTATGTTTGTAACGTATGGTGTTATCGGTGAGGTCGAAGATTCAGCCATTAATCCTGCTTGTTGTTCTGTATTTTTGCCATCTTGTGTGGAAACACAACGATACAAAATGCCTCTAAAGTGTCCTACTGAGAGAGTGTACCCTGCTGTTAGTTTGTCTAACGTGTTAAGCCAAAGACTCCCACCTTCAGACGCAGGTGGGAGTTTGTCAACAATGGCCTGCATGTCTGCATCGGCAAGAGACTTATATTAAAGTAGGCCCCTATAATTGTCATGTGTCAAAAATTTCTGGTGTGCACCGCCCTCTGCTGGAGGAAAATGGTCAGACTTGCAAAATAAGGGGTTAATACTTTCTCTTTTAACGTTGATGTTCCAGGTAATTTAATGTTCAGTGAATGTATAGGATAGGCCGATGTCGTTGTGGCTTGTACAGCCCTTTGAGACACTTGTGATTTAGGGCTATATAGATAAACATTGATTGATTGATTGATTGATGGTTGATTATATGACCAAAATGAACTTATTTCATTTATTCATTCATTTTTTATCGCACTCATAGTTTTCCATTCCATTTTGCATTTAATTATTCCTATGGATTTCTTCCCATTTCACTCAAACAACTAAACAAACAAATAAACAAACTTGCAGCTAACCACAATCAACAGCATACCATTTACGAATACCTTCATTTGTCACTTTCTCATCTTTCTTTCACTTTCGTTTTCTTTTACAAACAACATCCTGTATCCATCTCTTCCTTGCACTTCACACAATGTTTCTATTTTCTGTTCTCCTAGAAACCATTCACATAACATAAGGTTATAAACATCCTTTTCCCATATTTTCTCAAACCATCCTCTTCACCCTCAATCTTCCTTCACCTGCTCTCTTTTTCTCTCTCTCTCCTTCTCACTGGAGTAGGAGGCGGTGGCCTAGTCAAAGTCTGGGCGGGTCGTTTGAATTGTCTTGCGCATGCGCGGCAGGCAAAACACCAATCAGTCTAGTCTGTCCTATTTGTCTCATTAATCATCGGTTCTTTTGCTGCATTTCGTTTTTCCACGTAATCCCCGTTTACTTTTATCATACGCCAAACTCTTAAATTCTCGAGCACCAACCCTGTTCCATTTTCACCAGCGCGCGCACACACATGCACGTGTAAGCACTCACGCACACACAAGCAAGTGCCTACAGCCCTACGCACACACACCCACGCACACGTAAGCACTCTCTCTGCGTTTCACTTTACCATAAAACTTCCAGTTACTTTTTTATTTTATTTTTTATTTTACCAGACGTTTGAGTTCACAACTTTTCGAGTATTGTAAACTCCCTCTTAACCCTTTCAAGGAACGTTCTCTTTTCTTTTCTTTTTTTTTCTTTTTTTTTCTTTTTAAACTTTACCTGCTAATTCCATTGTCGACAACAGTGCATTCAATTGATTATTAAACAGTAATGATTCATCACATTTTCCCCAGCCGTCATCACATTCTTTTCTGTCACACTCCTTGGCCATTGTGTCTATTTTTCCTTAATTTTAGCGCACACTAAAGTGTCGCCGGGACCTCACAACCGGGGAATCTTTATTGTATTTATTACAAATGGCCTCCAGCCGTGGAATTTATCATATGGTACAGAAGGGCCTCCTCCCGTACGATTCTTAATTTTAACGCACACGTTAATGCCGTAGGGAACTCGCAACCAGGGAGTATTTATTGTATTTTACAAATGGCCTCCAACCCATCCTTAATTTGTGTGCACATAAAAATGTCAACAGGGATCTCACAACCGGGGAGTATTTACTGTACCATATGATGGGCATCCAACCCGTTACTCTTTTAGGCGGCGACCAACTACCCAGGGTGAGCCACACCCAACTATTAGTTCACTCGTCAATGAAACCGCCCGTCACGGTAATCGAGACACAATGACGTGAGTTGACCACCTATTTACAATTTTAATGCAATGGCAGGCTCGGCAAAAATGCAATCAATCTATCAAAATCACCATTCTGTGTCTGGGGTACAAAGCAGTGTTTAACTTACAGACTTCTGGGCAGACTCCTAATGCAGATTTTATCTAAAAAGAAAGGTTCTGCTTACCTTGAATTATGTTTTGGCCATGTGAGTCTGTCCAGAAGATTGCAAGAGAAGGTCCAATTGTCAGCGTGTCATCTCGGACGAAGCCCCCAAATTGTTGCGTTTGACCAGATGTTCCTCCAAGTGGGATGTAAAACGCTGGTCAGTCCCAAGTTCCTTAATGACATATCAACTGAACTCAAAAGGTACCACCAAGCACAGAATAGGTATTTTGTAATTTTATTGTCAAATATTTGAGAATAGAGACCAGCCTCGAACAACACATACAAATGCGCAGCCCATGTTGATCTGGCCTTCCACAGGCAAAAAGCAACTCTTTTCACACAAAGAAAGCCCCCATTTCCCCCCCCTCAACACTGATAAGAAGAGAGACTTGGGGGTTGTGTTCACATTCCTGATGGTTTACGACCCTGTCTAACCAGGCAATCTGAAGACAAAGAGAAACTGGTATACAGAGTAAAATTAAGGAAAAAAATATGAGCTGATTCAAACATGATTATGAATAAAGAAATAGCTCTTAAACATATGCATTATCCACATGATGAACAAAGAAGACATCTATGTATGTCCAGACAATAAACCAATCTTACAAAGAAAAATCGGTATAAGTGAGCAGCAATATTGAGCCAAGGTTGAACTCATGGCTCAACAGGAGGGATATGAATATCGTCATACAGAAGTACTATAGAAGTACTATACTTCCTATAGTTTAATTCGTATAAAAAAAATTTTTTTAAAAATAAATACGAAAATTAAATTTCGTATACAACATCTAGGCATGGATTTTAATTAAACTAAATAAGAGTGAAGGAGAACATTATTGTCTGGTCATAGTAGATGCATTTTCAAAGTGGGTAGTAATATTTCCTAAAGGAAAAGCAGATGCGCTAACAGTAGCAAAAGCATTATGCAAAGATATAATAGCAAGATATGATATAACTAAATCTATACAGTGACAATGGACCTTATTTTGTAAATCAATTGATCAAGAATATAGAATCATTATTCCACATTGACCTAAAATATTACTGTGCTTATCATCCACAAAGCGCAGTACTAGTGGAAAGGACAAACGGGAAAAATTAAAAACAGATTAAAGAAATGTATAGAAGAAACAAAACGTCCATGAACAATATATAGATTTAGTAAAAATGTACAGTACATGAACATTACAAGTACAACAAGACTCAGACCATTTGAAATAATATTTGAAAGACCTTATCAGCTACCAACATTTTGAAAAATCAATGAAAAGGAAACATGGGCATTCTCCAAGGGGGGAGAGATTGTAAATAACTTAAAAGATAGTGGAAAGACCAAGCTGAGTCCACTTAGCACATGGTAAAAAGGTCATATAATGGGAAAAAAGTATTTGGGATTCTATTTGTGTTATCAAAGGGACATGTTAACTAGCACACTACAAATTCCACTGTCATAGTGTAAACATACCATTTGATGGTGTGTCAAAGTTTGATAATAATTGGTTCCTGTTTTGGTAATTAATTTGTTCCTTATGGCGGAGCAAGTGGAAAAGGCTACAAAATTGAGTATTGAGTATTGAGCAAAAACAAAATTTACCTTATAGCTAAAGAGACAAAGCAGAAACCGATATTTGATAAATATGTGAAAAAAGCTAATTATACCTGCATTAACATGCAAGGCTCTGTACAACAGTTAGGAAACGTATCATCAGATAACTGCATACACATAGTAAATGTATCAATATTTGTACAAGATATGTTAACATGCCTGAACAGTTTGATATCTGAACATTGGAAAATAACTAGACATGATGTAAACTGGCAAAGTGTTGTAGATCCAACTTATGTTAATGGGTGTCCAAAGAAGTATCTCTGACGACTATAAATTGGTAAATCAAGTTGCAGCTGGATTTGAATCATACGTCTACTGGTGGTGTACGATTAACAAGAATGTTGACAGAATAAACTACGTCCACTACAACGTACAGAGATTGGACAATTACACAGGCCAAGACTTGAAACCGTCGCTAATCAACTCGCCACCGCCGCCCTCCTTATGGCTTTTCAAAACCGTATGACGCAAAAAAGGGGGCGTGTGCGCAATATTTGGTGAACAGTGTTGCATGTTCGTACCAAACTGCACTGATGCAGAAAGTAGCCTGACCAAAGCACTGGAAGGCCTGCACACCCTTAACGGTAAACTGAAAGAGCATTCAGGCATAGATACATCTATGTGGGAGGGGTGGTTGGACGTGTTTGGCAAATACAAGTCTTTGGTATCTGGTAACTATGGCCGTGTTCAGCAATACTGACGTGTGGATTTTGTTGTATTCCCTGTCTGTTCTCTGTTTAACCGTCTGATTACCACAGCGATTAGCCCAGCAGATGATAAAGCTGTTCAGATGTACTTCCTGGTGGACGACAAGGAAGATGAATCTGAAGACGAGGATACCTACCAGGATGGTGTTCCTGATTTATTTCCAGAAATGTCATAATTATGAGGGAAACATTGATGTTCAATTCTGAGTGTAAACATAACTTTGTCGTAGGAAAATTAAGCATTAACTGAAAATTGCAAGAAGAAGTTATTAGGGATAAGGAGATTATGGGAAAGTCTTTTGCGATAAACAGGAGGGAATTGTTGGAATAATTGTTTGTAGGTTATCACAAAAATACTTTGTACTCCTGATATGAAGATAAAAGGCTGTCTTTTAAAACCCACCAAGAGTAAGGCTCATAAAACTCCACTGTGTAAGGGAGAAGCAAGATGGTGTTCCTGTGTTTCTCTCATGTATGTTAATCGACAGAAGGAGGTTGTTCTGGCAGGAGGACTTCAAAGTGGACAGATGACAGGATCTGCTCAACTTCCAGAGGAACTCCTTTGAAGTGTTTTACGAACTCTCTCTGAACTATTTGGTAACCGAGGGCAACGCTATTTACGACCCGCTGCCCTTTTGAAGTAGCTGTGGTCAGGAGACGGGAGGTGTTATTCATTGTCCTCGGAAACCTGCACAGCTGGAGCCAGGACGAGCCAGGGCCGAGACATTCTCTTCTTTGTCTTAAATGTGACCAAAGACAGTGACTGTTTTACATACTTCCTATACCTGCTGTGACATTCGTTGGTGCGTGAACATTGAATATCTAAAATAAAAGAGGTGACGAAAAGCTTTTTCGTCAGAGCATGGGTGACACTGTACAGCAGGGGTCACCAACGCGGTGCCCGCGGGCACCAGGTCGCCCGTAAGGACCATATGAGTCGCCCGCGGGCCTGTTCTAAAAAAAAATAAAAATAAAAAAAATTAAAAATTTAAATTTTTTTTTTTTTTTTTTTTTTTTTTAAATTAAATCTACATAGAAAAAACACAATATACACTTTCAATCAGTATATCAACCCAAACAACCTCCCCCATGCACACTCATCCACACCCACTCACACAAAAGGGGTTATTTCTTTCTGCTACTAATATTCCGGTTCCCACAACATAGACAACACATCTGCAAGGGACACAGTCCCTGAAGCACACATGATTGTATAGGCTGCTGGTCCACTAACATTTTCATTAATTACTATTTTTTATGTAATTATTTTTATTTTTATTTTATTTATTTTTTTTATAATGTATGTTATAAAATGTATGTAATTATTTTTATATTGTTTTACTTTCTTTTTTATCCAAGAAAATGTTTTTTATTTATTTATCTTATTTTATTTTATTTTTTTAAAAAAGGGCCTTATCTTCAACAGACCAGGATGTCAATGAAATTAGATTTGTTTAAAGGGTTTTTTAAACAAGGCCCAGTCCAGATAATGTCCAAGTCGGACTCAGCAACACACACCTTCATTCATGTACACAGAAAAAAATTAGGGAACACAACAGATTGCATATAATTTATAAACAAAATTACATTTTCAAAATAAGCATTTATGTACAGTCCAGATTATGTCCAGGTCACTCAAATTAGGGAACACAACAACAGATATCATATAATCTATAAACATAATTATACTTTCAAAATAAGCCTTTGAGGACTTCTCATCTTTTTTTTAATGTTTTTTGGCATCATTATCGTTTTCAACCATGTAACTTTCTAAAGTTAGAAAATACTGAATAAATGTTTTAAAGAAAGTAATACTAAGTGAATATCTGTTTTTGGCCTTAAAAATAAACATTTTACCGAGTACTATAATTAAATTGACTAAATCATGATTGTCAATGAACTCTCCTAAAATAACAGAAACCACATTAAGCTTCATAAACAAACCAATCCTTAAACACATTTTTTCAACTTCCACCCAAAACAAAGACACAATATGACAATACCAAAACAAATGCAGGGTGGATTGAGGCTCCTGACAACAAAATCGGCAATCATCTGACTCTGTCATATTCCATAATTAAGGGGATCACTTGTAAAAAAGGATACAATTTCTTTTGATACAGTACATGTTTTTGTCCAACAGGACATTTGTGTACCACTCAATGTTTAAATACATCTTTGGAACAATTGATGCTTTTAAAGGCCTACTGAAACCCACTACTACCGACCACGCAGTCTGATAGTTTATATATCAATGATGAAATCTTAACATTATAACACATGCCAATACGGCCGGGTTAACTTATAAAGTGTCATTTTAAATTTGCCGCTAAACTTCCGGTTCGAAACGCCTCTGAGGATGACGTATGCGTGTGACGTAGCCCGACGAACACGGGTATGCCTTCCACATTGAAGCCGATACGAAAAAGCTCTGTTTTCATTTCATAATTCCACAGTATTCTGGACATCTGTGTTCGTGAATCTGTTTCAATCATGTTCATTGCATTATGGAGAAGGAAGCCGAGCAAGCAAAGAAGAAAGTTGTCGGTGCGAAATGGACGTATTTTTCGAACGTAGTCAGCCACAACAGTACACAGCCGGCGCTTCTTTGTTTACATTCCCGAAAGATGCAGTCAAGATGGAAGAACTCGGATAACAGAGACTCTAACCAGGAGGACTTTTGATTTGGATACACAGACGCCTGTAGAGAACTGGGACAACACAGACTCTTACCAGGATTACTTTGATTTGGATGACAAAGACGCAGACGTGCTACTGTGAGTATGCAGCTTTGGCTTTTTTTTGCGTATGTACGTAACTTTTTTTAAATATATAAGCTTTATGAACCTTGGGTTAGGTGAACGGTCTTTTGGGCTGAGTGATTGTGTGTGTTGATCATGTGTTTGAATTGTATTGGCGTGTTCTATGGAGCTAGGAGCTAGCAGAGGAGCTAGGAGCTAGCATAACACGTACCGTACCGTACGTGCGCGTCACGTACGTAACTTTTTTAAAATATATAAGCTTTATGAACCTTGGGTTAGGTGAACGGTCTTTTGGGCTGAGTGATTGTGTGTGTTGATCGGGTGTTTGAATTGTATTGGCGTGTTCTATGGAGCTAGGAGCTAGCAGAGGAGCTAGGAGCTAGCATAACAAACACGCAGGTGTTATTATGCAGGATTAATTTGTGGCATATTAAATATAAGCCTGGTTGTGTTGTGGCTAATAGAGTATATATATGTCTTGTGTTTATTTACTGTTGTAGTCATTCCCAGCTGAATATCAGGTACCGTGAGTATGCAGCCTTGGCTGCTAAACATTCGATAACTTGACCGTATGTGCGCGTCACGTACGTAACTTTTAAAAAATATATAAGCTTTATGAACCTTGGGTTAGGTAAACGGTCTTTTGGGCTGAGTGATTGTGTGTGTTGATCAGGTGTTTGAATTGTATTGGCGTGTTCTATGGAGCTAGGAGCTAGCAGAGGAGCTAGGAGCTAGCATAACAAACACGCAGGTGTTTTTATGCAGGATTAATTTGTGGCATATTAAATATAAGCCTGGTTGTGTTGTGGCTAATAGAGTATATATATGTCTTGTGTTTATTTACTGTTGTAGTCATTCCCAGCTGAATATCAGGTCACCCCCGGCTCTCACAGCATCTTCCCTATCTGAATAGCTTCAACTCCCCACTAGTCCTTCACTTGCACTTTACTCATCCACAAATCTTTCATCCTCGCTCAAATTAATGGGGAAATTGTCGCTTTCTCGGTCCGAATCTCTCTCACTTCATGCGGCCATCATTGTAAACAATAGGGAACTTTGCGTATATGTTCAACTGACTACGTCACGCTACTTCCGGTAGGTGCAAGCCTTTTTTTTATCAGATACCAAAAGTTGCAATCTTTATCGTCGTTGTTCTATACTAAATCCTTTCAGCAAAAATATGGCAATATCGCGAAATGATCAAGTATGACACATAGAATAGATCTGCTATCCCCGTTTAAATAAAAAAAATTCATTTCAGTAGGCCTTTAAAGACAGACACATAGCTTCAAGGTTGAGAAGTTTCAGGCCCCCATATTCATACTCTTTGTACAAAACCTTTCTTTTAATCTTTTCTGGTTTGCCGTTCCAGACAAAATCGAAGACCCTCCGCTCATAAATCTTAAAAAAGTTTTGTGATGGAGCTGGTAATGACAAAAACAAATAAATAAATTGAGGAATAATTAAGGAGTTGGCAATAGACCTTTTACCATACAAGGTTAGGGATTTCCCTTTCCATAATTGCATAATTTTGTCCAGCTTTCTTAGTCGATTATCATAATTTACTGAGCCTAGATCTTCCAGATTTTCTGGGACAACAACACCAAGTATGTTAACTGGTCCATCTGTCCACAAAACAGGCACTTTGCATTCCATTCGAAAGGACGTTCCCTTTATATTTCCGATCCTTAACATTTTACATTCATCATAATTAAGCTTAAGGCCAGATTGCTGTGAAAATATGTCCAAAAGATTAAGAAGGTTCCGCAAACAATGAGGAAAAATCTTATCTTTGTGAATCAGCCTTTTCTGACATGAACTTCATCAAGAACAAACACAGAACACGCCTCACTGATGCACATCTGCAAGACTCACTCAGAGTTGCAGTGTCAAGTTACACACCAGAGTACAACCCACTAGTTAACAGCATGCAATGCCAGGCTTCCCACTAACTGACAAAGAAACAGATAACAGATTTGGTGTCCAGTTCAAAGTGTGACATGATTTAAAAAATTGAGAGTTGACTTTTGTATTTTACATGAGTTATTATTTGTACAAACATGGTGCAAAGTAATTCATGATTTGTTAAAAAATGTTAGTGGCTAGCTAGTTAAAATGGGATATTGTGATTTCACAAGACTGTCTTAGAAGTGATCATTTGAAAATGTTCAATTTGAAAAATGTGCACTTAGAGAAAATGTAAAAATAAAGTGTTGCATATTGATATTTATCTGTTTCTATATATATTTATTGTGAGAAATCATTAAGATGATCAGTGTTTCCACAAAGATAAATATCATTAATTATTAATAATAACAGAGTTAAAGGTAAATTGAGCAAATTGGCTACTTCTGGCAATTTATTTAAGTGTGTATCTAACTGGTAGCCCTTCGCATTAATCAGTACCCAAGAAGTAGCCCTTGGTTTCAAAAAGGTTGGTGACCCCTGCTGTGGGAACTCCTGCTGATGCCAATGTCAAATTGAGAAAGAGCGATGGTGTCAGTAAGCAAGTGGACCAGCATACCTATCAGTCAATGGTGGGAAGTCTACTGTATGCTGCAATGGCCACACGACCAGACATAGCTCAAGCAGTGAGTGCTGTGTCAAAGTTCAACGCAAATCCAGATGCTGCACATCTGACCGCTGTGAAGAGGATACTTCGATACTTGAAAGGGACAGTGAACTTTGCTCTCAAGTATGAGCAGTCAGACTCTGGAGCTTTGATTGGATTCTCAGATGCTGACTGGGCTGGAGATCAGGATGACCGACGCTCAACAACAGGCAACGTTTTTCTACTGAGTGGAGGAGCAGTGAGCTGGCTCAGCAAGAAACAAGCAACAGTTGCACTTTCAACAGCAGAAGCGGAGTACATCGCACTCAGTCAAGCCGCTCAAGAAGGAATCTGGCTAAAAAGATTACTGAGTGATCTCGGAGTGAAAACTATGTCCACAGTGATCCTGGAAGACAACCAAGGAGCCATCGCAATCGCGAAGAATCCTGTGAACCACTCCAGGACCAAACACATAGACTTTCGCTATCACTACATCCGTGAATGTGTGCAGAATGGACAAATAGAACTGCAATATTGTCCAACAAATGACATGAAAGCGGATATATTTACCAAACCACTGCCTAGACAGAAGTTTGAATATCTCAGAGGTGAGATTGGACTTTTCCCTATTTAGATAAAGTGGTTAGTTGTGCTTGACAGGTGTACGCCGAACGCTGCCTGATCAAAGCAAGTTAAAAAAGAAAAAATGTGTGAAAGAGTTTCAGTGAAATTATTGTAAACAAACTAAAAGAGTTCCTGTGAAAACAATGTAAAAAACAAAAATATTTTTGTTGTTGTTGTTTGACATATTATTGTAAAGGAGAGCACGGCTCTATAATATTATTTAAAGGCACTTTGTCATTGAAAAAACTAAGTGGGAGTGTTGTAATGCAGTAGTTTTTACAATAGATGGCACTGTTGTACTATTTATCATTTTCATTCCACTTTGTATGCACTTGCTCTCTGTGTGTTTGCCAGTTAATAAAAACTCTGCCGAAGAACACATAGTTCAGTCACAGACAAATAAAGTGCTAAACAAATAGCTACCTCGTGGCCGCCTGCCACTTCGGAGGTTCTTGGGCAGCAAATATTTCAGTCTTGTGCATACTAAATGAGCGCACAATAATTAGACCAACGTACTTTACAAATATACAGAATAATTTGACACAATATGACAAAATACCTTGTTCAGCTAGCTAAATGTTCTTACTGCTGCTGATGGCTCGCTCAAAGTCTTTTGCATGTCTGGGCGAATGCAGGTCTCGCAACCTCTAATACTAAACCAAAACCTTGCGAGAATAGCGGTGTAACAAAAGGAAATAAATTGCCCTTTTATAGTAAACAATATGTGTCTTATTTACAAAAAATCTAACAAATTCACAACCATAATAATTTTCAACAAAAAATATGAACCCTTAAAACAAAAATATTAAGTGTAAGTTTCAACGACACTTACAAAGCTATTCAATAAATTTGTGAACATTTAACATAAATCATTTGTCTTACCATAATCTGTGAGTTGGGTGTATCTGCTATCTACACCCTAGTTGGTGCGAGCGAGCCCGCCTTTGTCATAGTTTATGTTGACACATTTATACCCCCTGCATTGTAAACAAGGTGTTAGCCGCAAGCTAACGGGTTAGCAATGCAGCCAGTTTTCCCGCCATTTGTTGATAAACAAAACATAATTCCCAACGACGGAAGACGTTCACAGACAACCGGCATGCACACCTACGAGGGAATATAACACGGTAAAGGATACAAATACACTGCAAGGAAAATCAGAGCACAACAGTCGATCAGTGACAGAATAAACACGGCAGCCTCCATCTTTGATGATTTGCATTCCACCAGCAAAATATTACTGCCACCTACCGTGTGGGGGAGGTTTTACATTTTTCTTCTTTTAGTTTTCTGGCGGGTTGCAGCCGTAACTTAGAAGCTGCATACTGCCATCTACAGTACCGGAGAATGTAGCATGGGCTCGTCCCCCACTTATTAATAATAATAAGAAATGCATAGGCGCCAATCCACATTTCTGCCAATGGGTGCTCGGTGTGTGTGTGTATTAAAAAAAAAAAAAAAAAAAAGACGTTCAGTTAATATCCCATATAATTTGTGGCTTTATTATTTTGTAAAACGGACCTAAATCGCCACAAAATTAACTACAACAAGATTGATTTTTCAAAAATAATTTTAAAGATTGAAAGTTGCCATCAATCCCACGTGGGTGCTCGGCATTGTCCGTGGGTGCTCGGACCGAAGCACCCACGGGATCGTTGCCTATGAATAGATGTATGTGTATCTCAGTGGTTCTTAACCTTGTTGGAGGTACTGAACCCCACCAGTTTCATATGCGCATTCACTGAACCCTTCTTTAGTGAAAAAAAAAAATTTTTAATTTAAAATTCAAGAAAAAGTTATATGTTTTTTTACTGGTGCACAAAATGAACCGTGCATGAACATCACCTTGTTCAAAGAACAAAACCAACACAGTGCATGAACTCACAACAAATTACACACCTTACACACATTACCATGAATTGATTAACGTGGACCAGTTAAACAAGTTGGAAAACTTATTCGGGTGTTACCATTTAGTGGTCAATTGTACGAAATATGTACTGTACTGTGTAAACTATACTGTTTCATATAATGTATTCTCTTCCTTTGCAATCTGCTAGTAAAAGTTTAAATCGATCAATCAAACAACCTGCAAATCAGATGGAAAATTAGAGGGAACATTGTTTGGGGGTATCCATAATATGCCGATAGGGAGAAGTTTTTATTTACACGATAAGTCGGATGTGTCTTTATCTCCGTGGCGGAGGTTCCGCCGAACCCCTGAGGCCGACTCACCGAATCCCTAGGGTTCGATCGAACCCAGGTTAAGAACCACTGATCTATCTGTTGTGTCCTGGGCATGACGTTAAAGTGCATCCGGCAGTGGAGGCTCCTCTATGGGGTCTTGGGGCACTAGGAGGTTAACCCCTTTACTACTGTTACCCCAGGTGGCCCTTGGCAAAGGCCTAGTACCATGACTGCCCCCTAGCCAGGGATACGGGGAAGACCTCAACAGCGGAGCAGGCGGAAGACGGTAGATTTAAGAACTACCACAAGGGCTGCAATGGCGGAAGAAGGCTGCAGCAGAAAAGGGTCCCCAGTCGTCTTGGACTCCATGCCACTGGACCTTGACCCGATTCTGTCAAGGATCGTGTGGTGACTGTCTGTGCACCAGTTTCCCCATGTAAAACAAAGTCACGCACAGGCATCCTCCATAAAGGGATACACCCCTACCAGGAGAATCGTCATACTCGTTCGAGTGACCGCCGATGATGATGATCTATCTGTATCTATCTAACTGTGCGTTTCCCACCTAGGCCTTCAGTGATCTCCGACCTAAATGATTACCTCTCAAAATACCATAATTGATGTCACCACATGATAATTGCTGGAGAAATACTATACAGGAACACATTTATACCCTACTGGGCATTGAACAACAGTATACAAAACGGGTTATTTTCTGGCGCATTAAAAATCAATTAAAACACATCAGCAATTAAAACATATACCCTAAATTTCTCTGCTTGGTTTATGCAACTTCCGGTCAATCAAAGTACACACTTCTCAAAGATATATCAATTAGTTTGATCTTTATTACCTCTTGTGTAATTTATTTGTATCCCATATTTGTTCCCACTACCGCACCTTAAATTGGAGTCCTTAATCTCGTTATATGCAAATATAATGACAATAAAGTCAAAAAATAAATAAATAAATAAATATATTAACTGCTCTGACCACATGATGGCGACAAACACACATGTAACAATGTTAATTAAATGACAAGCAAGACACACTTTAACAACAAAAGTTTACAACTTCCGGTTGTAACAGAACAGCTACTGTCAACAACTTGTGATCTGATTGGCTATCGCAACTGTCTCTCAACTCTGTGTGTTCTCAAATTAGAATAGAATAGAATAGAATAGAGTTTTATTGTCATTATTACAGTGAACAGGTTCAAAGAACAACGAAATTGGAGCAGATCCCCTAAAGTGCATACACAATAATTTGGTAATATAAAGAGTAAAAAAGGATAAAAAAGATTTAAAAAAAGAAGATATGTATCTATATATATGTATATATCCACACCATTGGCGTTGTTAGGCCTATTTTAGGGGGTCTCAAGTCCCCCTAAAATGTTCTTAAGCCCCCCCTAAATAATTTGGTGTTAAAAAGAAAAAAAAAAAATCTTTTTTTTTTTTTTTTTACAAATACATGCCGACATATTCATTATAAAGTGGCCCGAATATGAGTTTAAATAAATAATCATATAACCTGTCATTATTCACTCAGATTCCCCTCACTTCATAGCGTAAGGTAGAGAGCCCCTTTAGTGCGTCGGTATCCAATCCATTCCACTTGTTCATATAGAAAATGCCCACATCACTCAAAATCCAGTCCGCATTTTCTCTGCGACCTTGCTTGCGGTCCTGCAGGTGTACGAAGCACATTAGCACACAGCACTGCAGAACAAGAACCTTGTGTTTGCAATTGTAAATAATTTAGTTTTTAAGTTTTGTGTTTCTTGTAGAATCTATATAAAGTAATATACATTAGCCCAGGGGTCACCAACGCGGTGCCCGCGGGCACCAGGTAGCCCGTAAGGACCAGATGAGTAGCCCGCTGGCCTGTTCTAAAAATAGCTCAAATAGCAGCACTTACCAGTGAGCTGCCTCTATTTTTTTAAATTGTATTTATTTACTAGCAAGCTTGTCTCGCTTTGCTTGACATTTTTAATTCTAAGAGAGACAAAACTCAAATAGAATTTGAAAATCCAAGAAAATATTTTAAAGACTTGGTCTTCACTAACTGACAAAGAAACAGATAACAGATTTGGTGTCCAGTTCAAAGTGTGACATGATTTATTTAAAAATTTGAGAGTTGACTTTTGTATTTTACATGAGTTATTATTTGTACAAACATGGTGCAAAGTAATTGATGATTTGTTAAAAAATGTTAGTGGCTAGCTAGTGTAGTGGATTGTCCAAAGCTTAAGCAGGCAACAAAAGTAGTTTAGTACAACAAATTTATTTACCCATTATCAGAAGTGCAGGTTATTATGGCCGTGCAGACAGACCACATGTTACTCCGGAGTAAACAAGACACACACAAGCCAAAATCACTGTCGAGTTCCGGTCTTCTGCCATTTTTTATATGTCTCTTGTGCGTCATTGTTTGTTATCTAGTGCGTCAATGTCTTTTTGTTTTCCCTATCTGTTCCATAACAACTCGAATCCTTTAGACAGTCAACACATTCTGTAGACAGGTTGGCACGACTTAATATTCACTTTTGTCCCACTGGCACAGAATAGAAGAGAAATTAAATGAGCGTACATTCTTGACAGACATGCAATATAGGTCAAAGGTCAGAAATTCTACTACATACCCGCCTTCCAGGGTCTTAAGACCCTGGACCAAAACAATTTCTGATGTAGACCACTAAGTTAAATCTCTACCACAGATAGAGGCAAAAACCTCAATGTTTTTATACGAGGCAAAAATTCCGTCTATGACCCTCCTTCAGAGCGATCGCTGTTACCAGCCTGCAGTAAAACCATCTCACAGAACACAATTAGTGGCCTACCCTTTGATTTAGTAAAGGAATAACAAATACTTTGATCATGAACATCATTGAACATAAATAGATGAATGTATATAGACTTATGACTGTAAGACATTTGCAAAAATATTTTTCCCGACATTTGCAATGAATGTAGTTACCAATATTGTTAATTATCAATTGATTTTGAACACACAACTGAATTTCGTATGAGTCCATGTTCGATTAGTGCTCCTATAGATGGCTCGGTGGTGCCTCAGGCTGATGGCCTGCCGACACCTCGTTGGGCTTTTGGCTGCCTTGGTGAAGAAAGAGATCCACTCAAACAGTCTGTCTCTGTCTCTTCTTGGGGTGTGGTTCAGTCCATTGGGCAGACTGTTCAGTGGCCGGTGCGTGCTGGCCGAAATTGGGGAAAACTCAGGTAGAGTTGGAGCTGTGGGGGCTTTGGGGAAGGCGGGGGCAGAGTATGGGGCGTGGGGCTTTGGTCCAGGCCCTCGGCTTGCTTCAGACCTCCTCGCTGCTTCGGCACTCCCGACACTTCTTTCCACAGCTGCTGGAGTCCCGGTGGACACATTGGCTGGCAACCTTAGTTGTTCTCGTCATCGCTGGCAAGGTGTTGTCTCTCCTCTCGGTTCCTTCCAGTCAGGTATCGGGTGTTGGTCCTGGATTGGCTTTGACCGTGCCCCTCTTAGCGAGTGCAAGGGAATCTGGAGTGGCTGCTTTCATCCTCAAATCTGCACAGAGGAACTGGCACACAAATTCTACATTTTGCAAACTTACCATTTTGGTCTCATGGTCTTTCCACCTTCCTAGGAAGCTGTTGGTCCTGAGAAGTGCTGATCTTGTGACTGAAGACGATAACCTGTTTTCTTAAAATGGGTGCCGTTGTTTGACCTAATCTTTTTGGGGAAACCATGTCGGGATATTAGATCTTTCACAAAACATTTAATTACTGAATTGGCATTCTCCTTTGAGGTTGGGGTTGCTTCCGCCAACCACTGCAATTGTCAATCTAAATCATTACGTTCCTTTATCCTTGTACTGGATTGATCATATCGATTAAATAAAACCTCAAAACGCTCAAACTTGACCCAATCCAAACTCACCTCCCCCCTCTGTCCCTGAAACAGGGACAGTGTTAGTCGTAGTAATAGTAATAGTAATAGTAGTAGTAGTATTAGTAGTTTCAGAAACATCCAAGAAAAAGAAAAGGCAGCTGATAGTCAAGTGCAGCAAGAACAGAGGCGGAGGACAGGTCATGTTTGAGGTCACTGTTCGCTTTTGCAATAGTACTTTGATATTTTACAACACCTAGTGAATTATTGTGGCCTCAATAATTCACTAAATAGTTGTATTTAATTTAGTCTATCTATGATGGGACAATGCACAGAAACATTAAGTTCAGAAACAGATATGTTCTGTACCAGATGATATCTAAATAGCTACTTTCCATCTGTAGTCCCTGGCTACCTAAATTAAAGGGATCCAAAAATCAAGCAATAAAATTATGACACTAATTAATCATAATTTATATACATTCATAATAATCAATAATTAATCAAAAATAATCATACTGTAGCATGTAATCAATTTTAAGAAAAGTCACCAAATGCCCCTTCATGGACACATACTTAACATACAATACAACCACACCTTATTTACATCATCACACAAAGACAATACATGCTCTTGTTCACATCTGTCATCATTCATAACAACAACCAAGCTTTTAACAGCCATACCTCACAATTTACAACAAAAATGCTCTCATAGATAAATATAATACTCATTAAATTGATGTGTCTACATAATGCCCATCTTAGTGACCATGTGAGCAGCCTTGATTGCTCCAAAGCCACCTTTTAACTTCAAATTTTCTATTCCTTTTGTTACAACGTGGAGAAGGCTAACTGGTCTGTACATGTTCTGGTCTTCTTTATTTCCTGCTTTATGGATTTAATCATAGTAGCAGTTTCTCGACGTGGTAGGGAAAGTGTTTTCCGTTATTGATTTATTCATCAATCGTTGTTATACGAGCAATAATACAATCCTTATATGTTTTTAGGAAGATAGTGTCCAACCCATATATATTTCTCTAGATCGTGAGTCTGATAATGCAGTGAAGATTTTGTTTAACTTTGTTTCATTTGTTAATTCTAAAATTAGTCCATCCTGAATAAATGACAATTATTTGCACTGATTTTGAGGGACTTTTTATTCAGGGTTTGTACAGACTGGATGAAATGTTCATTAAAATGATTACTTATGTCCAGACTGTCTGCGACAGTAGCGCCGTTGATATTTAATGCTGTAGTGTTGTTTCTTGTTTGCTCTCTTCCCGTAAGTTTGTATCTGGTTTTCCATAACTCTCTATTGTTCCCTTTTGCAGCTTTGATTAATTCTAAGTGAAAGTCAGCCTTAGACTTCCGCATAAACATTGTAACTTTGTTCCTCCAAACTTTTAAATCATACGATCTGTATTTAGACCTGTTATAATTGCTCTTATGAGAGCTGAGTCCTCATGTCTTTATTAGAATCCAATGGTATTTTTATTTTAGCACTCTTCTTTCTGGTTTTGTATTTGTGTATTTACAGATGTTCTCTTTGATTTTTGTCATCCAATTGTAATTCTAGTAGGGCTGCTTATCATTTGTATCATGTAGAAGCCGTTTATAATATCCTTAAGTTTCTTTCTACGTGTTTTATTTAACCAGTCCAGCTTAACGTCCCCCATGACGTTACTTCTTTCATAATATGCTGTTTGAGGATGTCTGAAAATGAATCAAGAAAAATGTCTTTAGCTGTGGTCGGTCGGTATACTACAATAACCTTCAAATACATTTCTGAGGAAAATGTAATTTTAATTTCAACATACTCAAATTGATCTACTTTTAATGTTTTCCCTTTCATAAATCATAATTCCTCCCCCCTTTGTCACTCGATCTGTCTTTTCTGTAATCTTGTCCCCCGGGACATTAATTAGAACGTAAAGGTGTTGTGGGTTTTAACCATGTCTCTGATAGACAAGGTAATCCGGATTAGAGTCTGACAGTAACTGCTGTATTTGTTCAGTATGTTTCCTGTGGTAGAAAGTTTAATAATGCGGACACGTTTGTTACTGAATACTTTCTACAGACTTCTGTCTCTAAGCGACTTTGTGTATGTAATAAGCAACTACAATTTTTTGATATGCTTAAATTTGTTATTTTAGCTCAGCTGTTGTATAGCTGCTAGCTCCTTGTAGCCTACAGCAGGAATGTCCAAATTGCAACCAATAGCTATGTTTTTAACAGACAACCGAAATAATTAAAAATGTGGTATTAGCGTATCGGTTCAATCAGCGGCAGCTACACCCTGTTTTATCATTTGACCTAAATTTTTGGTTTCGTAGGCAGGACAGAGGGAACAATGTGGGTCATTAGTTGTCCATCTTACACCATTCTAATTGTTGTAAGGATAGTTCACATGAGCGGCCATACCTTGAGTCCCACCATATATAAGAGTCAAAAGGCTCCTATTATGAGTCGTCTAATTGGTGATCATACACTTTGGCGGTTTGGGTGGCAGGACACACGGACGCACCTCAGTCAGCCAGTGCTAGGACAGTTGGAGCAGTCCCCGTCCTCCACTCGTTCCTGGGAGGCGTCCCCAGTAGTTGTCAGCTGATGTCGTGCTGTCAGGCAACATCAGGAAGTTCCTTCTGTGCGGTATTGAATTGTCAGGGCACAGTTCGTAAGCAGGTCATTACAAGGTGTGTGCAGGTTGACCACAAAGGAATGCTTCAAAGATTGTGTTGAACATTGTCCGTTGACACTTATGTCCAGCAGGGGTCTGTTTGTATCCTGCTGTTCGTCCTGCTGTCACACCTGTATTTTTTGTGAGCATGTTCTGGCTACAACTTTGGAGCTTGTCTTGTTCAGAGAAGTTGGCAGTCCCCCTGTTGCATATCCTTTCCACCCTCGCTTGACCTAGCACAACCGTGGCTACCACCCAAGTCCGTCTGTATGGTTTTACGTTTTGTTGAGGTTTTTTACTCCAGAATTTGGAACTCAAAACATGTACACCCATCGTTTTCATATCCTCTCGGTTAGTTCAATTTTGCATATCACGTTTTTAAAATTACAGTCTTAACTATCCCATTAAATGCTAATCAATAACCTTAATTCAAAGATTATACGTACTACTTCATGTGTATTTAAGTACCCTTTTAATTCACTTAAAGATTATCTATAAGTTAATTTAAACTATCATTTGTCTATCAGTAGCTGCGATCAAGCTGTCATGCTTGCACTCTGACCTCCCGCTGTGCGTGATATTCTCCAAAACAAAAGAATGTTTTTATTCACGTTTCTCCTTATCTTTCAGCTAAATCTTTTAATCTTTTAACTTTTAACGTCCGCACTGTGTTTATTTTTATTGTCTCCATTTTAATTTTGCTTTTATTTTCTTTCATTTCACTTTGTTGCATGAAAAACGCCACACAAACAAAGCTGCCCCGCCTTGCCTTGCCTGTCTCCGACTGGTTATCCAACCTAGTCACAACAAACACACAAGGCCATGCTCTAAGCGCCAGGCCTAATCACACTTCTCCTTTTTAACACTTTACATATCGGCTCTTATTCTAATTATTAATGTAGGCTGTTATTTGTAATTATTATTCAACACTATTCACAGCAAACAGTTGTAAGTTATAGTTATTCGCATTATACTCTCAAAAT
Organism: Entelurus aequoreus; assembly: GCF_033978785.1. Lineage (NCBI taxonomy): Eukaryota > Metazoa > Chordata > Actinopteri > Syngnathiformes > Syngnathidae > Entelurus > Entelurus aequoreus. The sequence continues at coordinate 1,670,970 of NC_084750.1, forward strand.
CTATAGCTAACTGACAGCTGTTGAGATTTGGTTTGCCTCTTTCATCTCAGTGGCCTAGTGGTTAGAGTGTCCGCCCTGAGATCGGCAGGTCGCAAGTTCAAAACCCCGGCCGAGTCATACCAAAGACTATAAAACATTTGGGAGCCAAATCACCAAAAAATGATTCCCGGGCGCGGCACCGCTGCTGCCCACCGCTCCCCCCACCTCCCAGGGGCGATCACGGGGATGGGCCAAATGCAGAGGACAAATTCCACCACACCCAGTGTGTGTGTGACAATCACTGGCACCCCAACTTTAACTCTAACTTTATTCTGTCATGCCATTATCCTCTTCTAGCTCAACATCCAGAAGTATGGTGTACTGCAATGTCTAAATAAAAATATAAATTACTCCAAACTAAAAATGTCAGACTGCACTTTAAAGTTACTTTTATTAAATTAATTTCCAAACTAACCACCACCACAGCAGACATCTTCCTCAATCCTATCCCAAGACTCCCATAAATTAAAAGTGTTTCACAACAGTGGTTAAGTAGTTATTTTAAGTAATAGATCTCAATATGTAGAAATTAATAAGACTAAATCTTTACCAGAAAGAGTAACTTGACAGAGTATATGAACTAACTTCTTGAGAATAATAATTGATCATAAATATGTTGGAAGCCACATATTGAACATATTAAAGAAAAATATCCAAATCCATTGCTATTCGGTATAAAGTAAAACACATGCTGAATAAGCAATGTCTGCACATGTTATATTATTCATTTATTTTTCCATATGTAGTATTGTTTTGAAGTTTGGGGAAATGTTTATAGAAGAAATATAGACCCAATACTTAAACTTAACAGGCTCATTTCAATATTACACAAAGCATTATTATTATGATCATACCAATCCATTTTTATAAGTCATAATGTGTTAAATGTTCAGATAATTTAATTTTAAAACAATGGCAATTATGTTTCCGAGTAAAGAACAACAGCCTTCCAATTTGTATTCTTAGCTTATTTACATTATGAGGAGAAAACTATCATTTACGGGGGATATTGATTTTTAAAATAGGTCAAGTAAAATAAAAATAAAAACACAAATGTATTTCAGTTTTAGGAGTTAAATGATGTACCATCCTCAGTGATGAGCTGAACACATGTAGTTTTTTGTTATGGTTTTGGAGACCCTTGAAAGGTAAAGTTTTTTGAACATTATAAAATATAGTAACAATTACTTTCATCTTTTAACGTTGATGTTCCAGGTAATTTAATGTTCAGTAAATGTATATCATAGGCCAATATAAGCTTTGGCTTCCGCCTATTCTTTTTTCGGTCATTCTTTTTCTTTTCTTTTCTGTGTGTAAATGTGTATGATTGTTAATATGTCTAATTTACTATTAAACTGCTCACACAAATTGGTTGATGGTTGATTATATGACCAAAATAAACATATTTCATCTATTCATTCATTATCTATCGCACTCATAATTTTATTCCATTTTGCATGTAATTATTCCTATTGATTTCTTCCCATTTCACTCAAACAACTAAACAAACAAACAATCAAACAAACTTGCAGCTAACCACAATCAACAGCATACCATTTACGAATACCTTCATTTGTCACTTTCTCATCTTTTCTTCACTTTCGTTTTCCTTTACAAACAACATCCTGTATCCATCTCTTCCTTACACTTCACACAATGTTTCTATTTTCTGTTCTCCTAAAAAACATTCACATAACGTAAGGTTATAAACATCCTTTTCCCATATTTTCTCAAACCATCCTCTTCACCCTCAATCTGTTTTTTCACCTGCTCTCTCTTCCTCTCTCTCTCACTTTCTCTCCTTCTCTCACAATACAAACACAATAATCCAAAATAATCAGTCTTATAAAATAATTTTAGCTTTAGATATGATTTAGGGCAGTGGTTTTCAACCTTTTTTCCCAGTAAAATAAAAAAATAAAATACAGCATAATGTCATCATTTTCTGATTTATTAAATTGTATAACAGTGCACCATATTGCTCATTTGTTGTGGTCTTAATTGACTTATTTGGACAAAAAAATATAAGAATAACAAACGTTTTAAAAATTAAACAAGTGATTAAATTATAATAAAGATTTCTATACATATAATCAATCATCAACCTTCTTTGGATATTGTAATAGAGATCCATCTGGGCTCGTGAACTTAATTCTAAATATTTATTTTGTTGAAGAATTATTCTTCTATAATTATATTTATAAAGGATTTTGAATTGTCGCTATTTTAAAATATTTAAAATCTCAGGTACCCCTTGGCATACCTTCAAGTACCCCCCTTTTTTGTCCGGGCGGAAACACCATATCCTCCTTTGAGAACTACTGGTTTAGCCTATAAAAAATCCTTTGTCTCATACATCATTAGACTGTACAACTCCTCTTTGGGGGGGCTAGGATGACAGGGAATGCAAAACAATAACAGTGCAATACTTTTTTATATCATGGTCGTTAATGCCTAGTTTCTCTTATTTTACTGTTCTATTTTTATTCTCCTTGTAATATTTTTCTATTTTGTTTCCATTTATACCCCCATTAGTTACTGTTTACTTTTTACTTCTTCTTCCTGAGGGAACTCTCCTGAAGGAATCAATAACGTTTTATATGTCTATCTATCTATCTATTACTAACCCGAGCACAATTCATGACGTCATGCTCATCTTGCAGACAGTTATTTCCATTTTGTTTTATTCTCTATTTGTAATTCTACATGCACCAATGTCACATAGAAATTTGCTTTCTTTGTTATTTATTTACATTATTATTTCTGGTTTACTTGCTGTCTGTTTACTTAAGTTCTCATATTTTGGTCTGCCTTCCTTCTGATTAGAATTTGTTTAACGCTTCTCTACGTTTGGTTTTGACTATGGCGCTGAGTGTTGGCGCCTCTTTTCTGTACTTCTTCAGACTCTATGTTTCACAGTTTGCACAGATGCCCTTAGATGTTTTTAGAATATAAATGTAACTTTTATTTTATTGTGTGTTTATTCCTAAAAAAAAATTAAAATGTCAATGTATAATCAATTTATCTTTATAAAATTTAAATTCAATATTATTAATTTATTTTTTGTATAACTATTAATTCAAAGTTACAATGTGTCCTATTCTATGATGTGCGTGTGTGTGTGTGTTTGTCTCAACTTCCACACAGGAACTGGATGGATCAGATAAGCAACAAGGCTGTTCAATACAGTATATTACACACATAATTAATGACTAATGAATTTAACAATGCTTCAATGTCCCAGTCCAAATGTATGTGTTGATATTTAAATGTTTATTTATTCATATACAGTATATTTTATTTTTCCTATTATCAAAACCAACCTGTCAGCCTTCTCTTCAGATTTGAGTACAGCTGTCCACTATATATATATATATATATATATATATATATATATATATATATATATATATATATATATATATATATATATATATATATATATATTTTTTTTTTTTTTTAAACTAGCTCAATGCTAATCTAATCCAATGCTATGCTAACTCAATGCTAACCTAGCTCAATGCTATGCTAACAGTGTCACACCTCTTCGGCCCACGCCTCACGCAGCTGTCACTCACACAGCCTCGCCACTTCTGACACACTCTTATCTCAAAATGTCTCCCAGCTGAGACTCCTTTTTTTTTTTTATATATATGCGTCACACAGTCACTCGCACACAGAGAATTTACCAGCGAGCAAGAGCCTTTTTTCCCGTACTCAAAATCTCAGTGTGTAAAACAACTGTAATATCGCACAGTCACAATCACCAGTATAGTTAAAAACAAATTCAAATGACTGGAATTCACTCGCAGCGCCAAAGAGGGGGAGCTTCCCTGCTTAGGCTGCTGCCTCCGCGATCCAACCTCTTGATAAGCGGAAGAAAATAATTATATGGATGGATCATTCACTCATGTGTTTTCTGTACATAACTTTGTCTATTTTCTCACACGCACACACATTTTGGACAATTTCCCAACTTTTACAGATAGCGGGGCTGTGAGAAAAAGCGTGAAGGGAGGTTGGGAGGTGAGGAAAAGGAAGGGGGGGGGGGGGGAATTAAACCAGATAAGAAACCAGGTGCTACACAAAAGTTATTAAATTACGGAACGGGCATAAAAAAAAGTTAATAAAAATATAATTTTATCTTTAATTATTAGGCAGAGAAGGCCTTGCTGGCCCTGACGGCCCACCACTGGTATCTATATATATATATATATAAATGCAGGCACGTGCACACATAGGGCCCTATGGGTGCTTGAGCCCCTGCCCTTTTTTGCCTCGTCTTAAAAAGTGCCCTCTGCCTGTGTGTGTGTGTTTTTTTTCTTCTTTAAACAACATTAATAAATTCCTGTCAGGGATGTAAAAAAAAAAAAAAATTCCACTTTTTCTTGTAATACGAGGTTGTTTGAGCCTGCCGCTTCGGCCAGAGAGAGAGAGAGAGAGAGAGAGAGAGGGCGAGTGAGTGAGTAAGTGAGAGGAGAGAGAGAGCCAAGTTACTGCGCCCCTGAGACGTGACAGTGGAGCAACTTGAACCTGTGAGTTATGTTATGGTCTAGTCGCCGTCCACTTATTCAGCATCTAATATGGGTAATATTTCAGAAAAACGCTGTATTATTATATTATTCAATGTGTCAGCTTCTGTTTTTGCCGGACGTCGGAGCACGGTGCATCAATTGAGCACGGCACATCAATTCCGCACAGAGCAGAGCGGATCGTGCGGGACAGGAAGTAGTGTACAAAATAAAACACCGGGTTAATTTTCAAAATAAAATGCACTGTGTTTACGGCGGATCACATTTCTCTCACAGTAGAGGTTTAGATATAAAGTTTATTGTGACTTTGCTATTACTGTGTGGGTTAGCAAAATAATAATAATAATAATAATGATAATAACAACAATAATAATAATGATAATAATAATAATAATAATTATTATTATTAATAATAATAATAATAATAATAATTTCAGAATTCTGGGGATATAAGATTTAGGTTATCTGTTAGGAATATTACCATCTGTATTTAAACTTGATTCATGTTGATTATGCCTGCAGCACAATGCCAAAAAAAGAAAGGATACAGAAAAGGAAGGAGAAGGAGCGCCAGGAAGCAGCTAAGGGTAGCAGACCTCTTAATGCATGGCTAAAATTGATGATTTCACAGCATTTCATGGAAGCCCTGAATTTACATTGAGGAGCATATTTGGGTATGGGTGGCCTCCATCCTACAGCCCTCTACTGGCCCCTGGTCCATATTTTTGGCCCTGTATTGCGTTTCAGTTGTTTAGTCTGAGCATTAAGTGGGAAAGACCATAAGTTACAACTTGATGGTGTTTTCATCAAGTTAAGGGAAGAAGGACATATTTCACATTGAAGTTTTTTCCATTTGGGTATTTATTTTTGTATTTTTTTTCAAAGTTCATGTTGCACTGTTCAATGTTCAATATTAAAGTGCTTATCTTTAACAATACATAGCCTAATAATAAACCACTGTTTTGTTGCTTTTCATGTCTTCCAAGCCTATGATAATGTGAATTAACTCACTATGACAATAATTTGTTGACACAAAAGAAATGGCAATCACTTTTACCTACAAAGGACACACAGCTAAGTAGTTAGCTTCCTATTAGCAAATTTAATTTTACATTAATTTCCATATTGTGTAAAGGACCAAAAAAAAAATGTCTGCCCTTTTCTGACTTTGAGCCCCTGCCCCTCTATAATCATGTGCACGTCCCTGTATAAATACATACTATGGAGGTTAATTTGTGTCTTTATTACGAAAGCTAATTTTGACACTGAACTAATGTAACTGAATGTTTTGCGTACAAATTTGTGAACTGCTGACAATTTAATTGAAACAAAATCTCAGCAAAATGTGTGTGTTTAAAGATTCAGTGTATAAAAATTCAGTGTTTTAAAATTCAGTGTATAAAAATTCAGCGCTGACAAATTCCGCATAGAAAAATTGTATGACTGAAGCAATCGATTCTGTCCCAGAATCAGCCAATGAGATGTCATGTGTGAAGTCACATGACACGGGTCTTGTTGTTGTTGTTTGTTTATTTTTATGTACATGTTTGACTGTCTTCATGGGGTGTGGGTGTTATTTCTCATTTTGTTTTTAACTATGTAAAGCACTTTGAGCTGCATTTTAAATGTATGAAAAGTGCTTTATAAATAAAAATGTATTATTATTAGTAGTAGTAATAGTACCCTTACAATCACTCCAAACCACTTCAATAATGTAAATAACTGTGTCCCTCAACTTACCTCTTTTTCAGCCAACATTTTTTTATCCACTTCTTCCTCCGTAAATCTTGATACATATTGACGATGACCCGCCCTGCTATACTTCTGATTGGCTCAAATGAAAAATGCTCAAAGCCAATCAGAAAGAAGGGGCGGTCTAAGCATGCCCGCCCCCAAAGTGCCAAAACGAAACATGACAGCGCACAGACCGAGACGGCGCATGCGCAGAAAGGCACCGCGCGCGCGCAAAAGGGTGTCGCGCGCACGAAGTGGAGAATCAGCGCGCGATAACAGTTTTTATGCGCTTGGATTTTTGGCACTAATGTGACGCCATAGTATGTCTTGTGTTTTGAAGCAGCACATTTTTCTGCAGTAAATTTTTCAGCACTTCATTTTTTTACACTGAATTTTTAAACACTAAATGTTTATACACTGGATTTTAAAACACGGAATTGTTAGACACACGCATTTTAAATAAATAAATGATAAATGGGTTATACTTGTATAGCGCTTTTCTACCTTCAAGGTACTCAAAGCGCTTTGACAGTATTTCCACATTCACCCATTCACACACACATTCACACACTGATGGCAGGAGCTGCCATGCAAGGCGCTAACCAGCAGCCATCAGGAGCAAGGGTGAAGTGTCTTGCCCAAGGACACAACGGACGTGACTAGGATGGTAGAAGGTGGGGATTGAACCCCAGTAACCAGCAACCCTCCGATTGCTGACACGGCCACTCTACCAACTTTGCCACGCCGTGCCCTAACAATTTCTTTTTTCAATTACATTGTCATCAACATTCAATGCAAATTTCAGTGGGAAAAAAACTTTGATAATAAAGACAAATTAACCTCCACACATACACACATAAGATCAAAACATATCCATATATACCTATATGTTTAAATCACACACACAAACCTATACAAATATTTCTAAGACCACTGGCCATAATCTTTACATTCTGTCAAATAGTCCTGTATCTTTGAGGTATTTAATATTATATATTTACTGTAACCCATTTTGCCATAGTTCCTAATATAACTATTTTCCAATTATTTCCTCCCTTACTGATCTTTTCCTTTGACTTCCGTCTCTCTCCCGTATACTTCTTAAAAAATGTCAAACCTGTTCGCGGCCATCTGTCTATGGAGTTCACCTGCCGATAGCGGCCACAAAAATCTCCCCCGCAGGAAAAAGTAGTGTTGTATACCTTGTCTGTAGCGGCCATTTGTTTAACGCGGCCACTCATTTCGCATCCCAAAACAGTTTTTGGACTCCGTATAGAGGCCACCGATATCAAAATTTGCCGTACCAACGTCCGTGAAATTTCATTCCTTAAGCGGGATTTGCGGGCAGCCAGACCAGTGAAGCTCCCAATAAACTTTGCACAGCTAACTAATCCCCAAAAGTCTGGCAAGAATGGCTTCTTATTCACGTGAGCAACAACGAGCAGTCTCAAATTCAGTCGCACCGGTCAAGCTTAGAAAGCAAGCAAAATTGTATTTTGGAAATGCTTTACTACAATTCCGGATACATGCACACATACATAAGTACTTGTTTAAAGGTCAACATGTACGGAAATTGAAAATGGCAGCCAACCTGCGTATAGTGAATGTGAATTATATTTATATAGCACTTTTTCTCTAGTGACTCAAAGCGCTTTACATAGTGAAACCCAATATAAAAGTTACATTTAAGCCAATGTGGGTGGCACTGGGAGCAGGTGGGTAAAGTGTCTTGCCCAAGGACACAATGGCAGGGACTAGAATGGCAGAAGCTGGGATCGAACCTTGAACCCTCAAGTTGCTGGCACAGCCACTCTACCAACCGAGCCATACCGCCCCAGTGGACAGCTGTCTTTAGCAGTCACTTTCTTTGTTTCCGTTGAGTGGTCACTATAGACAGGTTTGACTGGACTATGTTCTACTTCTTCAACTGTTTTACATGTCGCACACTTTTCTGTTTGACATTTTATTATTATTTTATTTAGCAGTGAATGATTAAATGGTAATCTTCTCAAAGGCAACTTCTTCTCCTCCTCCACCTTCTGGTTCTTCTCCTCCTTCTTCTCTTCCTTCTTATTGTTCTCCTCCTCCTCTTTGTTCTTCTTCTCCTACTCCTTCTTATTCTCCTACTCTTCCTCCTCCTTCTTCTCCTCCGTCGTCTTTTTTTTCTCCTCCTCCCTTCTCTTCTTTTCCCCTCCTTCATCTTCTCCTCCTCCTCCTTCTTCTCCTCCTTCTTCTTATTCTCCTACTCCTCCTTCTTTTTGTCCTCCTTCTCCTCCGCCGTCTTCTTTTTCTCCTCCTCCTTCCTCTTCTTCTTCTCCTCCTTATTTTTCTTTTCCTACGTCTTTTTCTTCTTTCCCTCCTTCTTCTCCTCCTCCTCCTTTTTCTTCTCCTCCTCCTTCTTCTTCTCCTCCTCTTTCTCCCCCTCCTTATCCTCCTCTTTCTCCCCCTCCTTATCCTCCTCTTCCTTCTTCTTGTTCTCCTTCTCCTCCTCCTCCCCTCCTTCTTCTCCTCCTCCCTCTCCTCTTCCTTCTTCTTGTCCTTCTCCTCCTCCTCCTCTTTTTCCTTCTCCTCCTCCTTCCTCTCTTCTTCCTTCTTCTTGTTCTACTCCTTCTTGTCTTCCTCCTCCTCCTCCGTCCTCTTCTCCTCATTTTTCTTCTTCTCCTCCTCCTTATTCTCTCTTCTCTCCTCATCCTTCTTCTTTTCCTCCTCCTACTCCTTGTTCTTCGTCTTCTTCTTCTGCTCCTCACCCTCCTCCTTCTTCTTCTTCTCCTCCTTCTTCTTCTCTTCGTCATCCTCCTCCTCCTCTTCCTTCTTCTCCTCCTCCTTCCTCTTCCCTTCAACTTCCTCTTCCTTCGTCTTCTTCTTTGTTGTTTTAGGGTGGATGCATGCTGAACAAGTGAACCCCCCTGGATGCGAATGACCTTAACTACTGACTTACAGCAGTGATGTCATACAGGTTCAACACGGCCCGTGAGATGAGTTTGCAAAAAAACAAAATAGATAAATAAATAAATAATGCACCACTTCTACTGTATGTACCTCATGGCCTACAACTAGGGATAGGAATCAAAAAACAGTTCTTGTTCAGAACCGGTTCTCAGTGTATCCACTCCTAGGCATTGCTTGCCATTTTGTCAAACGGTTCTCTTATGGATTATTGCAGGTGGGGATGACATCATTACGCAATGTGCGTAGTGACGTCTGGTTGCAAAATGGCGGCTCCTGTTTGAAACAAGCACTAACATTTTACAAGAAAAGATGGTAACAAAGCTACTTGTAATACTTATAAGGCTGCTAGTTCATCAAGAACTAGAGATGCTGAAAGATATCAAGACGCAGCATGCAATAATTGTAAATGAAAGTCGCGTTTTTAACCGTTCCTATTTCACCCCAGCAGAGAGTAACGCGAGTACGTCATCTGAATACAACAGGTACTAACTAACACCGCCTAACAAGTTAGCGCTATATTTGTTAAGTTGAAATGAATGGCTTCTCATTTAGATGAGCATGACGAGAAACAGATTCTGACTGGCAGCGAGGCGGGCAGCACTCACTCCAGTTCACGTCTGCCGCTAGACGAATGTCACCGAGCAGCGACTAAGTTTGTGGTCAAAAGCTTGCATCCATTTGCTGCACTAGAAACTCTTAATTTTCGGTAAGTGAATGTTCAATTGTAGTCAGAGAAAAGTTGAATGTTTTCCTCCAACAACATTTTCACTCAGTCATTATAACACATACAATTAGAATATGGTGTAAAAGTCCATTCATGTCAGCAATTGATTTCAAATGTCAAACTAGTACGTGATATAAAGTACATGCAAAGTGACATATGGCAAGCCTTTATGTGTTATTATTTTCATCATCATAGCTTACAGTTTTTGAAACCTTACATTTTCTGAGATTTTCAATTCAAGGTTTTCATAAACTGTAAGCCATATTCATCTAAATTCCAACCAAAGAAGCAGGGCTGCAGTTTCAAGAGCCCAAGTTCTCAGGGGCCGTACATCAAAATGTGGATGTTTCTTTAGAAAGTACCTCTGTAGATTATATTCCTTTGAGACTGTTTACATATTTACAAAGTAAACACATCGGCTTTCACACTGCACTGTAAATAAATTCATTATTCTGCCCTCGCTACTGGTTTTCAGCGTGTGCAGGTAGACAGATAGTTAACAGCAGGAAGAAACAATAGCTAAGTTTTGTTGATGATTGATGTTCCTTCTTTGAATTATTTTTCTTCCTCCGTTTTATTTCTTTATACGTCTTCCTTTATTTATAAACATTACAAAAGTATGTGTATGTTTTATAAATAAAATAGGTTTAGTGTTAATACACACAGCAAACATTGCACACATACTTTAACACAATTAGACCTAAGGTGTAGCTTTATCGCCTTCTGATGGCCAAATTGAGTGCCACATGTATTTAAGCAGTTTTGAATGCTTGAGTTAAAAACACGACCACGAATACAAAAGACATCACAAAGTCATCAATTTCAATACATTCATACTTTGTTGTCCAGTCGCTGTCAAAAGTCAGATTTTTGCAATTTCTTTAGATTTTTTTCAGAGTCGATAGTGCCATCTTCTTCTACTCACCCACTGCTGCTTCATTCTGACACTTATGCCTAGCTGTTGCCCCCTGCAGAATGGTGGGAGTACTGGATGCATGAGCAACCCTATTTGGGTGATGTTCGGCGGGCCAAATTAAAAGCTTTGGTGGGCCGGATGTGGCCCGTGGGCCGCCGGTTGAATAGGTATTCACCACTCCTACTGTATTTACCTCAAGGGCGGCACCACTAGACACACCAAAAGAATTGGAATCGAACATATTTTCAACATTAACACACACACATTCACTATTCATTATTTGTAAACATTGTTAATTATTCTTTGTAATTAAGATTATTTGTGCCAATTTGACAAATTCAAGACCTGCACTGAGTGAGTCCTTTCAGTCCAATCGTTGCTTCCAGCTGTGCCTCAGTGGTAATACACAAAAAGGAACTTAATAATCGGCCTCCCTCTTTCAAATAGCAGGCCTGAAGAATGCTTAGTAAATATTTGAATCTGTTATCACTTCCTACAGTCGAGCAAAACAATGACAGGTGAAGGTCAAACTGCCACAACAACACAAGGTGGCAGGAAATATTTTAATAATGACTAAAACAAAATATGTTGTGGACCAAAAATCAGTTCATATTGTCTACTGCTCGCAAGTGTTACCATATCTGAGTTATTGTTCAGAAATATGGTAAATAACTACAAAAGTACTTTTAATCACTATAACCAAGAACGTACAACATTTCTTCTTCTGCGAGAAATAAAACATTAAGGAAAATGTCAACTTTGAACTTAAAGAGTTAATATTATAGATATTGTTCTACATTAAAAAAACTTCCTTGTGGTCTACATAACATGTAATAGTGGTACATAGGTCAAAATGTTGCATATATGATGTTTTACAGACCATCGTTGGCACACATTTATCATTCAAAGCGCATGTTAAAAAAAAAATCACATATCGTTAAATACAATCTGTCAAATTTCAATCATATAGGACCATTCCTCAATTCCAAGATGGCTAAAGTCTATATGCACGCCATGATATTTTCCACATATAAATTATTATTTCACAATTTGGACACACACAACAGAAACTGCACTAAAACCCATTGTGACGGACTCAAGCCGCCTCGTGGGCTCCATGGACCATCAAATAGCGACATCTCTGAGCAGTTTGACGTTTGTTTCATTTTTTCAAACAAAACCTCAGTCCCGGTCGCTTTTCAGCTCATCTCCTCCGCTCGCTCGCTCGTCGTCTCGGGCTCTCCTCCTCTCTCGCTCGCTCCGCGTCAGCTTTTCGTTGGCTCCTTCCAGCCTTCTTCTCATCTCCCTCTGCTGCTCCCCTTTTTTTCAGCGAGAGGAGATTGGATGATCGTGCCCAGGTGCGCGGATCGCACACCTGGGCACGATTGCGGTGTCGCTCCCGGCGCGCCCCGCCTCGCCACTCGCTCGCCGTCCACGCCTCCTTGCCGCCATCTTGGGCCGGGCCCCGGCATTCCCTGCCTTGCTGCTCGCTCACCGGCCCCGCCTCTCCACAGTCCTCCATCGCCAAACGCAAGCCGGGATTCCGACCGGCTGCGCGTACTCCCCCCCCCCCCCTTTTTTCCGAGGGAGCGGGAAGTGAGGACGGCCAGGTCCCCCTGTGGCCCCGATCTTCTCCTTTTCTGTGTCTTCTTCCTTTTCCGCCTGTTCTTTTTTCCCTCTTCATCTTCATCGTCTTTTCCTTGGTGTTTTTCTTTGTCTTCTTGGTCTTTTTCTTTGTCTTTTTGGTCTTTTTCTTTGTTTTTTTGGTATTTTTCTTTGTTTTCTTGGTCTTTTTCTTTGTCTTCTTGGTCTTTTTGGTCTTTTTCTTTGTCTTCTTGGTCTTTTTCTTACATTAATTACTGATATTAGAATTGTATATATGTATATAGTCACTGTTGTTTTCCAGATTACTTTCCTGTTGAATGGCCATTCAACTTATTGTGTGTATATATCTGCTGTCCCTCACAAATTGTTTAATAAACGGTCTCAACCAAGCTGCAATTTGAGCTTTGCCTTCTCTCTCCAAGTCGAAACCCTAGTCTTTTGGTTCTTAGCCCATAAAACCCCATATTCATTGCATTGATTTGTTGCACGTATAGGTTACACGTGTGTGTCAATTAAAACCACGCCCACCAACTGGCGTGCAGTGCACAACGTGCTCAACACGTCAGACTGTTGTTACTCATCAGGCAATGGACCGTGATGGCAGCGGCAGTTTCAACACAGGGGCTCGGTGGTCGCAAACGTAGAGACGACACATGGGTGTATTTTAAATATAACCCAGCAGATAATAAAACTGAGTGTATTGTGAAGGAAGACGGTGACAAATGTGGCCACAAAATATGCGGAAAAAATACGACCAACCTTAAGCGGCACCTTAAGGCTCGCCACAAGGATATTTTTTCGAAGGTAAGTTACAAATGCTGTTAACATAATCGATAAATGTCATAGTAAGCTAATACATTAGCACGTTTTCCACATACTCCTGGCGCAAATGGGCTGCTAACTTCAGGCTAAAGTTAGCTTTTGTTACGCTAACGTCAATTCATTATGTGTGTGTTACTTTAGCAGCATGTTTAGCCATGTTTACATTCAGTGACGGTGTGGTTATCTCTTTGTGAGTACGCTCTGTCAGCACGTAACTTGATATCTTAAACAGGTCAAGTTACTGTTATACGCAGAGTCTGCTAGCTTTAGCCTAAAAGCCACAAGTGACGTTGTGCAGCCCCATTAAGGAATCAGGAATTAATTGATTATTTTATTACATGGTTTGCACAAATTAAAGAGAGTGGGTTTGTATGATATCTGTTGTAATTGCACTGGCAGACATGGCCAAGTTGAGCATATGTGTTCCTCATCCATCTGTCAGGGTTGTCCCTGACAGTTTGATCAAGTTTTAGTTTTCCTCTGCGTTTGTCTTAGTTTCATGTCTTTATTTCCTGTCAGCACTCTTATTTTGATTCAGTTTCCTGTTTGTTCCCTGAGTGCTTTGTCCCCTCAGCTGTGGTTGATTGGCACCTGGCCACACCTGGTGTCAGTCAGCCAGCTGCCTATTTATACCTCTCCTGCCCTCCAGTCACTGCTGGATCATTGTCATTACAGTGTCTACCTGAATGTCATTAGAATAATTGTCACTTGTCACTTACCGGCTACCAATTTGTCGTTGTAGCTCCGTCTACTTTTGTCCTCTCCGCTTTAGTCACAGTTCCTTCGTGTCACAGTAAGTGTTTTTTGTTTCTTGTCCATAGTGTAGCCTTTGTGTTATTTTAGTTTATAGCCTAGTTTAGTACTCCTTTGCGTTGTGTTTTTCCCCAAAAGGTGACACCCAGTCTTTCTTCTGGCTCAAACAGGGTTTATTCTGGTAAAAACAGTCCTAAAGAGTCTTCAATCAGCCTTCTCTATACATTCTAAACCGTCACATGGAAGATAGCAGACTGACTAGCATGTTAATCACACGATAAAAAAACACACAATGCCTGGTAAAAACAGTCATAAAGAGTCTTCAATCAGCCTTCTCTATACATTCTAAACCTGCACAGAAATAAAACAAAACTTAACATAAATGTGTCTCCTTTAAGCCTTCAGCAACACAGCTAGCCTGCTAATAAGTTTGCTGAAAGCTAATTGACGGGGCGCCAGAGAGCACAACTTACCGTCACATGGAAGATAGCAGACTGACTACACATACGGGCCTCAGCCTGGAAGTCTGCTGGGACATGTGACGTTCAGTGACCATAAAAAAATAGGAAATTACAGTACTAAACTTAGAATAATAACATTTGCAAAATAAAGAGTCACATTACATAATGTGTAAATATAATAAATTAGATAAGATGACATTAAAATAAAATGACATTAAAATAAGAAGAGTAGTAAGACAGTAAGCAATTGAGATCATAAATTACCTCTGTTACACGCGCCTTTTGTTTGTTCCCTTTTGTTTGTGTTTTGCCATAGTATTTGAATTAAATCATGTTTTCTCACACAACGCCTGCCATCATCTCTGCACCTTGGGGTTCGTATCCAGCAAACTCTGACACCATCACTCATATTTTGGGCATGTTTATGTTCATTGTACTTCAACAAATTCTGAGAAATAAAGCCACAATTGCTGAAGTAGAATGTTTTTGTTTTTTGGAGTAATGAACTTTGATTCCACTGTTACCACTTTATCTGTGTGTAATACACAATCCTTGGATCATACATTTGCTGCTGGGTGGAAACCTTATGTCTAAAACCATTCCTTTATTATTTGTGAAAATAGCAGATCTGCAAGCTTACAATGGGTTGAACTTATAAATCTGCTGCTATTTTCACAACTTATGTGACACTGCCCAACAGCAATCTCCAATACTTATTGACCTGAATTAATTTGTTAAAAGACTATACTTATATTATACTTTGTATTCTTTTTTTTTGGACTAAAACCTTTTTGACTTTTCATCGACTAAAACTAGACTAAAACCCTTTTGAGTTTTCGTCGACTAAAACCATCACATATAAAAGTGACTAAAATGTGACTAAAACTAATAAGCATTTTAGTCCAAAAGACTAAGACTAAGACTAAATGTAAGATGGTTGTCAAAAACAACACTGCATAACAGGACCCTCTAAACATTTGTACCCACGTACATCACTTAAAACTTTTAGCATATCAGAATGTGGAATGGATTAATGAACTAAGTAGTAAAATGATCCACTTTAAAAATGTGCTCAACCTCAGTGTTCAAGTACAATAAAAATCCTGATAAGCATCTTGAACTTGATCAAAAGTCTGATAATTGTATTCATCTCAATGTGAATAAAAATCTATCCACGTGAACCTTATTGATTATTTAATTGGAATTATTGAGCAGAGGAAGTGAACAAACAAATGTGTTAGAAATGGAATAAGCTCTGCTTCTCCCTGCTCCTTTTCAGACATGTCGTAAAAAGAAACTGGTGTACCTTATTGTAACTGTAACCGTATGTTCCAAACCTATTAAAACCATAACCACCTTCTGGGTGGAAGTGCTGGCATTCGCAACCTTCTTTGACCCCAAGTGCTGGGTAAAACCAATGTCGGGAGACTGAGTCAGCATGGCGTTGGACTCTTTGTTCATGCACTTCTTACGTGGACTGAGACACAGAAAAAATAACCACACAAAGTTGACAAACAAGATGGCGAACGTTTGGAAAGTTTGTGTTGACAAAGTGAGGAACAAAACAATGAAGCACTGCGGGTTTTTGTTTGGACTCCTTGGCAGAGGTTTTGTCTGAAGTGAGCTGATGAGCATCGAACTGGAGTTTGTTGTGTTTTTGATGAGCAACGAGCGTGACAAATGTGACTTTGGAGGAGGTACCGCCTCTGTAGTGACTCGCCGCACCTGGAGAAAGCATGTTTATGCTCAACAAGAAATATGTTGATAAAACATGAGTCACGCTGCCAGGGGGAGGGGCCTGCTCGCAAAAGGAGACCGGAGGACGCCTTCTTCTCCTGGCTTCAGCAAAGATGCTCAGACAGTCTGCCTGAAGTAAAGAAGCACAGACTCACAGAAAGTTTCTTCAACCAGAAGACACCATGACCTCGAATTTATTCATCATCTTAGTCTCTATTCTTCTAAGCAAAGGGAACGCCTGGCAAAACGACATCAAAGCACCGGGAGCCACTGCCATGGGAGATGTAGTCATCGGAGGAATATTCCCCATCCATCGCAAAGTGAATAGAAGTGAAGATTCCTTTGCTCCTCAGGAATATTCATGTCGCAAGTAAGATTCATACTCTTCCTGTTTTGTAGACAGAACAATTTTTTTTAACGTTTGTTTATCTCTTTTTTTTTTCATTTTATTTTTATTGACATCCAGCATCAGACATTCCTATCCATTACATCATATTCACATACATCTTATATCTGTTGTCTGCCCTAAATGTCCAAATCAAACATATACTCGTCTTTGTGACACTTTTCACCTTCATATTAACAAAATGTCGCAACTGCAAATATCGATAGAAGTCTTGGTTTTCTAATATATGTCCTTTTAATAGTTTCAAAACTATACATTTTTTCATCTTTCATTACACTACATAAAGCTGTTATACCCTTAGATATCCAGTCCTTAAATCTTGAGTCTAATTTATTAGGTGTAAACTCTGTATCATAGGCACACCATTTAAGAACTGCAATATCACTCTCGAGTTTGTATTCCTTTATAATCATTTTCCACACTTTAAGGGTCTATTTCACCCATGGGTTATCAGTGTTATTTATGTGGGTCTGTAAATTGCTATCCGCCAGGATTGCTTGTATGGGGATGGAGGGCATTTCTTCTTCAATAATTTTCCATTGAGCAATGTATGACGGGTTGCACCAGCATATCGCTGCTCTCATCTGGGCTGCAAAATAATAATCTCGGAAGCAAGGTAAACCCCATCCTCCCTTTTGTTTGACCAATTGTAAAGTTTTGAGACGAACTCTCTGCCTTTTACTTTGCCATATATACCTTGATAGCATTTTGTCCCATTCATTGAATTGGTTTTGGTTAATCTCTATTGGCAGGGTTTGAAATAGGTACAGCAATCTTGGCAGTACATTCATTTTGATGGAATCAATTCTAGAGCTAAGGCTAAAAAAAGGAATTAAGTTCCATCTTGCTATGTCATCTTTTATTTTTTTTATGTATGGGTAGATAATTGTATTCTGATAATTTTGTTAGATCTTTTGGCAAATTAATGCCCAGGTATTTAAAAGACTCTGTTTGCCATATCAAAGGGTAACTACTTCTGATTTCCCCTGGTGGGTTATAATTATATGAGAGTAGATGGGTTTTACCTATATTGATTTTATATCCTGATAGTTGACCATACAGTTCAAATGATTGCATTAATTTAGGGAGCGAGTATGTTAGGTGTCCGATGTAGACCAAAATGTCATCCGCATAGCAGGCCAATTTATACTCTCTTCCTTTAATCATGATTCCCTTAATATCTTCATTTTGTCTAATAGACTGAGCTAATGGCTCCAGATATAATGCAAAGAGTAATGGTGACCATGCACATCCCTGTCTAGAGCCCCTTTCTAGGGTAAAACTGTTTGATAAATATCCATTGACTTTAATCCTAGCAGTAGGATTGTTATATAGTGCCTGTATAGTTTTAATGATTGTATCCTGAAAGCCGAATTTATGTAGAACTCTGTAAAGAAAATTCCAATTAACCGAATCAAAGGCCTTTTCAGCATCCACACTTATAACAATTGCTTCAATGTTTTTTCTTTGTATATGATCCATAATATGTAGTGTCTTTCTTATATTGTCTTGTGTTTGTCGTTGATGTATAAAACCTGTTTGATCATTATGTATCAATATAAGGTAAGACATTTTCTAATCGTTTGGCCATAATGGAAGTAAATAATTTATAATCTACATTGAGGACCGATATTGGCCTGTAAGATCCACATTCAATTATATCCTTGCCTTCTTTTGGTATAGCTGAGATAATTGCCTCTCTCCAACTAAGTGGCGTTTGTGCCTTTTTTAAGACCCAATTCAATGTGGGGAGTAAAACAGGTATTAATTCTTTTTTAAATTTCTTATACCACTCTGCCGTGTAACCGTCTGATCCTGGCAATTTACTTAGTTTAAGCCTATTAATTGCAACTTTTAATTCATTTTCAGTTATTTCTGCAGATATTGTTTGTTTTTGTTTTTAATCTAAAATAGGTAAATCCAGGGAGTTCAGGAAGCTGTCAATTTGGGTTATGCTCCTACTACAGACCTCAGAGTATAAAGTTTTATAAAAATGTTCGAAGGCTTCCTGAATTTCGTTTGGTTTAGTTTTTATCTCTTTTGTTCTTGGATCCCTGATTTTATGAATTGTGTTTTCCGCTATCTTTTTTTTTAGTTTCCAGGCCAATATTTTCATAGACTTAGAGCCACTTTCATAGTGTCTCTGTTTCAAGAACATTAGATTTTTTTTTTTTTTCTTGTGTGGCCAAACTGTTAATTTCATTCCTAGTATTTCTTATTTCCCTAAATGTATCCTGTGCCAAATCTAGTTTGTGTTTTCTTTCTAATTCTTTTAGTTTTTTTATTAAGTCATTTGATTTTGTATTCTCATTTTTTTTCTTAAAGGAAGATATTGCTATAATTTTCCCTCTTAAAACAGCCTTCAGGGTATCCCATAACATGGGAGGCGAAACCTCTCCTGTGTCATTGAACTCCAAGAAGAGATTAATTTCAGATTTAATTTGTGTTTTAAATGATAGGTCATTCAGCAGACTTGAGTTTGGTTGCCATGTATTCTTTTTTGCCCTCAGATTAAAGTCAATAGATAGGTATATAGGTGCATGGTCACTTAAATCTATCAATTTCACAGGTACTTATTTTATCTGTATCCTTTCCGAATGTTAGAAAATAATCTATTCTTGTATAAAGACAGTGTGGCGCAGAGAAATAAGTATAATCCCTTCTGTCTGGAAAAAAGTCTCGCCATATGTCAATTAAGCCTACTTCCTCAAAAAGTGTGTTTACTTTCTTATAAAGGGGTTTAACGTTATGTATTTTTGTACTAGATGAGTCCAATTTTGGCTGTAGATATATATTTAAATCCCCACCACAAATCAAAAAACCTTCGGTTTCCGTTACCATAATATTGGTGATTTTTTGGAAGAAATTAATATCACTCCCAGGGGGTGCATAGACATTCAGTAAGGTGATTGGGTTCCCATCTATCTTTCCCTTTACTAAAATAAATCTACCCTCTTTATCACCAATTTCCAGTACTTTTTCAAAATTTAGCTTTTTTGAGATGAGAATTGCAACTCCTCTCCTATGTCCTAATTTATATGACGAAAAAAACAAATGAGTGAAGCCCATTCTCTTTAGTTTTACATGCTCCTTGTCAGTTAAATGGGTCTCCTGTAAATATACTATGTGGGCTTGTTCTGTCCTCACCTTTGATAATATTTTATTGCGTTTAATTGGGTTCAGTAGCCCATTAACATTAAACGATACACATTTTACTTTGTCACTAACCATATGTATTTACTTGTAAGTATACCAATAAAATATTCAAAATAAAACCTAGCAAGTCTACTCCCATAACGAAAAAATTGAAATAGCAAATAAAACAAAGCAAAATAACTAATTTTTTTTTAAAAAGAACAGAAGAAAAAAGAAAAGTGTAGTTCCAAGGCAGGGGTCTCTAATAGATGACCCTGAGTTAAGCTAGATAAAACGTCTAGCTGTGGGGGAAATCCTCTCTCAACTATGGGCTGAGGGCCCCCATTATGGCACTTGGTAGAAAGAGAAAAAAAAATCTCTGTTCATTACATAGATACATGCCTCATTTGTATTTTTTCTCATCTCGCTGGGGTTATTATATAAACGCAAATGTCATAGAAGGAATTTAAAGTCACCTGTTTTGGTTCTGTTCATCTTACCAACACTTTAAGAAGTCAGTCAAAATTAACAGGTCCTCCGGAGAAGGCGATGATTATCTTCTGAAGGCTTGCAGTCTCTCCTTGATGCTTTTCTCTGGCTCCTCACCTGTCCCCTCCCAGCTCCTTCCTCCCATGATCTCCCAGGCGGAGCGGAACAGCTGATCCAGCAGGCTCTCCCTCGGCGTAATCACGCTGACTGGCAGTCCTCTGTCCTTCATGTCTTTTGTCGCCTCCTTTGCTGTCCGGTACAGCTGCGTGCCGTCCTCATAAAACACTCGTAATTTGGCCGGGAACGGAGTCTGGAAGCGGATATTTCTTTGCTTTACACTCGCTTGGCTTCAGCATATTCTTTCCTCTTTTGCAGGACTGCTGGGGGGTAATCCTGGTCAAAGTATATTTGTCTCCCGTTCAGAAAAATCGTCTTCTTTCCCCAGGCTTTACGCATGACATCTTCTTTCATCCTGTAGCGGAGGAATTTGACTATTATTGACCGCGACTTGTCTTCTCTGTCTCCGGCGGGTCTTGGCGCGAACGCGCGGTGCGCCCCTTCGATGTCGAGTTGCGTAGTTACGGGGATCTCCAACATGTCCCGCAGCAGTTTTTCCACAAACTCTGGAATGGACGGTTCCTCGGCTCCTTCGGGAACATTGTATATCCTCAAGTTCTCGCGTCGGGATCTCCCTTCATAGTCGATTAGTTTGTTTTCTTGCTGATTAATGACTTTTA
This sequence comes from Entelurus aequoreus, assembly GCF_033978785.1. Taxonomy (NCBI): domain Eukaryota; kingdom Metazoa; phylum Chordata; class Actinopteri; order Syngnathiformes; family Syngnathidae; genus Entelurus; species Entelurus aequoreus. The sequence goes on from NC_084750.1 coordinate 1,692,009, forward strand.
TCATGTTGTCCAACACATACTCCACGTTTTGAATCCGGTCCTCCACCTTCTCAATTCGCTCCTCTGTGTCTGTTATTTGTTGTTTAATGTTGGTGAGCTCGGATTTAATATCGCTCAGCTGTTCTTTTATGTCCTTTCGGAAGTCCCGAATCTCCTCCAGAACTTGGACTAACCCTTCGGCGTCCGCCTCCTTTGAGCGAGGGTTAGCATTAGCACCGCCATCTTGTAGCTTTACAGGTGAGCTGTTCGCGGACACAGAGCTTTCCTCATTTACAGGTTCTGCACCGATATTTGCTCGATTTCCTCTAGTTTTCCCCATTCTTGCCCCTTTTGTTTATTCAGAGATTATCTGAAACTTTGGCACTTTACGGTCTAACGGGGCGAAATAACTTTTCTCACGAGGGAGCTGTTACTCTAAGCTGCCATTCAGCTTGGTGACGTTACCGGAACTCTCACATCACGTTTGTTTATCTCAGTCGTGGTACATACAGCTGTTGGTAGAGGTTCCCAGCAGGCATAAAACACTGAAACAACGTTTAGAACTTGTTGAATTTGCAACTCAAACCTAACGTTGAAACATGCTTTGTAAGGACGTTTATTCAAAGTTGAGTTCTGACATTGATTTGATTATTGATTTGTGGTCATCTCCCAACTAATATTCTACAACTCAAACTTAACTTTGTAACAACATGCTTTTTGACAATGTTTATTCAATGTTGGGTTCTGACATTGATTTGACCATTGAAATTTGGTCATTTCCAAACTAATAGTCTACAACTCAAACCTAATGTTGAAACAACATGCTTTTTGACAACGTTTATTCAATGTTGGGACAAGCGGTAGAAAATGGATGGATGGATGGGTTCTGACATTGATTTGATCATTGAATTTTGGCCATTTCCCAACTAATATTCTACAACACAAATACAAAGTTGAAACAACATGCTTTTTGACAATGTTTATTCAATGTTGGGTTCTGACATTGATTTGACCATTGAAATTTGGTCATTTCCCAACTAATATTCTACACCTCAAACTTAACGTTGAAACAACATGCTTATTGACAACGTTTATTCAAAGTTGGGTTCTGACATAGAATTTTCGTCATTTCCCAACCAACAACATGGATCCAACGTTGGACATCAACATTGTATCAATTTACAAATACAACTATTTTGCAACGCTGTGTCTAAGTCACTTTTAAAGGGCATGTACGTATAATCAACGTTGTGTCAATGTCTTGTGCCTGCTGGCTTATCAATATTATGTTCATGTTGCGTGGAAAAGACAGAATTAGACAGAGTTCATTCAGTATGTTTGAAAAGTAATAACAAACTCCGGCCGTCAAAAATATGACAGCTAGTAATTACAGAAATGATAGGCGTTGTAGGCGTTGTGCACATATTGTTCTGGGGAAAGTTTGATGCACGTTATAATTATATAATGCAAAAGTGAAAATTAAAACAGAAGCATGGGAATTTGGCATCAAACAAATGTTTCCATTGCCAAACCTTAAAGTTACAGTCCTCCTGTACTTTATATAATTATTATGGCTGGCATATTCATTTGATGTTTTTACAGCTTCTGTGATTTTTATTATTAAGAGTTTGGATGAATCCTGGACAAAATTGTAAACATATACAGGACATACATCTTGTAATAACAATAATAATAATAATAATAATAATAATAATAGGTGCAGCTGAAGTTTCTAGAACAAGCTTTACATCAAAAGACACATCCACTAAAGAAAGAAATAATAATCATAAAATAAAATAAAAAAGTTTAGTTTTTTTACACAATGTGTAAACACATAAAATAAACTTTTTTCAAAAGAAAATCTTTCAATGAGTCTTTAATTATTCAAATGTATTTATGGTGATGTCGTCACAATATCACCACCACATTTAAATAAGTTCCTTATCCTCTTTTATTACGACACAAAGTCAATTATACACAATTACTAAACAAAATCAAAAACTACCATCGATTACTCATTTAAATCCTTATTTCTTTTTGTCCCCAAAGTCCTCCTGTGTCCAAGGAATTATTTCCTGAATTTGTAAAACAAAAACCACACCAGTATCCTCTCACTGGACTCCTACAGTACATGCAGAAGGTATTTTCCACATTGTTATATTACAGCCTTTTTCCAAAATGGAATCAATTCATTTTTGTACTCAACATTCTACACACAATACCCCATAATGACAACGTGAAAAAGTTTTTGCAAATGTATTAAAAATCACAAGTATGTAAGTATTCACAGCCTTTGCTCAATACTTAGTTGATGCACTTTTGGCAGCAATTCCAGTCTCAAGTCTTTTTGAACATGATGCCACAAGCTTGGCACACCTATCTTTAGGTACTTTCAACCATTCCGCTTTGCAGCACATCTTAAGCTCCATCAGGTTGGATGGGAAGTCTTGGTTTTCCTCCAGGATGTCTCTGTACATTGCTGCATTCATCTTTTCCTCTATTCTGACCAGTCTGCCAGTTCCTGCCACTAAAAAGCGTCCCCACAGCATGATGCTGCCACCACCATGCTTCACTGGGATGGTATTGGCCTGGTGATGAGCGATGCCTTGTTTTCTCCAAACATGATGCCCGGTCTTCAATCTTTGTCTCATCAGACCAGAGAACTCAGTTTCTCATGGTCTGAGAGTCTTTCAGGGGCATTTGGGCAAACGTTTCACTAAGAAATGGCCTCTGTCTGGCCACTCTACTATACAAGCCTGATTGTTGGAAGGTTCTCCTCTCTCCACAGAGGAATGCTGTAGCTCTGACAGAGGGACCATCGAGAGTCCTGGTGGTTCCAAACTTCTTCCATTATGGATGATGGAGGCCACTGTGCTCATTGGGGCCTTCAATGCAGCAGATATTTTTCTGTACCGTTCCCCAGATTTCTACCTGGAGACAATCCTGTCCTAGATTCCTACATACGATTCTTTGGACTTCATGCTTGGTTTGTGCTCTGCCGTGCACTGTCAAGCGTGGGACCTTATATATAGACTGGTGTGTGCCTTTCCAACCAACTGAATTTACCCCAGGTGGACTCAAGGAGGATCATTTGAAACAGGAAGCACCTGATCTCACTTTTGAGCTTCATGGTAAAGGCCGTCAATACTTATGTACATGTGTTTTCTTTGTTTTTAATTTTCAATGCATTTGCAAAAAAATTATAAAATAACTTTTTCACATTGTCGTTATGGGGTATTGTGTGTAGAAAATTGAGGACAACAATGAATGATTCCATTTTGGAATAAGGCTGTAACATAACACAATGTGGAAAAAGTAAAGCGCTGTGAGTACTTTTCATATGCCATCCATCCAGCCATCCATCTTTTTCCGCTTATCAGAGGTCGGGTCGCGGGGGCAGCAGCCTAAGCAGGGAGGCCCAGACTTCCCTCTCCCCAGCCACTTCGTCCAGCTCCTCCCCCCAATTTGGTCAGCACAAGATCTTCCATTTCTGAAACCAGCCTGGTTTTCCCTCAGTTGTGCATCGACCAATTTCCGCATCCTTTCTAGTAGTATGTGGTTAAGCACCTTCTCTGGCGTTGAGAGGAGCATAATTCCCCTGTAGTTTGTACACTCCCTGAGGTCTCCTTTCTTGGGAATCTTTATGATGTTGCCATCTCTCCAGTCTGATGGGACTTTTTCTTCCTCCCAGATAGCTTGCATAAAATGGAAAAGCATGCTGGAGGATGTTTCGATATCTGCTTTGAGAGCTTCTGCTGGTAGCTCATCTGGCCCTTCTGCCTTTCCTGCTCTCAAGGCTTTGATGGCCTTCCTGATTTCCAGTTTGGTGGGGGGGGGGGGGGGGAGGGGTTTCAGTTTATTTCAAGCATGATTGGAGCTGGTGGAATATCTGCAGTCAGTTGAGGGGGCTCTCTGTTGAGTAGGTCTTGAAAGTGATCAGTCCATCTCTGGAGTTGATCTTCCTTGGTTGTAAGGAGTGTACCATTTGTGTCTTTAATATACATTTGGGCTTGTTTAAATTTGCCGGTGAGTTTTTTTGTGGTTAGATAGAGTTCTTTCAGATCGTTCTTCCCTGCTGCTTCCTCTGCCTGCGGTGCTAGATCCTCGATGTACTTCTTCTTGTCCCTTCTGACACGCTTCTTCACATCCTTGTTTACTACTTCATATTCTCTTTGTGCTGCTGCCTTTCCTGCTCTAGTTCTGCATCTGTTAACTACCTCCTTTTTCTCCCTTCTCTCACTCACTTTCTTGTGGGTTTCTGTGGATAGCCAAGGTTTGTTTGTGGACTTTTTTCTCCCTACCACTTCTGCACAGGTCTCCCTCCATGTGGACTTCAAACCTTCCCAAATCCCTTCTACAGTTCCTGGTGCTTGTGTTGTCTGGTCCTGTAGTGCTTGAAACCGGTTGTGTAATGTGACTTGGTATAGTTCCAAAGTGCCTGTATCTTGGAATTGTTGTATGTTGAATTTGATCCTCCTTCCTCTTGGTTTCATGCATTTCAATTTCAACTGGAATCTTGCTGTGACTAGGTGGTGGTCAGATGCAGCGTCAGCTCCTCTTTTCGCTCTGACATCAAGCAGTGAGCGCCTGAATTTCCGGCTAATGCAGATGTGATCAATCTGGTTTTCAGCTGTATTATATAAATATATATATTATATATATAATGTATTATATATGAAAATCACCTCATCAGGGGATTTTATATATATATTTTATATTTGATGTATAAAATCCCCTGACAAGCATGGAAACCTGCGAAACAGGCTTGTAGGGACGATATAGCCTCTTGTGTATTCCCTTCGGGGTCGCGGGGGGCGCTGGAGCCTATCTCAGCTACAATCGGGCGGAAGGCGGGGTACACCCTGGACAAGTAGCCACCTCATCGCAGTATATATATACATATATATATATATATATATATATATATATATATATATATATATATATATATATATATATATATATATATATATGTCTTTATTGTTATAGTTGTTTTACTGTAAAATATGTCTTTATTGTTATAGTTGTTTTACTGTAAAGTCAACAGGAATAGACAATATGCAGCAACATACTGTATATAAAGCTTACAAATACATTTCATTCACTGATGAAGGAAGGGAATGAAACAAAACAATAATCAATGGATACCCTCGGCACAGAGCCCACACAAGGGACGTCGATGTGAATGACTGAGAAACCTTGGAGGGGACCGCATATGTGGGTAACCCCCCCTCTAAGTACAGTCCCTAGTGGATCCACATAACAGTGAGAGTCCAGTCCATAGTGGGGCCAGTAGGAGACCATCCCGAGCGGAGACAGGTCAGTAGCGCAGAGACGTCCCCAACCGATGCACAGGCGAGCGGTCCACCCCGGGTCCCAACTCTGGACAGTCAGCATCTCATCCATGGTCACCGGAACCGGAATAACCCGGCGAGGGGGCAAAGGAGAAAAGAAAACGGCAGATCAACTGGTCTAAAAAAGGGGGGTCTATTTAAAGGCTAGAGTATACAAATGAGTTTTAAGATGGGACTTAAATGCTTCTACTGAGGTAGCATCTCTAACTTTTACCGGGAGGGCATTCCATAGTACTGGAGCCCGAACAGAAAACGCTCTATAGCCCGCAGACTTTTTTTGGGCTCTGGGAATCACTAATAAGCCGGAGTTCTTTGAACGCAGATTTCTTGCCGGGACATATGGTACAATACAGTCAGCAAGATAGGATGGAGCTAGACCGTGTAGTATTTTATACGTAAGTAGTAAAACCTTAAAGTCACATCTTAAGTGCACAGGAAGCCAATGCAGGTGAGCCAGTACAGGCGTAATATGATCAAACTTTCTTGTTCTTGTCAAGAGGCTAGCAGCTGCATTTTGTACCAAATGTAATCTTTTAATGGTAGACATAGGGAGACCCGAAAATAATACGTTACAGTAATCGAGACGAGACGTAACGAACGCATGAATAATGATCTCAGCGTCGCTAGTGGACAAAATGGAACGAATTTTAGCGATATTACGGAGATGAAAGAAAGCCGTTTTAGTAACACTCTTAATGTGTGACTCAAACGAGAGAGTTGGGTCGAAAATAATACCCAGATTCTTTACCGAGTCGGCTTGTGTAATTGTTTGGTTGTCAAATGTTAAAGTGGTATTATTAAATAGATGTCGGTGTTGAGCAGGACCGATAATCAGCATTTCCGTTTTCTTAGCGTTGAGTTGCAAAAAGTTAGCGGACATCCATTGTTTAATTTCATTAAGACACGCCTCCAGCTGACTACAATCCGGCGTGTTGGTCAGCTTTAGGGGCATGTAGAGTTGGGTGTCATCAGCATAACAGTGAAAGCTAACACCGTATTTGCGTATGATGTCACCCAGCGGCAGCATGTAAATACTAAAGAGTGCAGGGCCAAGAACCGAACTCTGGGGGACTCCGCACGTTATCTTAACATAGTCCGAGGTCACATTGTTATGGGAGACGCACTGCATTCTGTCAGTAAGATAAGAGTTAAACCATGACAAGGCTAAGTCTGACATACCAATACGTGTTTTGATACGCTCTAATAAAATATTATGATCGACGGTATCGAAAGCGGCGCTAAGATCAAGAAGCAGCAACATAGATGACGCATCAGAATCCATCGTTAGCAATAGATCATTAGTCATTTTTGCGAGGGCTGTCTCCGTAGAGTGATTTGCCCTGAAACCGGATTGAAAAGGTTCACAGAGATTGTTAGACGCTAAGTGTTCATTTAGCTGCTGTGCAACAATTTTTTCGAGGATTTTCGAGATAAACGGAAGGTGGGACACCGGCCGGTAGTTTACCATGAGGTCAGGATCGAGGTTAGGTCTTTTGAGTAGAGGATGAATAACCGCTTTTTTGAATTAATACTTTTTTGAAGTAATACATTAAAATAAATATGTGATTACATAATACATGAGTAGAATATATTGTACGCGTTTGTTGTCATTTCTCTCATATTTTCCCTTGAAATGAATGAAATTGCAACAACTGACACATTTAGTTGGTGATAATGACCATTAGCGACAATTTGCGTAAAACTCATGTTCATCATTTGCGCGAAATGGTGCATTCCCAATTGGTATCTTTTTTGTCCAAAACCATTAAATAAAAGTATCTTTCATACATTTAATATATACAATCTTACTCAAAATGATTCAGCCTGTACTGTCATATATGTGTGTACATTTTGAAGATCATGTTTGCAGTGTACCCCAGGGATCAATACAGGGACCAAAGCGGTTTCTTTTACTAGTTTAATCATATATATTTCTGTCGAGTTAGCAAAGACTTCAAGTGATTACTATTTGACACACCTGCCTGTAAATAATCATTCCTATTTTGTTCACACAGATTGAAAGACGGCAGCGTAGGACTGGTTCTGTCTATGATCAACGCCATCGAGGTGGTGAATAAATCCCCTTTACTGAGGGATGTTAACGTCACACTGGGCTATCGGATCCATGACTCCTGCAGAGACGTCAGCACAGGTCTCAAGGCCACGGCTGACTTGGTCCAGCAGGCCGAGTGCGCCCCCACATGCCAGCAACCGGTCGTTGCCGTCATCGGCGCTTCTTTTTCCGAAATGTCCATCGCCGTTGCCAGGCTACTGAGCCTTGACATGATTCCTCAAGTAAGTTCTGACTTTGGACTCAGTATGACTTTGTTCAAATATTGCCCCTGTATTGTGTTTGCCATTCACTTATTCATTCCACAAATAGAACAAGTGTTTATTTTTCCCTCAATCACCGACACAGGACGATAATGACGACCTTTTTGTTCATACATCTAAACATACATCTAATCATAGGTCTAATCATACATCTAAACATACATCTAATAATATATATCTAATCATACATCAATTCACAGGTCTAATCATATATGTAATCATACATCTCAACATACATCTAATCATATATGTAAACATACATCTAATCATATATGTAAACATACATGTAATCATTGGTCTACTCATAAGTACATCTAAGACAGAGCAGCCTTTTTGACATGTGACAAATTAGTTTGTTCCTGCGATGAGGTGGCGACTTGTCCAGGGTGTACCTCGCCTTCTGCCTGATTGTAGCTGAGATAGGCTCCAGCGCCCCCCACGACCCCGAAGGGAATAAGCGGTAGAAAATGGATGGATGGATGGATAGAATGAAAAAATATATATATAGTTGAGTTTTGATTGACATTGTTAGAGTGCATTGATTGAACAATAGAGGACTTGATTATAATTACCAGTATTATTGTATACGAGGTAAGCGGAACGTTAGCTTTATAATTAAATACGTACTTAATGGGTCTAGATGGAAATTCAAACATTGGGTGGGAGACATGTAGTCTTTAAATGTAGAAAATATCATAAAATGACCCTTTAAATTACTGTAACAACAACAATAAACATATTTCAATTGATAATTTTATGACAGTGTCAAACAAAACTCAACAATAATATAATCATAAAAACATTGCATTTAAAAATATGTAGTTTAAGGCATTTTCCAAAAACTTTAATATTTATTATCGATATGATTTTCTACACACCCATATAGTTATAGTATAAATCGTACTTTGCAGCCCTTCTAACCCTTCCAGTAATAGTCAGCTGTGTGTTGTCGGCCATGTTGAATCAGCATGTGACCTACTTTATTATGTCTCTGCTGCCTGCTTGATCAGACCATGAACTCATAAAAGTTGTCTGGCACAGTTCGCAATATTGTTGTTGTCATTGCGCGCCTTGTCCATATTGTCACACTATCTGTTACAGTGATGGGATGTGGGTGATAAGGTTAAGGGTTTTGCTAATTTTCATGGCATGCCTAATCAACAAGGTATGTATTTTCTTTTCTGTAGATAAGCTATTCATCATCAGCGACGTCGTTGGGTAACAAGCACAGATTCCCAAGCTTCATGAGGACGATTCCTGGCGACGAGCACCAGATAGCTGCCATGGTCAGGCTTATCAGCGACAACGGTTGGAGCTGGGTGGGAATTATCATTGCGGATGGCGCTTACGGCCGCTCAGCGCTCGAGTCCTTTGCATCCAAAGCGTCGGACATTGGGATCTGTTTAGCATTCAAAGCCATCCTTCCCCATTCTGGTAAAGGTGGGGCTGAAGACTCTGCTATCGAACAAGTTGCCAGAACCATCTCCCAAAATCAAAAGGCAAAGGTGATTGTGTCCTTTGCCCAATCAAAACAAATGGAAAAGCTCTTCAAGGAGCTGAGGAAGCAGATGGAGAAGAGCGGTCCAGGCGTCAAGGATATGAGAAGAGTGTGGATTGCCAGCGATAGTTGGTCCTCCTTGCGGGATATTTCAGACCTTGAAGACATCGGAGACGTTGTGGGCTTCAACTTCAAAACTGGAGATACCTCATCTTTCGACGAGTACCTAAGCCTGCTGGAGACGAGCGGTTACAACAGCACACAGAATAACACCTACTTGGAAAAACTCTTCAAGGAGACGAATAAAGGAGGCGTCTCTGGAAACACAGACCAGGCGTCTGAAGTTGTGAAGAACATCAAAGAAAAAACTAACACAGGCTTAATCTTGAGTGTGGAGATGGCTGTGAGTGCCATTGCTAAAGCTGTGGCCTCCGTCTGCAGCAGCAAACACTGCAAGACTCCTGGAACCTTGCAACCCTGGGAGGTAATCCATATTTGTCTATACGTCTGGCTTTGCCATTACCTTATTCATTAATAGGGTTGTTAACGAAAAACCGATGCGAACCGATATACGGTTCGAGAGGTGGCCGGTTTGGTTATGTCGGTTACAGCCCCTCCAGTTGATAAGATTTAGCTGTGAATCTTTAGGTCAATTGAGTGTAGACACTAGAGATGCGCGGATAGGCAATTATTTCATCCGCAACCGCATCACAAAAGTCGTCATCCACCCGCCATCCACCCGAACTAACATTTTATCAAAACCACAACCGCCCGCCACCCGCCCGTTGTTATATATCTAATATAGACGATGCAAGGCATTAGTGAGATTAGAAAGGAGACTGATCCAATGCAGCAGAGACATTCAATGCGTGCCAAAAAATACATAGTTAAATGTTGTTACCCACATACGAAAAACGAGCAGCACTCTTTGAAAAAGTCGTCATCCACCCGCCATCCACCCGAACTAACATTTTATCAAAACCACAACCGCCCGCCACCCGCCCGTTGTTATATATCTAATATAGACGATGCAAGGCATTAGTGAGGTTAGAAAGGAGACTGATTCAATGCAGCAGAGACATTCAATGCGTGCCAAAAAATACATAGTTAAATGTTGTTACCCACATACGAAAAACGAGCAGCACTCTTTGAAACAGGCAATTATTCATCAGGCACTGCTGCAGCTGTCACGCCAAATTTCTTCCCCCTACAAAAACCTCCCCCCCCCCCCCCCCCCCCCCCCCATTTACTTCCGTGGTCATTGACAGCGATCGATAGCACTTTGGCTTTGACTGCCCGTCGCTGGAAGGATACTTCGTCTTTGACAGCTGCTGAAATCTGAAGAAATCGATTATTGTTTTTTTTTGTACAGGCGCGAAACAGGACAGTCGCGTGCGGGTTAAGGACCCCCGGCAACTTTGTGACTTTATTGGACGCAGCCCCGGAAGTAAATGGGGGGTAAAATGTCACGCCAAATTTCTTCCCCCTATAAACCCCCCCCATTTACTTCCGTGGTCATGTTTCCTCTTACGTCATTGACAGCGATCGATAGCACTTCGGCTTTGACTGCCCGTCGCTGGAAGAATACTTCGTCTTTGACAGCTGCTGGAATCTGAAGAAATCGATTATTGTTGTTTTTTTTGTACAGGCGCGAAATAGATAGATAGATAGATAGATAGTACTTTATTGATTCCTTCAGGAGAGTTCCCTCAGGAAAATTCCTTCAGGAGAGTTCCCTCAGGAAAATTAAAATAGGACAGTCGCGTGCCGGTTAAGGACCCCCGGCAACTTTGTGATTTTAATGGACGCAGCCACGGAAGTAAATGGGGGTGGGGGGGAGGTTTTTGTAAGTGGGAAGAAATTTGGCGTGACAGCTGCAGCAGTGCCTGATGAATAATTGCCTGTTTCAAAGAGTGCTGCTCGTTTTTCGTATGTGGGTAACAACATTTAACTATGTATTTTTTTTCTTCTGAATTGGTTCAACCGCCACCCGCCCGAATCTATTTAAAATCTATTTTTTTCGTCATGCATCCGCCCGACCCGTGGATTATCCGGGAGTCCGCGGTTGTGTCCGCAAACCGCGCATCTCTAGTAGACACATAATACGGTTATCGCGCCGAACTAGAAGTCAGTTGAGGATTTTTGTCATTAAAACGACATGAGAGCCAGGGTTGTCCGTGAAAAGAGTCCTGCACTTGTTACGTTACTTACGTAACTGGGGACGAGAATAGACATACATATATACATGGTCCGGGTGTCGTGCCCAACTAGCAATCAGTAGAAAGTTTATCTTTAAAACAACCAGAGAGTCACGGCTGCACGCCAAATAATTACTTACAAAATACGTAACGTCAACACTGCGGACCGTTCCCATGCTTTGCGGTCCGTCAATATTGTAACGTCCCAAGTAATGGCAGCTCAGACAGATTCCTAGTTTGTCTTTCTTTATTTCACAACACGCAACGTCCTCATACAACGGGCTCAATCTCCGTGTCTCGCTCTTTTTTCCGGCAACATTCCATTCAGCTTTCAACTCCACAACACACGTCTCTTCCCATTCTCGTCCATCACAAAGAGATCTACGTTCCTATTCGTTACATTGCTAAAAGTGTTGTACATAGACGCAAAGACACACACACACACACACAAACAATCTTTTAAACAAAATGAAAACAGGAGGCAAAAATGTTGGAAGACAACATATTGTCAGGAAGCACTATTGTTAATGAGGAAACATTTGTTTCTTGGTATGGTAACTTAAAATAAGTATGAGAGAAATCACAACTAAAATATAAAGTATGAATATTGATTTGAAGGACGAGGTTTGGGTGCATGAAGGGGTGCCCTGTGAACATCACCTCTCTTTGGACTCCGGCAGTCCTGGGCTCGTACCCGAATTTCTACTGAATGCGGCACGGTTGCGGACCGGCACACGCGAACGGACTCTTTATGTGTTTATTCAAATCATTGTGTCGATTTGCCGCCCATTCCAGCGCTAAATACATGCAGTTTCTGTTTTTGCCGGACAGCGCAACAAATCCGTTCGAATTATCTAAAATTTTCTAAAGTTGGACAGGAAGTCATGCACAAAAACAAAATAAAGTATTTGGTTTACTCCGTCTTCAAGGCGAACTGTATTTTACACTTTGAAATGTCCAAATGGGCGGCGACGGACATGAAGTCTACTTGTCAAAGGTTTTAAGACTTAATTTCATTTTGTTAAAACACATGGATGAGGAAATGCTGATTCTGGAGGTCCAAAATGAAAGAATCATGTACAGGCATATGCCGGGCAGCTAAATGGGGATTATGGGGGCCTATGTCAAATATCAGCTGATAGAGAGACCGGGGAAGCAGAGGACTGGTTGTGTGATACGCTCGCCAGGGATGATGTTACTGTCGGGTTGTTGCTTGCTGCAAAAAATAAAGTGGTTTATGGAGACAGGACCGAGTTTATTTGCTTCTGCTTCTCTGGTAGGACAGAATAAACGTTTTGTGGTTCGCTTTATTATTACTTCCCTTATCACGTGATAATGCGCGGATTCACGAGATCTCGTAAAAGTCTGCGCTAATCCACTGCACGACAACAGAACGATTGCCTGGCGGCAGATGGCGGCGCCCTCCTGCTGCCGTTTGGTATTCAGTGGAAATTTGGGGGTTTGAGGTGTCATCATCTGACAGCACCTGTGTGTGCGTGATAATTGGAAACATAATTACATAACACCTTAGTATCACTACCAAAATAAACATAATCCTCCCCACAGGGAAACTGCAAAGGCATTTATTTGTTTTTGTTGGCTGATATTTCCTGGTTACAGAAATAAAAACATTTCCGTCAGCCTGCCAAGCCTATTTATGTACAAAATGCTTAATAATAATAATAATAGATGTTTGGACAGATGTGTAGATTGCTCTGGAAGAGTGTGGTCAAGGGAGGTAAGTGAGGCAGAGATAGTCATGATGAAAAACGAATAGTAACATAAAAACAAAATTTATATTTGGCCATTCAACTGGGTTATAAATGTATTTTCTGTATGACCACCGGATAGTTTAACATTTTCTTCAGTAAAAACTACCAAATTTGCACAGATGCCGATCATACATAGAGCAGACACATGATACGAGCCTGTCGCTAGGCTTTTTGGTCTGCTGAGTGCGCAACCAAATTGACCACTGGGCAAATACACGGTAGAGACCAGGGGCCTTATGTATTGAGCTCACGGACACACACAAAAACCTGGCATACGCCCTTTTTCACGGGAGAGTTGAGATGTATCAAGACTGACATTAATGTGCACTGTAAAAAATGACCGTAAAAACTACGGCAAGCAATAGTTAAATAGCAACAGTTAAATAGCAACAGTAAAACAGCGTAAAATCAAAAGCAGTTTGTAAATGCAGTGGATTCCTGCAAAGCAAGAAACAGTATATGACCTAAATGACTACGGCTATAATACGTAGAAACTTTACTGTGAACATAACAAAAAAATGTACAATGCATTTGCAAGTACTGTAATGTCATAAGTATACAAATACTTTCAAATGTACGGTATTATTCTGTCCAAATACAAGATTTTGCAGATTGTACATTTAAATTTACAGCATATTTTAATTGTTTTAGGGGTTTCTGTTAAAGCATTAGCCTAGTTAACTATTGGCTAAAAACATGTCTTGTATTTTTGTGGCAAGTGGTTTCAGACATTGAGGGGTTAAGTCTATGTGCTTCATTGCAAACTGCATGGAAATGAACCAAGTGTGTTGGGACTGGTTTATTTAACTGATAGGGAGCATTTAAGGCTCATTTGAAGGAATATGTTGCGGAAACCCATGTTGTAAATTGTCCAGTGAAAGGTTGTACAAATACGTCCAAGTTAAAATCCTTATGTACCGCTCACATGTCTCGGAAACACAGGCATTTTGCAGATACTAATATTGGTGTAAGTGCAGCACTAAAACGCCATAGTTCCTCACAGTGAGAATGTTCTGGGTTCGATTCCCGGGCTTGGTGTCATTCTGTGTGAAGTTTGCATGTTCTCCCTGTGACTGCATGGGTTCTCTCTGAGTACTCTGGCTTCCTGCCACCTCTAAAGACATGCACTTGGGGATAGGCTGATTGGCAACACTAAAATTGGCCCCAATATGTTTTAGAGTGAATTCCTGTCAACCACAGCTGTTGGTGTTTTACCGTAAATTATATATATTTTTTGTAAACAGGTTAACAATATATCAGTTTTTTCATAGTAATTTAACGTAAGCAAAAACAGTTATCAACAGTAAAATTAACAGATACCGATAGATATTTTGATGAACGCAACAGAGGACCCTCCATCTGTTGACTCAATTGTTAGCTATTTACTTACGACTTAGAATGCATAAAAAAGTCAAGCATATGTGTTCATGTCTTACATAAGGATTGTGAATGATAAACAGCACATCTCTTTCACATTTTTGAGTATTTCCAGTAAGACTGATCTAATAATATGGTCAGAGTGCAGAAATGTTACTACAGTGATGTAGAATCTACAAAAAATTGCCGAAGATATTCGGAGCGGAATATTAAAAATGGCCGACTGAATTTGTGGCATGTTGTGATGTTTAGACGGTAATTTAACATACTTTGTAGACTGTAAATACAATTGTATATGGTTTAATGGATACAATGAAACACAAAAAAGTATATAAAGTCAACTTGTTTTTCCACTGCTACTTTAAGTCAAGCAGCAATTATGAAATGATATTGCTGAAAAGACAATATGTCTTATCTCGGACAAACATGTACAAAATATTCTCTGCCGATCGTCTATCACTGCAAACAGTTCAACAGCTAAATGATTACATGTTTATCTCCTCCTCACATTATTCTCTGCATTGTGACTGATTATCACATTCATGACAACAAAAGCGCTAAATGAAATGCGCTGCTAATTTCTCTTATTTAAGACATGCAGTCCTCAGCATACGAGCTTAGTAGACCATCATTGTGTGCGCTATCAAGTTTGCTCAAGGTTTTAGTAGACGCAAACCTTTAGTAGATGAGGCCCGTAGACATTTATGTTCATGATAAATGGTATATTTGAGCTTTATTCCTGTATGATTGCTATTTGTTTGTCTCTGCAGGTACTGGAAGCTCTTCGGGGACAGCCATTTGAACATCAGGGGAAGATGTATGCGTTTGACGAACGGGGGGACATCAGAGAGGGTTACGATATCTCCATGTCGCGCTCTCTCGGGGGCAAAGAGCACGCAAATGAAATTGTGGCTACATACATCCCACACGACAACAACTTCTTCCTAACCGACAGCAACAACACCAAACGTTTTGAGGATTTGAAGGTGGGCCAACATCTTGCTTTGATTCAGCACAGATTTGTGCCCACAAATCATTGATTATTATTATTATTATTATTATATGAAAGTTCCCCGAAAGGGACACGCAATAGAAAATGGATGGATGGATCAACAAAAAGCAATTGCAGAATAGAATGCAAAAAGTCACCGCTTGCTTTGTTGTTCTAATTACCTATTTCACAACAGCCATTTGACAGTAAGACATTAAATGGTATGACAAATGCAGTTAGCAAGGTTATGCAACAGAGAACATTTATTTCTACATTTAACGGGCGTGGTGCATAGTACAAACAACTCCACGTCTGCTCATTCTCCTCAATGAACCAGGAAGTAGCTTGGCAACTGACAAAAGGATGAATATGTCACTTTTGGGTTTTTTCATAAATAGTATGGTCCTCTACTACTTCCTACCACTTCTCCTACTATTACTTCACTTGTTCAGCATTACTACATGCTTTAAAGGCCTACTGAAACCCACTACTACCGACCACGCAGTCTGATAGTTTATATATCAATGATGAAATCTTAACATTGCAACACATGCCAATAGTGCAATTTTAAATTTTCCGGGAAATATCCGGCTGAAACGTCTCGGTATGATGACGTATGCGCGTGACGTAGTCAGTTAAACGGAAGTATTGGTACCCCGTAAAATCCTATACAAAATGCTCTGTTTTCATTTCATAATGCCACAGTATTCTGGACATCTGTGTTGGTGAATCTTTTGCAATTTGTTTAATGAACAATGAAGGCTGCAGAGAAGAAAGTTGTAGGTGGGATCGGTGTATTAGCAGCGGACTACAGCAACACAACCGGAGGACTTTCTTGGAGAGCAGACGCGCTAGCCGGTGACCTCACCTTGACTTCCTACGTCTCCGGGCCGCCAACCGCATCTGTGATCGGGTGAAGTCCTTCGTCGCACCGTCGATCGCTGGAACGCAGGTGAGCACGGGTGTTGAGCAGATGAAGGCTGGCTGGCGTAGGTGGAGAGCTAATGTTTTTAGCATAGCTCTGTGAGGTCCGGTTGCTAAGTTAGCTTCTTGGCGTCGTTAGCACAGCATTGTTAACCTTCGCCAGCCTGGAAAGCATTAACCGTGTATTTACATGTCCACGGTTTAATAGTATTGTTGATTTTCTATCTATCCTTCCAGTCAGGGGTTTATTTCTTTTGTTTCTATATGCAGTTAAAGCACGATGCTATCACGTTAGCTCGTAGCTAAAGTGTTTCACCGATGTATTGTCGTGGAGACAAAAGTCACTGTGAATGTCCATATCGCGTTCTCGACTCTCATTTTCAAGAGGATATAGTATCCGAGGTGGTTTGAAATACAAATCCGTGATCCACAATAGAAAAAGGAGAGAGTGTGGAATCCAATGAGCCAGCTTGTACCTAAGTTACGGTCAGAGCGAAAAAATATATGTCTTGAACTGCACTCTAACGTTTCTCATTCACGAATCTTTCATCCTCGCTCAAATTAATAGGGAAATTGTCGCTTTCTCGGTCCGAATCGCTCTCACTTCTGGCCGCCATCACTGTAAACAATAGGGAACTTTGCGGAAATGTTCAGCTGACTACGTCACGCTCCTTCCGGTAGGGGCAAGGCTTTTTTTTTGTCAGATACCAAAAGTTGCGATCTTTATCGTCGTTGTTTGATACTAAATCCTTTCAGCAAAAATATGGCAATATCGCGAAATTATCAGGTATGACACATAGAATAGATCTGCTATCCCTGTTTAAATAAAAAAAATTCATTTCAGTAGGCCTTTAAGTCAAGGGTCCACAAACTTTTTGACACAGGGGCCACATTGGGTTGTCCGGATACCAATATTTTGGTACAGGTACCAACATGTATTTCGATACAAAATAAAGGGGAACACAAAGAAACGTCATTATTAGCTTCATTTTAACAGATAATCTTACAGTACATTAAACATATGTTTCTTATTGCACTCTAACAACAATTTTAGAAGATTAAAATAAAGAGTAAAAGTAATCAAACATAGGGGGATTTCCTTTTTGCAATATATATATATATATATATATATATATATATATATATATATATATATATATATATATATATATATATATATATATATATATATATATATATATATATATATACATATTTAGGATAATATATATGAGTATGTATGCGTATGTGAATACATATACAAATCTGTATCATATGTAAATCTGTATATATGTATATACATATATGTAAATCTGTATATATATATATATATATATATATATATATATATATATATATATATATATATATATATATATATATATTTGACATCAAAAGATTAATATGGGACAAGAGATCAACATTTCAGCTTTCATTTCCAGGTATTTACATCTGGATCTGATACACAACTTAGAAGATAGCACCTTTTGTTCGAACCTACCCATTTTTCAGGAGAGCAAAAGTATTGGAACATGTGACTGACAGGTGTGTTTAGTTGCCCAGGTGTCTCCAAATTACATTGATTATTCAAACAATAAATAGCACTGAAGGTCTGAGCTCAGTTTCAGATTGGGTAGGATAGGTTTTGCCTGTGCAGACTGCATTTAGAGGTGGAACCAACATGAAAACCAGAGAGCTGTCTATGGGTAAAAAAGAAGCAATTGTGAATCTGAGAGAAGATGGACAATCAATCAGAGCCATTGCACAAACATTGGCCATAGCCAGTACAACCATTTGGAATGTCCTGAAGAAGAAAGAAACCACTGGTGTACTAAGCAACAGACGTGGAACAGGCAGACCAAGGAAACATCAGGAGTTAATGACAGAAACATTGTGAGAGCTATAAAGAACAACTGTTAGTGACATCAGCAACGACCTCCAGAGGGCAGGAGTGAAGGTATCACAATCTAATGTTGGCAGAAGACTTTATCATCAATCAATCAATCAATGTTTATTTATATAGCCCTAAATCACAAGTGTCTCAAAGGGCTGTACAAGCCACAACGACATCCTCGGTACAGAGCCCACATACGAGCAAGGAAAACTCACCCCAGTGGGACGTCAATGTGAATGACTATGAGAAACCTTGGAGAGGACCGCATATGTGGGTAACCCCCCCCTCTAGGGGAGACCGAAAGCAATGGATGTAGAGTGGGTCTGACATAACATTGTGAAAGTCCAACACATCAGCGAAAGTCCAGTCCATGGTGGGGCCAGCAGGAACCATCCCGAGTGGAGACGGTTCAGCAGCGTAGAGATGTCCCCATCTGATGGACAGGCTAGCGGTCCACCCCGGGTTGGGAGCAGAGTAGAAAAGAAAAGAAACGGCAGATCAACTGGTCTAAAAAAGGGAGTCTATTTAAAGGCTAGAGTATACAAATGAGTTTTAAGATGAGACTTAAATGCTTCTACTGAGGTAGCATCTCTAACTTTTACCGGGAGGGCATTCCATAGTATTGGAGCCCGAATAGAAAACGCTCTATAGCCCGCAGACTTTTTTTGGGCTCTGGGAATCACTAATAAGCCGGAGTTCTTTGAACGCAGATTTCTTGCCGGGACATATGGTACAATACAATCGTCAAGATAGGCAGGAGCTTGACCGTGTAGTATTTTATACGCAAGTAGTAAAACCTTCAAGTCGCATCTTAGGTGCACAGGAAGCCAGTGCAAGTGAGCCAGTACAGGCGTAATATGATCAAACTTTCTTGTTTTTGTCAAAAGTCTAGCAGCCGCATTTTGTACCATCTGTAATCTTTTAATGCTAGACATAGGGAGGCCCGAAAACAGAACGTTACAGTAATCGAGACGAAATGTAACGAACGCATGGATAATGATCTCAGCATCGCTTGTGGACAAAATGGAACGAATTTTAGGGATATTACGGAGATGAAAGAAGGCCGTTTTAGTAACACTCTTAATGTGTGACTCAAACGAGAGAGTTGGGTCGAAGATAATACCCAGATTCTTTACAGAGTCGCCTTGTTTAATTGTTTGGTTGTCAAATGTTAAGGTGGTATTATTAAATAGATGTCGGTGTTGAGCAGGACCGATAATCAGCATTTCCGTTTTCTTAGCGTTGAGTTGCAAAAAGTTAGCGGACATCCATTGTTTAATTTCATTAAGACACGCCTCCAGCTGACTACAATCCGGCGTGTTGGTCAGCTTTAGGGGCATGTAGAGTTGGGTGTCATCAGCATAACAGTGAAAGCTAACACCGTATTTGCGTATGATGTCACCTAGCGGCAGCATGTAAATACTAAAGAGTGCAGGGCCAAGAACCGAACCCTGGGGAACTCCGCACGTTACCTTAACATAGTCCGAGGTCACATTGTTATGGGAGACACACTGCATCCTGTCAGTAAGATAAGAGTTAAACCAAGACAAGGCTAAGTCTGTCATCCCAATACGCGTTTTGATACGCTCTAATAAAATATTATGATCAACAGTATCGAAAGCGGCGCTAAGATCAAGAAGCAGCAACATAGATGAAGCATCAGAATCCATCGTTAGCAATAGATCATTAGTCATTTTTGCGAGGGCTGTCTCCGTACATTGATTTGCCCTGAAACCGGACTGAAAAGGTTCACAGAGATTGTTAGACGCTAAGTGTTCATTTAGCTGCTGTGCTACAATTTTTTCGAGGATTTTCGAGATAAACGGAAGGTGGGACACCGGCCGGTAGTTTACCAGGAGATCAGGATCGAGGTTAGGTCTTTTGAGTAGAGGATGAATAACCGCTTTTTTGAATGCTAGGGGAACAGTACCAGAGGAAAGTGATAAGTTTATAATATTTAACACTGATGGACCTAATAATACAAAAAGCTCCTTGATAAGTTTCCCAGGAATTGGGTCTAGTAAACATGTTGTTTGTTTTGTCCCATTTACACATTTTGACAATTCCTCCAATGTTATTTCATCAAAGAGAGAGAAACTATTTTGGAGGGCAGTATCCGTCATATATACAGTCGTATTTGTGTTAATAGAACCCAGTTGTAGCTGAGATGCATTGTCTTTAATCTCTTTTCTAATGACTTCAATTTTCTTATTAAAAGGTAGTGGGCTGTTTTGAGGATTGTTTGTTGAAATTATCCGAAGTAGCAATATTAATAATGTTGCGTTTATTATAAATATAAATATATAAATAGTTTCGACCATATCTAGGAATTGATACGACGGGGATATTCAGATTGTTTGCTTGATGTTGCGATAAACTGAACGCATCATAGTTAGCTACCTCAGTACAATGTATGTCTGCCTCTGACACGGTCACAAAAGAAAAAACATTATGTGAGTTGTGTTTTATTCAAAGAGAATTGCTATGTGTGCAGGGATTATCCAGCCTGACGCCGGCTAGTTCTAGTTTAAATGGCTTCTTACCCGGAGACTCCACGCTTCTTTGGTTAGCTTTTCTCTTTGTTGTTAGCCCCGCTCGGCATCCCCGCTTCTGCTTCCGCTCGCACCGCTTACGTCGTCTGCATTGGCGGTCACCACTAGCACTTGACTCCGCTGCTACAAAGGCCGCTCTATGTAGCCCGCGAAGTATTCCCATGCTAGCGAGGAGGTCCACCGTACATGCATCTTTCAGTCTATAACGACCCGATCCATCCACATCCAGAATTGTCTGTCGGTCGTATGTGATCACAGAGTGTTCACGCTTTGAGCCAGCCATGAAATTGACAGAAATGACGGGTGTTTTTTGCCAAATTGCTCTACACTCCCAAGAGCATTAGCGAGCCGCAGCATAGCCATAGCCATGCGCTGCCATTATGAACAGAAGTACAGAGGCTACACCAGAAGATGCGAACCACTCATTAGCAAGAAGAACAGGAAGGCCAGGGTGACATTTGCCAAAAGATACTAAGTGCAGCCTAAAAAATTCTGGAAAAAGTTTTATGGGACTGATGAGACAATAATTAACTTAACTTATTTCAAAGTGATGGAAAGGTGAACGTTTGGAGAAAGAAAGGATCTGCTCATGATCCCAAACATACAAGCTCATCTGTGAAACATAATGTCATGGTTTGGGATTGCATGGCTTCTTCTGGGACGTCATCTTCATTGATGATGTAACACATGATGGCAGCAGCAAAATGAACTCAGAAGTCTACAGAAACATTTTGTCTGCTAATTTAAAGAAAGATGCAACCAAACTGATTGGGAGATCCTCCATCATGCAGCAAGATAACGACCAAAACAACAAAGGAGTTCATCGGGGCAAGAAGTGGACGGTTTTAGACAGGCCAAGTCAGTCTCCAGACTTAAACCCAATACAGCGTGCATTTTACCTGCTGAAGAGGAGACTGAAGGGACTAACCCCCCAAAACAAACAACAACTGCAAGAGGCTGCGGTGAAGGCCTGGAAAAGCATCACAAAAGAAGAATGCAAAAGTTTGATGATGTCAACGGCTCACAGGCTTAATGCAGTTATTGAAAGCAAAGGATTTGCAACGAAATATTAAGTCTTATTCACTTTAATCTATTTTAAGTTTATATGTTCCAATACTTTTGCTCACCTAAAAACGTTGTGTTCCATTACAAATAATGCTATCTTTTAAGTTGTGTATCAGATCCAGATGTAAATACCTGGAAATAAAAGCTGAAATGTTGATCTATTGTCTCATATTTATCTTTTCATGTCAAACCCAAATGTTTTCAGTCTACAACAAAAATAAAGGAACTGGCCTCACGGTTCCAATACTTTTGGAGGGCACTGTATGTTCCTGGAGAGAGACTCAGGTAAACATTTGATGGTTTAAAGACATATGTTAGTTTAGAAAAGTAGTATTGCAAATCCAAATGACAGCTGCGGTGTTAAAGGGTTTTAATAAAAAAATCTTTGAGAAAAATTGGTCCAGATTAAAAATTGTTCCCCAAATGTATGCACGCCTGTTCTTTGCAGTTTCTGGATAGGT
The DNA here is from genome assembly GCF_033978785.1 of Entelurus aequoreus. Taxonomy (NCBI): domain Eukaryota; kingdom Metazoa; phylum Chordata; class Actinopteri; order Syngnathiformes; family Syngnathidae; genus Entelurus; species Entelurus aequoreus. Next base: position 1,714,408 of record NC_084750.1, read on the forward strand.
TCATACTACTAGTTTGGAAAGACATCCATTCTATTTTTGTCATTTGGGTATCTTATTGTGAAAGAATCATTGCGCGTGGTTAGCGAAATTAGTTGCAAGGAACTAAGTGCAGACGTCCCACCAATTTTGCATTAAGGTGAATTTATTTTGGTGTGATAACACTGTAGTAATTGGAGCGATACATATAAACTGTAATATTTTTTAACCCTTTATTCATTTTACATTATTACATCAGGGATCAAAAACAATGGGGGGCCATTGCTGTATATGGTCAAATACAATGGTGGTCTAATAATTTTTGCATCGCATCTGAAATAAATACTCACTAACGTTTCTCCTTTCCACAGCTAATCGTCTCCAAATGTAGCAACAGCTGCGTCCCTGGGGAGTACAAAAAAACAGCCGAAGGTCAACACACGTGTTGTTATGAATGCGTGAACTGTACTGAGTATTACTACTCCAACGACACAGGCAAGCAACTGACCTTGACACAACACAATCACACATGCACATGCGCACAAACGCTGCATACATTACTGAGCAACTAACACGTTCTTCTGGCAACTCATGTCATCACACCTACACTGATGAAGGGATGACAAACAAACATTCTTTGGATGATTGTTTTCTACATTTGATGCGGTGCCAAGTCAAGGTGCGGATTAAGAAATTATGTTTTCATAATTTGTGGTTTGAGTTATTAGGACGTGAATAGGACAGTTCATTCTGGTACGGCGATAGCAGCAACCATCTACCAGGAACAAGGAACATCCTCCATCAACCATTAAGTAGCCTGTTCAACAAATGGATATCTTTAGCTGTTTATTTTAGCTGGTGACTTTTTAAGATTCTGTTTGTTTTTGTGTAATGTTTAAAATGGCGAGGTCAAAAAAAGGGAAGAGTTACTACTTTTAAAAAAAAGGATTACAGGAATTACAGGGGCAGCACAGTGGAACAGAGGTTAGTGCGTGTGCCTCATAATAAGAAGGTCCTGGGTTCAATCCCTGGGCTTGGGGTCTTTCTGTAAGGAGTTTGCATGTTCTCCCCGTGACTACATGGGTTCCCTCCGGGCCATACGGCTTCCTCCCATCTCCAAAGACATGCACCTGGGCATAGGTTGATTGGCAACACTAAATTGTCCCTGGTGTGTGAATGTGAGTGTGAATGTTGTCTGTCTATCTGTGTTGGCCCTGCGATGAGGTGGCGACTTGTCCAGGGTGTACCCCGCTTTCCGCCGGAGTGCAGCTGTGATAGGCTCCAGCAACCCCCGCGACCCTGGAAGGGTCAAGCGGTAGAAAATGGATAGATGGGAATTACAGGACGCTAACACTTAATTTTCTAGGTAATATATGTGTAGGGCCCATGCCTGAACAGCAAATTCAGGAGTACACAGTCCCGAGTGTAGATGTTTTGGCTCCCGAAGTTGTGCCTGCCTGCGTTTAGTACCATTCAGTATTGTCGGAGAAAAATAAGAACTTTTAGAGAGGCAGTCAATAGCATGGTTTGGGGTAGAGTGAGAGCTTATACAAATACAATGTATAATATAACAATACACCTTAAATCAATTACACAAAGTTATTCTGTGCTGATGATTTTCCCTTTTCCTTCTCCCAGATATGGACCAGTGTCTGAGCTGTGATAAAAAATTTGAGTGGTCTCCAAGGGGCAGTGACCGCTGCTTGCCCAAAAAGAAGGTGTACTTTTCGTGGCACGACCGCTTTGCCGCGGTTCTCCTGGCCTTCTGCGCCCTAGGCATCCTGCTGGTTCTGATGGTGTCAGTTCTATTTATACATCAGCGAGATACACCTGTGGTGAAGGCCGCCGGAGGACTGCTGAGCATAGTCATTCTCTTGTCTCTGAGTGTCAGTTTCATCAGTGCTGTGCTGTTTGTGGGCAAACCCAGCCACCTCCAGTGTAAAGTGCGACAAGTGCTCTTCGGCATCAGCTTTACGTTGTGCGTGTCTTGCATCCTGGTCAAATCCCTGAAGATTCTTCTGGCATTTCAGTTGAATATAAAAATTCAGGGCGCTCTGCAGAAGGTCTACCAGTCCTTCTTAATTATCGTCGGGTGCGTAGCTTTACAGGCAGTTATTTGCACATGCTGGCTGGTCCTCAAAAGCCCTGTCAGTCATGTGACCTTGCAACCCAAAACAATGTTGGAAGACTGTTATGAAGGGTCATATTTGGCTTTTGGGGTGATGCTGGGGTATATCGCTCTTTTGGCGTTTGTTTGCTTCATTTGCGCATTCATCGGCCGTAAATTACCACAGGGCTACAACGAGGCCAAATTCATCACCTTCAGCATGCTGCTGTACCTCATTTCATGGCTGCTCTTTGTTCCCATTTATGTCACAACATCTGGAATGTATCTTCCAGCTGTGGAAATGGTGGTTATCCTCATGTCCAACTATGGCATCTTGGGCTGTCATTTCCTCCCTAAGTGTTACATAATGCTCTTCAGGAAAGATCAAAATACCAGTAGCGCTTTCAGGGAAAAGCTGTACCAGTATAACATCAAAAGTACAGATTCCATTTCTGTGTCTGGAAGTTCAGTGTCAAAGAAAACCTCCAGCAGTCAGGAGAGTGTCAGTCCTTCCTCGTCCTTCTCATTGCCCAAGGAGGCTGACATTAAAACTGCTTTGGAGAGAAGTCATAGCAAGATGGACTTTAACCAAGTGTCCTACAGAGGTCCAATCAAAAGATTTGGTTCCAACAGAAGAAGCTTCAGCATGTAGACTGCCATTAACTAAAAACGATCTATCTTGGCTGTTATATTGGCACCTTTGCGGTCTCACAGTAGATCCTGTCGTCCATAGTGCCTCATGGACAGGTGCGCGAGACGGGTTTGACATGCTTTCGACAAACTGTATAGACGCAGGTCCACGCTTGGGTGAAGTTCCCGTTTATCGATCAAGACATTACAACACAAACATGATATATTGTGTGTATGTGACGCTGCTGGAAAACAACCCGATGTCAGAGACGTGCGCCTAGCAAAGGAGTGAGCGAGCGGTAAAAACCGACGCTACCTGATTTCCTAAGAAGAAAGGCTTTTCTGTCCCTCGTGGCGTCCTGATGTGAGACATGACAAACATATGCAGCTCCTCTATTGGAACATTTTTGTCCAAACACTGAAAACTCTTTTAAAAGGAATTGTGGGTGTGGGTACACTGTACATTCGGTCACATTACTTGTACTTACACAAATGCATAATAAACTATTTTCAAGTGTTTTTGGAAAGGTTCAAATTCAATTAAATAAAAACTAGCAAACAGTTCCTGTTTTTCTTTGTCATCCAAACATACCGTTCCAGTCGCCTGTATACTTGGCCTACATGTTTTTCCACTGTGGGAGGAAGAATTTACACGAGACATGGAGAATATGTAAACACCCAGATGAGACAGTCAGAAATTACAAAGAGGAACACAGCTAGGACTTGTAATCTCGCTAGAAAGATGTCTCGACATTGAGTACTTGTCTCGGGCCCCCTGCCTGCGAGATGCAATGATGAGAGGTATAGCAGATTAGTCTCGCTTAACAAGTGGCTGGCTAGTTTTTGCAGAGAACAGGGTTTAATGTTTATTGATAATTGGCCCTCTTTCTGGGGAAAACTGGGCTTGCTGAGAAGGGACGGCCTTCACCCTAACCGGGAAGACGCCATCACTCTTTCCAGAAATATAGACTACAATTTGAGTCACAGTTGACTGACTACACTAGAGCAAGCTCGGACACAGGCAATTACAGTTCCCGCCAGCCCGGGTGAGGAGTCAATTAAGCTCAAACTAACCAGCACCAGGCTGGAAAATTCCTGCACACATAGCATTTCTCATAGAATAATACAAACCCCTTTTCCATATGAGGGAAATTGTGTTAGATGTAAATATAAACGGAATACAATGACTTGCAAATCATTTTCAACCCATATTCAGTTGAATATGATACAAAGACAACATATTTGATGTTCAAACTGATAAACATTTTTGCAAATAATCATTAACTTTACAATTTGATGCCAGCAACACGTGACAAAGAAGTTGGGAAAGGTGGCAATAAATACTGATAAAGTTGAGGAATGCTCATCAAACACCTACTGTAATTTCCGGACTATAAGCCGCTACTTTTTCCCCTCGTTCTGGTCCCTGCGGCTTATACAAGGGTGCAGCTTATTTACTGCCTGTTCTTCTTCGACACCGACGAAGAGGATTTCGGTGGTTTTAGTATGCAGGAGGAAGACGATGACACAATGATTAAAGACTGACTTTTCATATACCGGTAGGCTGGTTATTTTGATAACGTACAGGCGAGCACTTTGTATTACTTTGCACCGTTGTATTATTTGTACTCTGCACGAATGCTGTTCGCCATGTCAAAGATGTGAAAGTTTGATTGAATGATTGAAAGATTTATTGTTAATAAATGGGACGCTTTGCGTTCCCAAACAGTCATCTCTGTCCCGACAATCCCCTCCGTGGTAGCAGGAACCCCTATATACTACAGTAATTACACATCAAAACCCTGCGGCTTATAGTCGGGTGCGGCTTATATATGGAGCAATCTGTATTTTCCCCTAAATTTAGCTGGTGCGGCTTATAGTCAGGTGCGGCTTATAGTCCGGAAATTACGGTATTTGGAACATTCCACAGGTGTGCAGGCTAATTGGGAACAGGTGGGTGCCATGATTGGGTATAAAAACAGCTTCCCAAAAAATGCTCAGTCTTTCACAAGAAAGGATGGGGCGAGGTACACCCCTTTGTCCACAACTGCGTGAGCAAATAGTCAAACAGTTTAAGAACAACATTTCTCAAAGTGCAATTGCAAGAAATTTAGGGATTTCAACATCTACGGTCCATAATATCATCAAAAGGTTCAGAGAATCTGGAGAAATCACTCCACGTAAGCGGCATGGCCGGAAACCAACATTGAATGACCGTGACCTTCGATCCCTCAGACGGCACTGTATCAAAAACCGACATCAATCTCTAAAGGAAATCACCACATGGGCTCAGGAACACTTCAGAAAACCACTGTCACTAAATACAGTTCATCGCTACATCTGTAAGTGCAAGTTAAAGCTCTACTATGCAAAGCGAAAGCCATTTATCAACAACATCCAGAAACGCCGCTGGCTTCTCTGGGCCTGAGATCATCTAAGATGGACTCATGCAAAGTGGAAAAGTGTTCTGTGGTCTGACGAGTCCACATTTGAAATTGTTTTTGGAAATATTCGACATCGTGTCATCCGGACCAAAGGGGAAGCGAACCATCCAGACTGTTATCGACGCAAAGTTCAAAAGCCAGCATTTGTGATGGTTTGGGGGTGCATTAGTGCCCAAGGCATGGGTAACATACACATCTGTGAAGGCACCATTAATGCTGAAAGGCATGGCGTAGTGGGTAGAGCGCCCGTGTCAGAAACCTGAGGGTTGCAGGTTCGCTCCCCGCCTCTTACCATGCCGTTGTGTCCTTGGGGAGGACACTTCACCCTTGCCCCCGGTGCCGCTCACACCGGTGAATGAATGTTGAATGAATGATAGGTGGTGGTCGGAGGGGCCGTAGGCGCAGATTGGCAGCCACGCTTCTGTCAGTCTACCCCAGGGCAGCTGTGGCTACGAAAGTAGCTTACCACCACCAGGTGTGAATGAATGATGGGTTTTTAACATGTAAAGCGACTTTGGGTACTTAGAAAAGCGCTATATAAATCCCAGTTATTGAAAGGTACATACAGGTTTTGGAACAACATATGCTGCCATCTAAGTGCCATCTTTTTCATGGACGCCCCTGCTTATTTCAGCAAGACAATGCCAAGCCCCATTCAGCACTTGTTACAACAGCGTGGCTTCGTAAAAAAAGAGTGCAGGTACTTTCCTGGCCCGCCAGCAGTCCAGACCTGTCTCCCATCGAAAATGTGTGGCGCATTATGAAGCGTGAATTACGACAGCGGACTGTTGAACGACTGAAGCTCTACATAAAACAAGAATGGGAAAGAATTACACTTTCAAAGCTTCAACAATTAGTTTCCTCGGTTCCCAATCGTTTATTGAGTGTCGTTAAAAGAAAAGGTGATGTAACACAGTGGTGAACATGCCCTTTTCCAACTACTTCGGCACGTGTTGCAGCCATGAAATTCTAAGTTAATTATTATTTGCAAAAAAAAAAAATTAAGTTTATGAGTTTGAACATCAAATATCTTGTCTTTGTAGTGCATTCAATTGAATATGGGTTGAAAAGGATTTGCAAATCATTGTATTCCGTTTATATTTACATCTAACACAATGTCCCAACTCATATGGAAACAGGGTTTGTACATGACTCACATAATGTTTTTTCTTTAGTGACTGTGCCAGAGGTGGACATGCATTCTACTGAGGTGGCAAATTATGAAGGAAATTGTGGGGACAATAGGGGGATAAGACAGAGAGACGACAACAACAACAGAACAACATCAGCAAAAACGATATGTACAAATATGATACAAAAAGTGACAGCAGAGAAGCAGTCAGTGTAGTAAATATTAATAACACAGAAATGACAATGAACATTATTGCACTACAATTGGAGCAATAAAAATACCAATAGAAATCGCACCATTGATAAGGAATAATAATAATAACTACCTCCAATATCAACAATAAAATTGTTTCAAATGCAATAATACATAGATGTAATGATAACTTTAAATACAAAATACAAACAGACTATCTTTGAATCTCAGTAAAACTAAAATAATGCTATTTGGTAATAGTAGAAAAGAGCATCGTACACGAATACAAATAGACATCGAAAGGGTAAAAGAAACCAGATTTTTGGGAGTATTAATAGATGATCAAATGAACTGGAAATCTCATATACAAAACATACAACATAAGGTGGCAAAAAACATTTCAATAATGAATAAAACAAAACACGTCCTGGGCCAAAAATCACTTCATATTCTCTACTGCTCGCTAGTGTTACCATATCTGAGTTATTGTGCAGAAATATGGGGAAATAACTACAAATGTGCGCTACATTCGCTAACCGTGTTACAAAAAAGATCGGCTAGAATAATACATAATGTTGGATATAGAGAACATACAAATAATATTATTAAGTTTGGTGATTTGGTAAAATTGCAAACAGCTAAAATGATGTACAAAGCAATATATAACCTGCTACCAAAGAATGTACAACAATTCTTCTCAACTAAAGAGGAGAAATATAACCTTAGAGGAAAAAATAATTTAAAACATTTATATGCACGTACAACACTTAAAACTTTTAGCATATCAGTATGTGGAATCAAATTATGGAACGGATTAAGTAAAGAAGTTAAAAATTGTACTGATATGATCCAGTTTAAGAGGTTGTTCAAAATAATAGTGCTTACAAAGTACAAAGAAGAAGAATTATGAGAAATACTTCTAACCTTATTAAAAATAAGATCTTTTTCATCTCAGTATGTTAATAATGACTGAATTAATTAATTACATATTATAAAACGGTTGTGTATACTAATTCATAGATGTTATTTTATTATATAAAAAGGTCAGTAAATGATTCTATATCATTGTAAACGCTTTGAAGTGGGAAAGGGGTAGGATTAAATAGGCTTTGCTTCTTCCTACTCCTTTTCGGGCATGATGTAAAATGAAATGATGAAATTGTGTGACGTATTAAGATGTAAGTGTGTTCATGTCACGTGGGGGTCGCATATTTGTGCGGGATCGTTCCTCCAGTGCAACACGAACACTCCAGACAAAAACGTGAAGGTAAGAGATGGTTTAATTAATATAAATCATAGCCAAACAGAAAAACAAGCAAAAGAAAAGCGTGCCGAACGCACGGGAAGCTAAGGCTAACACTTAGCACAAGAGTCGGGAACATGAATACAGAAAACGTGACTGATGCTTACCGCAAACAAGGAGAACAGGACGAGTGAACAAAAAGGCAGGTTTAAATAGTGTCAGTGATGGCAAACAGGTGCGCGTCGGGAACACAAGTGGCAGGTGAAAATAATAAGTAACCATGGTGACGAAACAAACTCACAGGTGCACAAGCAATAAGAAAAGGAGTCCAAAACTAACAGAAAACACAAAAACATGATCCGGCCCACGGATCATGACAGTTCATGTTCGAAATAAACTAAAGAAAGAAAGGAAAAGAAAGAAAATAAATCAGATAGATGGAGGGGAAGAACGAGAAGCGAACACTATTAACCTTGTAGATTTTTTTAGTAACAATAGCTTAAGCTTTGTCAGTGTGCCGTGTTTTACCCAGTTTCCCCTAGGTTAACAGTGTTAATATATGTTTGATGAAACGTGATTATATGCACGAATGTATGTATGCATATGTGCTTGTATATGTACAGTATGTGTATATGTATGTTTGTACAGTGAATGTGCGTGTGGATGTATGTACTGTTTTTGTTTTGTTTGTGGGAGCGTAGGAACCTGTGTATGTGGGTAAGTACATACTGTATGTGTGCGCGTATGAAACTATCAATGAATGTACTTATGTATGTATATACAGTATGTATGAATAACTGTGTGTATGTGAGTAAATATGTGTATTTGTATGTACAATACATTTGCCACCCAGAGAGCCCAACCCAAAACAGCAGGTGCGGTGCCCAGGGAACAAGGGACCAATGGCCCCATGCAGTCAGGCCAGCCAGAGACAGGACCCGCCAGAGCCCACCATGACGCCCCGCAGGCCAGCAGCAGGCCGTAGACAGACGCGCCCAGCAGAGGACAAGGCATGGGAGAAATAGGGGACAGCCATCCCTCAAGCTAGCAAGAGACCACACCCCATGCGGGCAGAAAGACTGGGCAGTGCGCCCAGAGACTACCCACAGGAAGACCGCCCCACCCACCCCACCAGCAACCGGGCCCGCACGAGCCCAACATCTCCCCAGGAGAGCACGGCGGGGCCCGCCCCACCCAAGTCGGCCGCCGCAGGACCGCCCAGCACAACTGCTTGATAAGTCTGATGAATACAAAATGTTAAGGAGGTCGTCACAGAAGTGAACAAAGTAGTATAAAACTTTCACATACTCTTAATATCCAATTATATTTATTATATATCCATTACATTAATATGTACTTGCTTACTTGCTTATGGTAGTCCATCAAATCCGATGATGACTTCTACTTCTTCTATTGGTGAGTTTTGAAGTGACTGAAAAGTCCAATACGAGAGCCATATGGTCTATTGCAATGGGGGCATGTGAAGTTAGTGTTCATCGTGGTCTTGGCTGCAGGGCCCATCTTCCTCCTCTGGCGTTTCCCTTCCCTTGCTTCTCCTCTTCAAAACGGTGAAGGCCTGCATGGCAGAGTTTCCTCCAGAGAGAGCGTTCTGAGGCAGAGCTTTCCAGCTGTGTGTGCTGTATTTCACACTTCTTAAGTGTTATCTTCAGTTGTTCCTTGTATCTCCGCTTTTGGCCTCTGCACAGCTCTGGCCATGATGTAGTTGACCATACAGCAGTTGTCGCGGAAGTCTGTCATCTGGCATTTTGATGGTGTGTCCGGCCCATCGCAGTTGGTACTGGAGAAAGTTGGCCTCCATGCTCTTGGTACCAGTTCTAATCAAGAATTCCATGTGTGGCACACGATCACGCCATGTTAGCCCAAGGATCCTTTGGAGACACTTAATAAATACAAAAAAGTTCTCCAGCTGTTGGATGTGGCGGCGATACAGGGTCCAAGCTTCACAGCTGTATAGTAGTGTGGAGACACAGATGGGTAGGTAGACTGCCGCAGTGGTATGTATGCTGAGGTCTTTGTTCACATACACCCTCTTGCGCAGTCTACCAAAGGAGGCTGAGGCAGACCTTATTCGGTTTTGAACATCATTGTCCATGCTGCAGTTTTTGGAGAGGATGCTCCCAAGATATTTGAAGTCTGGGACTACTGCTAGGGGCTTGTCATCGACGTTAAAGACAGGTGATGGTGGTCGAGTTGGCGGAGGGGAATTCCACTGGCAGAGTACTTCTGTCTTCACAGTGTTCACACTGAGACCCAGTCTATTACAGGCCTTCACAGCATCTGTTAGCGACACCTGCAGAGCCTCTGATGTATGTGCCACGAAGGCACAATCATCAGCATGCTGTAATTCCTAAATGTTCACAGTTTTGACTTTGGTAGCCGCCTGCAACCTTCTGATGTTAAATAAGCTTCCATCCAACCTGTAATCCACAAACACACCACTGCTTCCCTCAACTTCTTTGTGCAGTAGCCAAGTGACACTCATGAGGAAGATGTTGAATAGCACAGCTGCAAGTACACAGCCCTACCTGTGCATACCTTGAAATGCTTAGACTCCTGTCCTCCTGTTGTTACCTGAGCCATCATCTCCTCGTGGAAACTTTGCAGGATGTTTACAAACTTCTGCGGGCAATCAACCCTGAGAAGGACCGCCCAGAGCAAGTCTCTGTGGACCCTATCAAAGGCTTTTGATAGGGTCCACAAACGCCATGTATAGATCTTGATGTTGCTCCCTACACTTCTCTTGTAGCTGGCGTGTTGTGAAAATCATGTCCACAGTGCTGCGGTTCTTCCTGAAGCTACATTGAGACTCAGGCAATAGGTGTTCTGTTATGCTCTGTATGAATCTTGACAGCATCACTTTGGCAAGAACCTTGCCGGCAGCAGACAGGAGGGATATTCCTCTACTATTGCCACAGACAGACTTCTCACCCTTCCCTTTATATATGGTTACAACATTTGCATCCCGCCATTGTTGGGGGACTGCTCCGCGCTTACATATATCAGCAATGTAGTGTAAAATTGCTCCGATACAGAGATAGCCTTCCTGTTTAAGGATCTCTGCAGTTGTTCTTCAGTGACCCAACTGCAGCCCAGACTTCAGAGAAGGTTGGCGGCAGATCCAGTTCTACAATAGTTGGATAGCTGGGCAGGTCGTCCAGCACTGCCAGATCAGCGGTGGCAGGTTGGTTTAAAAGTGTTTGGAAGTGTTCTGCCCATCTGTCCACAACTTGTTGCTGGTCCTTTATGAGGGTTGAGCCAACAGCTGACTTCACAGGTGCGAGAGAGGAGTTCCTGGGGCCATGAATAGTTTTCACAGCATTATAGAAGTTGTGCATGCCGTTCTTCACTGCAAAATGTTCGATTTCTTGAACCTTGTCAGTCCACCAGTCATTTTTCAGTTTTCGTAGGACAGACTGTACCTCCTTCCTTGATGTTCTCCAGTGCTGCTTCAGCCTTACAGATGTAGGGTTGTTCAGGGCTGCGTTATGAGCCTTGTGCATGGTGTCCAGTATGGTTGTAATGGATTCTGAATTTTCGTCGAACCAGTCCTGATGCCTCCTACGGCGGTAGCCAATAGACTCGGCTGTGGCCTCATAGAGCTTTGAGCTAAGGCAGGTCTAGTTGTCATCAATGCTGCCTTCAGGGCTCAGGAAGGGGTCGATTTCCTGCAGCTTCTCTGCAATGAAGGATCGAAGGCTGTTCCAGGCACAGTCCAACCACTTTTTGCCAGTTTTTCGGAGACGAACAGGGGAGCGTACTGTCACTCGCAACTTGGAGATAATCATGGGGTGGTCAGTCCAGCAGTCAGCACCTCGCATTGCACGGGTGATGTGCATGTCCTTGGTGTCCTTGTGTCTCACGATAACCTAATCCAGCAGATGCCATTGCTTGGATCGTGGATGCATCCAGGAAGCCTTGTGTTTATTTTTCTGTTGGAAAATTGTGTTGGTGATTGTCAGGTCATGTTCAGCACAGAGACTGAGTAGCCTCATGCCATTGCTGTTAACCTTCTCAATACCATGATTCCCAATCACTCCTTTCCTTATGAGGTGGTTTTTCCCCACCCTGGCATTAAAATCACCAAGCAGGAGGATTTTGTCACTGCGAAGGATGCGCTGTAGGGCTCCATATAGTTCCTGGTAGAAGCGGTCCTTTGCCTCATTCTGGGATGGTAGAGTTGGCGCATATGCACTGAGAATCAATCAATCAATCAATCAATCAATGTTATTTATATAGCCCTAAATCACAAGTGTCTCAAAGGGCTGTACAAGCCACAACGACATCCTCGGTACAGAGCCCACATACGGGCAAAGAAAAACTCACCCCAGTGGGACGTCGATGTGAATGACTATGAGAAACCTTGGAGAGGACCGCATATGTGGGTAACCCCCCCCCCCCTCTAGGGGAGACCGAAAGCAATGGATGTCGAGTGGGTCTGACATAATATTGTGAAAGTCCAGTCCACAGTGGATCCAACACATCAGCGAGAGTCCAGCCCATAGTGGGGCCAGCAGGAAACCATCCCGAGCGGAGATGGGTCAGCAGCGCAGATGTCCCTGTGTTTTGCCAGGGGGATACGGACAGACATGAGTCTTTCACTTATGCCGGTAGGTGTTTCAGTAAAACTGGGTAGCAGGCTGTTTTTTATTGCCAAACCAACACTATGGTGATGCAGACCTTCTGTAGGGTAACCCTTCCAGAAAAAGGTATAACCCTGGCCTTCTTTCATTAGGGATCCCTCATCCAGAAGTCTGGTCTCAATCAAAGCGGCGATGTCAATTCCATAACGTCTGAGCTCAGCTGCAACAAGCGCAGTTCTTCTTTGCGGCCTGTCAGGGTTGATGTCCAGAAGGGTTCTGATGTTCCATGTAGCCAATTTCAGGGGAACTTGTTAATTTTTTGTTTTTCGACCGCAGTAGTGGTATGTCCCGGTAGGTGCGGTATCCTAACCAGAGTGTGAAGAGTGGGCAATGTTTAGGCCACCTTTTCTAGGCCTTCCCCCAACTTAGGGGTGAGCAGTGTGGCTCCAAAATAAGCCTGCTCAGTCATACAGAGGTCTGCCGAAATCAGCTGCCACTTAAATCCCAGCTGATAGCGACCATTATAGCCCTGTATCGCTCACGTGCAGGGATCTAACTATAGGCTCCGAGTTCATTCTAATCTGCCCCTGTTATCAGACATCCTGACGCTGCCAGACTTTGTACTTTAGAATCCATTGCTGTTCTGGATCCACCAAGGTCAGAAGCAGAGACCTGTGTGTTGATACATTTTAAGTGCCTCTGGGGGTGCACAGTTCCCAGCCGCACTCTTTGCCACAAAGAGATGGAGCCTAGTGGCAAGGGGGAAACCCAGGACAACCAGCACCTCTTCATAGCTGCAGGAGGCCGCCGGAACACTCAGTCTGTCGTGGCCTGTCACGGTGCTTTTCTCTCAGGGTGTGCTCCCCTAGCCCTTGTCTTCCTGGACTTACCCGCAAGGCAGCGGGTCGATCCCCTACCTTTTAGTCTGAAATCGCGAGATTCCAGTTACCATGTGCTGCCACGAGGAGGCAAGGTGAAGGGTCTTGGTGAAGGAGAGGCTATGTACTGACCTCGGAAGGCTTTCGCACTTGGCTTCCTTTACCCAGGCTAATAGAGTGTCATTTGTACTCTTACTGTTGCGGAAAAAAACAGAGGTACATACGAAACCATGAATATGCTGAAATGTTACTAGGATTGTCCCAATCAGCATTTTGGCCTCCAATCCAATCCAATTATTTTGCCCAGTTTCGAGTCCTGATTCGATACTTTTACAATCTTATTATATTAAACATTAAACATTCAGATAAAGCAATCTTGCCTTCTTTCATTCTCCTACTAACAAGCTTTTTTAAATTTGTCCAATTTGTGACTTTTTTCCAATTGGCGACGTCAACGGGTTATCCATATATGGTAGAAATTTACCCCAAGTGCTTTGCACGAGTCTCCAATTGTAGTCCGACGCTCAATAAGTTCCTTCTTTTTCTCTATCCTCTTGTTGTGGGGCAGACTGGCTCATACATGCACATGCATCCTACACTGTTGCCATTTGTAATACAAAGTAGCATACAGTTCTAAATTTTATCTGTCAGTAGACTTGCTTTGGAAGCACTAAAAACTACAACATGGCTAACAGGGAGAAGACACAGTCGAAGGGGAGGCATGTAAATAAGACCGCCTGGTGAGATAGCGACTTGAAGAGGGTGTGGCTCGTGCAGCCCTTTGAGACATTTGTGATTAATGGCTATATAAGTCAACTTTGATTGATGGTCTGTAAATCATAATCTATGCAACATTTTTACTTTAGAACCACCCTTACATGTTACGTAAACCACAATGAAGTCTTTAAAAAGTAGAAAATATTTATATGACTTCTTCAAATCGTAGTTTGAGGGATCAACCCAGTGTGCAGTGAGGCGCAGTAGCCACATGATATAAAATATCCAAATATCGCTTGTAAAACTTCTCGCCATCATGTTTTCTTTTAGATCACGTTGTATATTTTCTTGTACAACTGCAGTAAGGCGGTGTCAGCAAATTAGTGTCGTGATGGCAAACATAGCATGGAGCCATACATCGTAAAAGTCTGCAAAACCCCACATTCTCTGCAACAGAGATGGTCTGCTTGTTTGAAGCATGGATCTATACTATGCACCTACCCTATGGATCAATCCTAGAATTTATCCTATGGATCTACCCTAAGGATCTATCTCAGGGGTCACCAACGCGGTGCCCGCGGGCAAAGGTCGCCCGTAAGGACCAGATGAGTCGCCCGCGGGCCTGTTCTAAAAAAATAAAAAAAATTAAAAAAATTTAAAATAAAAATTAAAAAAATGATTTTTTTTTTTTTTTTTTTAATTAAATCTACATAGAAAAAACACAAGATACACTTTCAATCAGTGCATCAACCCAAACAACCTCCCCCATGCACACTCATCCACACCCACTCACACAAAAGGGGTTATTTCTTTCTGCTACCAATATTCTGGTTCCCACAACATAGACAACACATCTGCAAGGGACACAGTCCCTGAAGCACACATGATTGTATAGGCTGCTGGTCCACTAACATTTTCATTAATTACTATTTTTTATGTAATTATTTTTATATTGTTTTACTTTCTTTTTTATCCAAGAAAATGTTTTTTATTTATTTATCTTATTTTATTTTATTTTTAAAAAAGGGCCTTATCTTCAACAGACCAGGTTGTCAATGAAATTAGATTTGTTTAAAGGGTTTTTTAAACCAGGCCCAGTCCAGATAATGTCCAAGTCGGACTCAGCAACACACACCTTCATTCATGTACACAGAAAAAAATTAGGGAACACAACAGATTGCATATAATTTATAAACAAAATTACATTTTCAAAATAAGCATTCATGTACAGTCCAGATTATGTCCAGGTCACTCAAATTAGGGAACACAACAACAGATATCATATAATCTATAAACATAATTATACTTTCAAAATAAGCCTTTGAGGACTTCTCATCTTTTTTTTAATGTTTTTTGGCATCATTATCGTTTTCAACAACACCAAGTATGTTAACTGGTCCATCTGTCCACAAAACAGGCACTTTGCATTCCATTCGAAAGGACGTTCCCTTTAGATTTCCGATCCTTAACATTTTACATTTATCATAATTAAGCTTAAGGCCAGATTGCTGTGAAAATATGTCCAAAAGATTAAGAAGGTTCCGCAAACAATGAGGAAAAATCTTATCTTTGTGAATCAGCCTTTTCTGAAATGAACTTCATGAAGAACAAACACAGAACACGCCTCACTGATGCACATCTGCAAGACTCACTCAGAGTTGCAGTGTCAAGTTACACACCAGAGTACAACACACTAGTTAACAGCATGCAATGCCAGGCTTCCCACTAACTGACAAAGAAACAGATAACAGATTTGGTGTCCAGTTCAAAGTGTGACATGATTTAAAAATTTGAGAGTTTACTTTTGTATTTTACATGAGTTATTATTTGTACAAACATGGTGCAAAGTAATTCATGATTTGTTAAAAAAATGTTAGTGGCTAGCTAGTTAAAATGGGATATTGTGATTTCACAAGACTGTCTTAGAAGTGATCATTTGAAAATGTTCAATTTCAAAAATGTGCACTTACAGAGAAAATATAAAAATAAAGTGTTGCATATAGATATTTATCTGTTTCTATATATATTTATTATGAGAAATCATTAAGATGATCAGTGTTTCCACAAAGATAAATATAATTAATTATTAATAATAACAGAGTTAAAGGTAAATTGAGCAAATTGGCTACTTCTGGCAATTTATTTAAGTGTGTATCTAACTGGTAGCCCTTCGCAGTAATCAGTACCCAAGAAGTGGCCCTTGGTTTCAAAAAGGTTGGTGACCCCTGATCTATCTTATGAATCTATTCTAAGCATGTACCCTATGGATCTATCCTAGGATTTATCCAATGGATCTACCCCATGGATCTATCCGAGGACATATCCTATGGATCTACCCTATGGATCTATCCGAGGATCTATTCTATGGATCTATCCTATCCACATTCTCGGCAACAGAGATGGTCTGCGTTTTCGAAGCAATAAACTTGACTACCTTTTGTTTTGCTTTGCCTTTTCCCTCTTTGGGATATTTTTCTTTCCTCCATAGTCCAGGGTTTTGTTGCTTTGAGATCAGCGCAGGCTTGTTGAGCGCTTTGCACCCGTCTTTTTGATTGGAACTCAGATAAAACATTACATTTGTGGTGTCCTTTTGCAGAAATTGCGAGTGGTTGTAGGACTATTTTCATTTAAAAGACTAAAGTACTTCCACATGGACAACATGGCTGTGCTTACTTTCCGGTATGCTTCAAAAGCAAAGCACTTTACGCCAGCTGGCGTAAAATCCGGTTGCTCAGCCTTGGATCACCGATCAATTAAAACAGCTAAAATCAGCGATCGTGTTTAGTTACAACCCTAAGCGTGCACCAGTGTAAAAATATCTCAATAATGGTTTGATTTGATAAAGTAAGATAATGAAATAAGATTTTCGAAGGATTAAGAATCAAATGCCTCCAGCAAGGGTGTTGACATTAAAAAGCATTTAATTAGTAAACCAAGTTGCCCTTCATCCAGACACATAATTACCAGCTGAATCATTTTCACAGCAGATAGACAAACTGAAAGGAGGAAGAAGTGTTTCTGGTAAACTTCACGCGTGAAAGCCAAATTTTCCGCATTGTATCGGGTGAGGCCTGTTTACTCCCTCCAGTTCTTACACAACATGACATCTACAGGTCACGCCCTTTGCATGCCAGTCAAAGAGGGTGAGGTAGCAGTACAGCAACACTTTGCCAATCGGCCCAAAACATGAGTTTATTATATATTTCCACATTTCAAAATCCCAATACTTCCAGTTTTCTACAATTCTACATTTTCTGTTAAGCATTTGTGTTTAACATTAACTAGCACACTGAACAGATAATTTTAACTTCCATATCTCTTACATTTCTCAACCAATTCAAATTGACATGAAAACATTCAGCTTTCCAAAACACTCAGGTTACTTATTTTTTAAGAGTCCCGGTTTGCCAGAGTTCCTCATTTTCGGACAAATAAATTCCCATTGAAAAGAATGGAATTCGTCCACACTTCTCAACGGATTAAAATAATTCCAGTATCAAAGCATCCTGGCTGAAAATTTTTCACCTTCCATAAATTCCCAATTTTCCCATAATACTCAGTTTTCTGTGAAGCATGTAAGTCCAGTTTAATCTTTCAGTTTCACGCACAATTTCTACACAACTTGGCTCATAGCACCACATTTGTTCTACTCCGTCCTGCTTTTTGACGCTAGACTTCGTCTTTATTTCCTAACTGTTTTGAACATCCACATGTACAGCTCACTCGTGCGAGTGATCTATCCACACATTCCAACATTCTCCATAATTCCACATTTTCCCAAGCAAAATTCCTGTTGAAAATGGGAACAATTAGAAAACTTGGAACAACAAAAACTTGGAAAAATGTCCCTTGTGGATCAATAAAGTTAGTCTAAGTCTGAGTCTAAGTCTAAAACATTTAAATGCAGATTCAAAGCATCGACATGAAAGATTTCTGCTTTTTCAGGACATTTGGATCAACAATTTTCCATACACCCAAAATCACACCTTTCCACAAAAGGCCACATGTTTCATAACACAAATTCCCTTTGATCTTATGAATTCCTTTTTTCCAAACAATTCCATCACAAAAGCATTTAGCTCACTCAAAACAATATTTTTTAGAGATTACACAAATTCTCATTGAGTGCCACATTTCTTAAACTATACAAACCACTCTGTCATAAAAAAATGTATGACAGAGGAATATTTCCTTGGCAGAAGAAACATTAAATACTGTTCCTACTTCTCAAAAAAAATACTATTGTTATTGAGTGTTTAAATATGTTTTTCTTCAGCTGTTTCAATTTGTAAAGGTTTTACAGCGTTTTATATTGATAAAGGCAAAACAATGGTTGGTCTATGTGATAACACACAGGTTCACTTTCTGTTACAGACACGTCCGTGCATGGATCTATCCAAGGATCTCCCCTATTCATTTATCCTATGAATCTATCCTATCGATGTATCCTTTGGATCTTACCTGTGGATCTTCAACAGAGATGGTCTGCTTGTTCGAAATATGGATCTATACTATGCACCTACCCTATGTAGAATGTATCCTAAGGATCTATCCTATGGATCTACACTAAGATGTATCCTATGGATCTAACCTTAGGATATATCCTATGCATCTACCTTATGGATCTATCCTAGGATCTACCCTATGGATTTATGCTATGGATCTATCCTATGAATCTATCGCTCAGAGAGCACAGTCGTGCACAATATAACTGTTGCAGTAATGTGTTTATACAGTACTAGATTCCAGTGAGGTGCGGTGAGGTTCATGGCTGGTGATGCACTGACTTCATCACAGTCAGATTTACAAACATATGAACCCTAAAGAGTATCTTATTCACCATTTGATTGGCAGCAGTTAACGGGTTGTGTTTAAAAGCTCATACCAGCATTCTTCCCTGCTTGGCACTCAGCATCAAGGGTTGGAATTGGGGGTTAAATCACCAAAAATGATTCCCCGGCGCGGCGCCGCTGCTGCCCACTGCTCCCCTCACCTCCCAGGGGGTGAACAAGGGGATGGGTCAAATGCAGAGGACACATTTCACCACACCTAGTGTGTGTGACAATCATTGGTACTTTAACTCAGTGGTTCTCAAATGGGGGTACGCGTACCCCTGGGGGTACTTGAAGGTATGCCAAGGGGTACGTGAGATTTTTTTAAAATGTCTGTCAAAAAGAACTGTGAAGAGAAATGCAACAATGCAATATTCAGTGTTGACAGCTAGATTTTTTGTGGACATGTTCCATAAATATTGATGTTAAAGATTTCTTTTTTTGTGAATAAATGTTTTGAATTAAGTTCATGAATCCAGATGGATCTCTATTACAATCCCCAAAGAGGGCACTTTAAGTTGATGATTACTTCTATTTGTAGAAATCTTTATTTATAATTGAATCACTTGTTTATTTTTTTTTTTAGTTATTTTTAGATCTTTTTTTCCAAATAGTTCAAGAAAGACCACAACAAATGAGCAATATTTTGCACTGTTATACAATTTAATAAATCAGAAACTGATGACATAGTGCTGTATTTTACTTCTTTATCTCTTTTTTTCAACCAAAAATGCTTTGCTCTGATTAGGGGGTACTTCAATTAAAAAAATGTTCACAGGGGGTACATCACTGAAAAAAGTTTGAGAACCACTGCTTTAACTTAACTTTAACTTTACACATACAAACTGTAGCACACAAAAAAGCACATTTAATAAAAAAAAAACGATATTATGGTCTTACCTTTACTTATAAATGAAGTCCATGCGCAGGTGTTGTGCTGGATAATGCACCCCCGCCGTAGAATGCACCCCCTGACGGGAGTGTTATATCAACTAAAGCCCACACTTAAAGTTTCCACGTGCAAGATTGAATCTATTTAAAAAAGTTATTTAATAAGAAGCCAAAAAGTGCAAAAACAATAATGTTCGTGTTGGAGGAGTTGTGAATGACTGAAATATGAAATCCGTGCTGCAGTCTGCAGGTGTACCTAATGTTGTGGCCCAGCAGTCATTCACAACTCCTCCAACACGAACATTATTGTTTTTACACTTTTTAAATAGATTCAATCTTGCACGTGGAAAGTTTAAGTGTGGGCTTTAGTTGATATAACACTCTCGTCAGGGGGTGCATTCTCCACCAGGAGGCGGGATTACTGCGAGCCTCACACAGTGCGTCTTCGCAGCCGTTTTATGATTGCTCAGCACAAGAAATACGTTACACACATACAGTTGTTGACAAAATACACTGTACATTATATACCTCAGCTAACTATCAATCAATCAATCAATCAATGTTTATTTATATAGCCCTAAATCACTAGTGTCTCAAAGGGCTGTACAAGCCACAACGACATCCTCGGTGTCGAGTGGGTCTGATATAATATTGTGAAAGTCCAACACATCAGCGAAAGTCCAGTCCATGGTGGGGCCAGCGGGAACCATCCCGAGTGGAGACGGGTCAGCAGCGTAGAGATGTCCCCATCTGATGGACAGGCTAGCGGTCCACCCCGGAGCAGAGTAGAAAAGAAAAGAAAAGAAACGGCAGATCAACTGGTCTAAAAAGGGAGTCTATTTAAAGGCTAGAGTATACAAATGAGTTTTAAGATGAGACTTAAATGCTTCTACTGAGGTAGCATCTCTAACTTTTACCGGGAGGGCATTCCATAGTATTGGAGCCCGAATAGAAAACGCTCTATAGCCCGCAGACTTTTTTTGGGCTCTGGGAGTCACTAGTAAGCCGGAGTTCTTTGAACGCAGATTTCTTGCCGGGACATATGGTACAATACAATCGTCAAGATAGGCAGGAGCTTGACCGTGTAGTATTTTATACGTAAGTAGTAAAACCTTAAAGTCGCATCTTAGGTGCACAGGAAGCCAGTGCAAGTGAGCCAGTATAGGCGTAATATGATCAAACTTTCTTGTTTTTGTCAAAAGTCTAGCAGCTGCATTTTGTACCATCTGTAATCTTTTAATGCTAGACATAGGGAGGCCCGAAAATAATACGTTACAGTAATCGAGACGAGATGTAACGAACGCATGGATAATGATCTCAGCATCGCTTGTGGACAAAATGGAACGAATTTTAGCGATATTACGGAGATGAAAGAAGGCCGTTTTAGTAACACTCTTAATGTGTGACTCAAACGAGAGAGTTGGGTCGAAGATAATACCCAGATTCTTTACCGAGTCGCCTTGTTTAATTGTTTGGTTGTCAAATGTTAAGGTAGTATTATTAAATAGATGTTGGTGTTGAGCAGGACCGATAATCAGCATTTCCGTTTTCTTAGCGTTGAGTTGCAAAAAGTTAGCGGACATCCATTGTTTAATTTCATTAAGACACGCCTCCAGCTGACTACAATCCGGCGTGTTGGTCAGCTTTAGGGGCATGTAGAGTTGGGTGTCATCAGCATAACAGTGAAAGCTAACACCGTATTTGCGTATAATGTCACCTAGCGGCAGCATGTAAATACTAAAGAGTGCAGGGCCAAGAACTGAACCCTGGGGAACTCCGCACGTTACCTTAACATAGTCCGAGGTCACATTGTTATGGGAGACACACTGCATCCTGTCAGTAAGATAAGAGTTAAACCAAGACAAGGCTAAGTCTGACATCCCAATACGCGTTTTGATACGCTCTAATAAAATATTATGATCAACAGTATCGAAAGCGGCGCTAAGATCAAGAAGCAGCAACATAGATAAAGCATCAGAATCCATCGTTAGCAATAGATCATTAGTCATTTTTGCGAGGGCTGTCTCCGTAGAGTGATTTGCCCTGAAACCGGATTGAAAAGGTTCACAGAGATTGTTAGTCACTAAGTGTTCATTTAGCTGCTGTGCGACAATTTTTTCGAGAATTTTCGAGATAAACGGTAGGTGGGACACCGGCCGGTAGTTCACCATGAGGTCAGGATCGAGGTTAGGTCTTTTGAGTAGAGGATGAATAACCGCTTTTTTGAATGCTAGAGGAACAGTACCAGAGGAAAGTGATAGGTTTATAATATTTAACACTGATGGACCTAATAAAACAAAAAGCTCCTTGATAAGTTTCCCAGGAATTGGGTCAAGTAAACATGTTGTTTGTTTTGTCCCATTTACACATTTTAACAATTCCTCCAATGTTATTTCATCAAAGAGAGAGAAACTATTTTGGAGGGCAATGTCCGTCGTATATACAGTCATATTTGTGTTAATAGAACCCAGTTGTGGCTGGGATGCATTGTCTTTAATCTCTTTTCTGATGAGTTCAATTTTCTTATTAAAGAAATTCATAAAGTCATCTGCTGAGTGGGTGGAGCTACTGGGAGGAGTCCCTTGTTGGGTTAGCGATGCTACTGTACTAAACAAAAATTTAGGATCATTTTTGTTGAGGTGGATGAGATTTGAGTAATATTTAGCTTTAGCTGAGGTAAGCATGCGTTTATAAGTTATTAAACTATCACTCCATGCTTGATGGAAAACCTCAAGTTTAGTCGCACGCCATTTGCGTTCCAGCTTTCTACATGATAATTTCTGGGCTTTAGTTTCTTCTGTAAACCATGGGGTACGCCTTTTAGGGGCCCTTTTTAGCTTTAGCGGTGCTACAATATCAATGGTGTCGCGCAGGGCGTCGTTAAAGTTGTTAGTGAGGTTATCAATAGAGCCCACATAATTTGGGAAAGGTGCCATTACTGAAGGCAGTAGGTCAGTAAGAGTCGTCGTTGTGGCAGTATTAAAGGCCTACTGAAACCCACTACTACCGACCACGCAGTCTGATAGTTTATATATCAATGATGAAATCTTAACATTATAACACATGCCAATACGGCCGGGTTAACTTATAAAGTGACATTTTAAATTTGCCGCTAAACTTCCGGTTCGAAACGCCTCTGAGGATGACGTATGCGCGTGACGTTGCCCGGCGAACACGGGTATGCCTTCCACATTGAAGCCGATACGAAAAAGCTCTGTTTTCATTTCATAATTCCACAGTATTCTGGACATCTGTGTTCGTGAATCTGTTTCAATCATGTTCATTGCATTATGGAGAAGGAAGCCGAGCAAGCAAAGAAGAAAGTTGTCGGTGCGAAATGGACGTATTTTTCGAACGTAGTCAGCCACAACAGTACACAGCCGGCGCTTCTTTGTTTACATTCCCGAAAGATGCAGTCAAGATGGAAGAACTCGGATAACAGAGACTCTAACCAGGAGGACTTTTGATTTGGATACACAGACGCCTGTAGAGAACTGGGACAACACAGACTCTTACCAGGATTACTTTGATTTGGATGACAAAGACGCAGACGTGCTACTGTGAGTATGCAGCTTTGGCTTTTTTTTGCGTATGTACGTAACTTTTTTAAAATATATAAGCTTTATGAACCTTGGGTTAGGTGAACGGTCTTTTGGGCTGAGTGGTTGTGTGTGTTGATCATGTGTTTGAATTGTATTGGCGTGTTCTATGGAGCTAGGAGCTAGCAGAGGAGCTAGGAGCTAGCATAACACATACCGTACCGTACGTGCGCGTCACGTATGTAACTTTTTAAAAATATATAAGCTTTATGAACCTTGGGTTAGGTGAACGGTCTTTTGGGCTGAGTGATTGTGTGTGTTGATCAAATGTTTGAATTGTATTGGCGTGTTCTATGGAGCTAGGAGCTAGCAGAGGAGCTAGGAGCTAGCATAACAAACACGCAGGTGTTATTATGCAGGATTAATTTGTGGCATATTAAATATAAGCCTGGTTGTGTTGTGGCTAGTAGAGTATATATATGTCTTGTGTTTATTTACTGTTGTAGTCATTCCCAGCTGAATATCAGGTACCGTGAGTATGCAGCCTTGGCTGCTAAACATTCGATAACTTGACCGTATGTGCGCGTCACGTACGTAACTTTTTAAAAATATATAAGCTTTATGAACCTTGGGTTAGGTAAACGGTCTTTTGGGCTGAGTGATTGTGTGTGTTGATCAGGTGTTTGAATTGTATTGGCGTGTTCTATGGAGCTAGGAGCTAGCAGAGGAGCTAGGAGCTAGCATAACAAACACGCAGGTGTTTTTATGCAGGATTAATTTGTGGCATATTAAATATAAGCCTGGTTGTGTTGTGGCTAATAGAGTATATATATGTCTTGTGTTTATTTACTGTTGTAGTCATTCCCAGCTGAATATCAGGTCACCCCCGGCTCTCACAGCATCTTCCCTATCTGAATAGCTTCAACTCCCCACTAGTCCTTCACTTGCACTTTACTCATCCACAAATCTTTCATCCTCGCTCAAATTAATGGGGAAATTGTCGCTTTCTCGGTCCGAATCTCTCTCACTTCATGCGGCCATCATTGTAAACAATAGGGAACCTTGCGTATATGTTCAACTGACTACGTCACGCTACTTCCGGTAGGGGCAAGCCTTTTTTTTATCAGATACCAAAAGTTGCAATCTTTATCGTCGTTGTTCTATACTAAATCCTTTCAGCAAAAATATGGCAATATCGCGAAATGATCAAGTATGACACATAGAATAGATCTGCTATCCCCGTTTAAATAAAAAAAATTCATTTCAGTAGGCCTTTAATGTTGCGGCTGCTATAGTAGTTATTATTATTATTATTAGTTTGTTGACAATGAGTCCGAACTTCGAATTTTATAAGGTAATGATCGGACATTACTTTAGTGTACGGGAGTATCGTAACTTTAGAGGTGGTGACACCCCTGACAAGCACTAGATCTATCGTATTACCGTTGCGATGCGTGGGTTCATTTATTATTTGTGTAAGACCACAGCTATCAATTATAGTCTGGAGCGCCACGCATGGAGGGTCCGATGGGGTATTCATATGGATGTTAAAGTCTCCCATTATGATTATATTGTCGGCGTGCGTCACTAGATCAGCAACGAACTCTGAAAATTCATTGATAAAGTCCGAATAGGGCCCAGGGGGGCGGTAGATGACAGCCAGGTGGAGAGGCAGCGGTGTGACAAACCTCATAGTGAGCACCTCAAACGAGTTATATTTATTATTTAGGTCCGAGGTAAGGCTAAAGTTTTTGTTGTATATTAGTGCAACACCCCCACCCCTTTTAATGGGGCGGGCAATATGCGTTCCCGCATAGCCAGGAGGAGACGCCTCACCCAGCGCAAAAAATTCGTCTGGTTTGAGCCAGGTCTCGGCTAAACCAACGACATCAAGATTGTTGTCTCTGATGACTTCATTAACTAATAACGTTTTGGAAGACAATGACCTTATGTTTAAAAAGCCCATATTATAGGTAGTGGGCTGTTTTGAGGAGTTTTTGTTGAAAGTATCCGTAGTAGCAATATTAATAATGTTACGTTTATTATGCATAGTGCACTTTAAATAATTTCGACCATATCTAGGAATTGATATGACAGGAATTTTTAGATTGTTTGCCACCTCAGTAAAATGCATGTCCACCTCTGACGCAGAAAAAACATTATGTGAGTTGTATATTATTCTAGAAGAATTGCTATGTGTGCAGGGATTATCCAGCCTGGCGCTGGCTAGTTCTAGCTTAACAGACTCCTTATTAGCGCTTCTTTGTGGATTAGCATTTAGCTTTTTCGTTAGCCCCGCTAACAACAAAGCATTTAGCTTTGTTGTTAGCCCCGCCCGACACCCCCGCTTCTGCTTCCGAGCGCACCGCTTACGTCTCTTTCGCTGACCGTCTCCGCTGGTAGTCGACGCCGCTGCTTCAAAGGCCACTGCTGGATGTAGCTCGCGAAGAATTCCCAAGCTAGCGAGCAGGTCCATCGTACACGCATCTATCAGCCCAAAATGGCCCGATCTCTCCACATCCAGAATTGTAAGTCGGTCGTAAGTGATCACCAACTAAACTATGGAAATGTATAATATAATTCATATAGCAATACGGTCTCACTGCACAGCAGGCCAGCAGTTAGCCGAGTCATCGCGCAATCCATGGTGAGGCTCAAATCAGTGACGTGCCTCAACTGGCTGGTGACTCACCGCAGTCTCTTCTCAGTATTTGAACGGCAAATGTGAAATTTCAGCGATTTTGAATAAAAATAATCTAAAACTGGTGAAGTTAAATGGAAAATAACTTTATAGTATAATCACTGGATACATACAACAATTTAATGAATTTTTTTTCTTTTTACATTTTTTTTCTTTCCATGATGGCACATGAGGCCCCGCCTCACCTGCCTCCCCTGACTGCACGTCACTGCTAGTTTCGATTCAAAGATTATTTGTATAGTCCTTAATCACAAGTGGCTCAAAGGGCTTCACAAACCACAACGGCATCCCATGGTCAAAACCCACATCTGGGCAGTGAAAAACTCCAAAATCCCCAAAAGGGAGAAAGAAGAAACCATGGGAAGAGGCCGCAGATGAGGAGACTCCTGTGTGACCAACTGCAATGGATGGTACAGTTGTTGATTTATTACAGTCATGATAATGTAAGAGTCCAGTTCATTGAGATGCTAGCAGCGAGTCGTGGGAGGTCTTTTTAAATGTAAAAGTCAACAATGATTTGGGTATGTCCTTTCTTAATGGGGAACGACATTAATTCCTCGTGTTTTCATGTTAGCAATTAAGTTTGCTAGTGATTAGCCAAATAGCTAAGTTAATGGAAGTGCCGTTATCCATCACAGTTTACAAACACTTTCATTTAAAATCATAATACTTACCATCTGGAGTTTAGAGGCAACATTTATTTCTGTTCACAGTTACATTACATCTGCATGAACTGTCCTTCCACTTTTTACCATATCATCTTACAGTTCTGAACTCTGTTTTCAATCTCCTTCATTTGAAGCTTCTGGAACCTGAACATATTTTCTATGACCTCAGGACGTGTCTTTTGACTTGGTTGTTTTGTTTGAGACCGAAGCTGCAACAGTTGGGGTTAAACAATTAGTTGCATGATTATGAAAATTAGTTCAATTAATGTAGCAGTAAAGTGGACAAACAAGTTGCCTCTATTTTGAAGCTATTATCAAATATACAGTATCTAATATATGACAGAAAAGACTTCCAAAGTTTGCAAGTAAATAGATATGATCAAAATAGTATCAATCTCACAGAGATTCCCAAGCCATTTTGGGAGATAATGAGGAAGCCAGTCACATGATTGTGTGACGTAGAGGAGGAACCATGGATCCCTTCCCCATCAACAACAACGCTAATCAAGCAGACTTTGTGAAAGCCAACAACGATTACTTTGGGACAAATTATGATCCACAAGCTTATATTTTTCCCTATGTCTAGCATTAAAAGATTACAGATGGTACAAACTGCGGCTGCTAGACTTTTGACAAAAACAAGAAAGTTTGATCATATTACGCCTATACTGGCTCACCTGCACTGGCTTCCTGTGCACCTAAGATGCGACTTTAAGGTTTTACTACTTACGTATAAAATACTACACGGTCAAGCTCCTGCCTATCTTGCCGATTGTATTGTACCATATGTCCCGGCAAGAAATCTGCGTTCAAAGAACTCCGGCTTATTAGTGATTCCCAGAGCCCAAAAAAAGTCTGCGGGCTATAGAGCGTTTTCTATTCGGGCTCCAATACTATGGAATGCCCTCCCGGTAAAAGTTACAGATGCTACCTCAGTAGAAGCATTTAAGTCTCATCTTAAAACTCATTTGTATACTCTAGCCTTTAAATAGACTCCCTTTGTAGACCAGTTGATCTGCCGTTTCTTTTCTTTTCTTTTCTACTCTGCTCCCAACCCGGGGTGGACAGCTAGCCTGTCCATCGGATGGGGACATCTCTACGCTGCTGACCCGTCTCCACTCGGGATGGTTCCTGATGGCCCCACTATGGACTGGACTTTCGCTGATATGTTGGACTTTCACAATATTATGTCAGACCCACTCGACATCCATTGCTTTCGGTCTCCCCTAGAGGGGGGGGTTACCCACATATGCGGTCCTCTCCAAGGTTTCTCATAGTCATTCACATTGACGTCCCACTGGGGTGAGTTTTCCTTGCCCGTATGTGGGCTCTGTACCGAGGATGTCGTTGTGGCTTGTACAGCCCTTTGAGACACTTGTGATTTAGGGCTATATAAATAAACATTGATTGATTGATTGATATTTTTGAGCCTGAACACAAAGAGGATGAGCAATAAGTTTTGGAAGCCGAGTGCTAAACAGATGTAGTTTTATTTAGCTGCCTTGCTAGGTGCTAAACATACAAACTAACAATAATAAACCATAATAAAACAAACACTTACTGTAATATTTCCACTCTCGCTGGAATGCCGACCGCCTACCTGGATGACGTCATCATCCAGATGTCATCTGTCATCACCAAGAAAAAAAACAAAGCAGCATTCCTGAAGCAAACATGAAGAACAGAAGCAAGCACGCAAATGAAGGGAGCAGGGGAACATCGGAACAAAAACGATGAGGAATAAATTGCTGATATCAGTCAGTGTTTAGATGCGGTACTCAGTTGCCATAGACTTTTCCACCA
This sequence comes from Entelurus aequoreus, assembly GCF_033978785.1. Lineage (NCBI taxonomy): Eukaryota > Metazoa > Chordata > Actinopteri > Syngnathiformes > Syngnathidae > Entelurus > Entelurus aequoreus. The sequence goes on from NC_084750.1 coordinate 1,742,762, forward strand.
CTGGTGGCAGTAATGACAATATCAAACAGAAGAAGTCTGGAGTTAAAGTCATAGAGAAGTTTATTTAGCGCAAAAACCATGACTAAAGTGGTGAAACTGTATTTTCATTTACACTCCAAAAATGCTATCTTATTCTTTTTACAACATTTCAAAATGAGCTTATTATTTATTAGTTGTTATTTCTGGTTTTATTATTATCATATTATCATTTGCAAGTATGACATTAGGTTGCAATTATAGTTGCAAGTCAATAGTTAGATGGCAGTAGTGTATAGTTTATGGTGTTTTCATTACGCCCTACAAAGTGTTAATGCTGTAAGTATTGTACTTATTACGCACCAGCTGTTTAATTGTAACGTGCACTTAATTGTGCGCTATAAACGCCAAGTAAAATCGCTAATGCTAGTCAGTAGCATGTCAATAGCAACACCAATGTATATTGGCATTGAGCTGGCACATTTTCGGAAAAGTTGAGCCTTACTTTGTTTATGTTGGAGCGTTTTCTGAGTCATTCGCGATTTAGTACCCATCCCTACTTGTAAATGTGTTGGAACATAAATGAATGTTAAAGATGCCCAAAAGACTATTCATGCATAAAACATACACAGAGAATGTCTGCAACTTGTGGACGGCCCAGCAGAAGGTATAGAGAAGTTTCTTAAGCGCAAAAATTATGACTAGAGTGGTAAAGCTGTATTTTTATTTACACTTTAATTTTATTGACAGTTTATTCAAGAAACATAGTTAATTTAAACACAGCATAATTGTATGTAAATATATTTTTCATCAGGTATTAATGAGTACCTCCTTATGCAGTATATTTGATCAGTGCTTATTTTTCCAATCAGCCTGACCTATATTTATGTGTTCAATAAATATTCATCATAATTTTTTTACGTAATTTTTTATGTACATGTTACAGGTTATATATATTTTATTATTGAATGTACCAAATGTGATGAATATATAATGGACCACAATGGAAACAAGCCTTTTGGCTTTTTGTGCCATCCATTTGCCTTTTTAAAGCATTACATGGATTAAATTCTTTAAGATGTCAATAAACTTCTCAATCAATCAATCTTTGTGATTAACACATTCTTTCATATCTTTGAACAACATTGTAAACTGTAAGAAGGTTAGATATAATTATTGAATATGATTAAAATCAAGATTAAGATGACTAAATCAGTGGTACTATACGAGGTGCATCCGGGCCCGCCTGTAGTGGAAAAGTTGCAATATATAGGTCAAAAAGGTAAAGAACGCCTCAGTCAGCCTTTTTATACATAGTTTCTGTCAGGTTTTTACTCCAGTATTTAATATGTGTTCACGTATCTCTCCTATAATGGCTAGCAAGACAGCGGCTAACATCGGAACTTCAGAGCTGTTGAGGAGGACGTGGAGGGGAGCCAACAAAAATGGGTGTTACTGGAAATGATGGCCATGTTGAATGTAATGCGGAAGAAATTCACCAAGGGATTAACAACATGAGGAAGGAGAAGTCTAAAAGTGGCAAGAAGCTAAACAACAAGATGACGACCGGAAAAACGTGTTCAAGGGGACCTGTGGCGATTTTAACTCTTTTCTGACGTGTAAAAGTTGTTACAGAGTTGGATACTCGATAGTGTTAAACAATACCCAAGTATCAAATCATAAAGATGGGAATTTTGGCTGTTTGTGGAGAGCCGGCTCTTATGGCTGGGCTCACTAAAAAGAGGCCGCTCTTTCGGCTCCCAAGTGGCTCCTCAGATTTTTTGTTACTTAATTTAATTTATTACCAAATAATGTGTAAAATTAAAAACTAATAAAAAAAAAGGTTAAAATATAGCATATGTAGAGTATTTATATGGCTTCATTTATAATCTTAACAGAACATACATGAGGTGAAAAAACAAAAAATCCACTCAACAAAATATAACTTAAAATGTGCAACCATCCATCTATCCATCCATTTTCTACCGCTTGTCCCGTTCGGGGTCGCAGGGGGTGCTGGAACCTATCTCAGCTGCTTCAGGCGGAAGGCGGGGTACACCCTGGACAAGTCGCCACCTCATCACAGGGCCAACACAGATAGACAGGTAACATTCACACTCACATTCACACACTAGGGACCATTTAGTGTTGCCAATCAACCTATGCCCAGGTGCATGTTTTTGGAGCCATGTACAGTGAAAAACAAAACACAAAATCAAGTAAACATCACTCAACAAAACAAAACTTAAAATGTGCAAAACAAAAGAGAAAGCATCATCCAGGTGAGGTTTGAAAAAAACAATGGCCTCAGCTTTGAGGGACTGATCCTGTTAGTCCTTCCTGTTATAATGTATCAGATTACATAGGTCTTTATTGTCATCGCACAAGTACAAACCCCGTTTCCATATGAGTTGGGAAATTGTGTTAGATGTAAATATAAACGGAATACATATTCAGTTTATATTCAGTATCCTATCTTACCCTATTTACGATTAAGAATGCATAAAAAAAAGAAAAACATATCTTTTCTTGTCTTGTATAAGGAATGTGAATGATGGACACAATTCCAAAAAAGTGCATTTCCCCTGAAGGGAAACTTCCCCGAGGAATGGATTTGGGCATTGTAGCTACAACATTTAGCCTCACTAAAGAGCAATATTAAGCTACATTAATACATCTCTCATAGCGAAGACATACTCTATGTTGATATCGCATGAGATTTAGCTTGTATATTTGCCTCAAAACCTTTTATAATAGTGACAACATTTACACTGCAGGCCAAAGTGGCCAGAATTCGATTTTTCCATAAACTGATATTTTTCCAGCAGACTGGTTAGATTACAATTAAAATGTGATCCTTATCAGACTCCAGTATAAACGCGCACAGGCCCCAATGTGGCCTCGACATCACTTGCATGCACAGTTCAATAAAGTACAAACAAAAGAAGTTGACCAGATTCCATAAATGAACAAGGAAGTCGCTACTACTACAAAATAAAAGTTTAAAAATGAGTGTTTTTTTATGTGAAAATAAGTTCAATTAATATAATGTATGAATGGATATATACAGTGCAGTATATTTGGGAGGGTTCTAATCTTTTTTATGACTGTTAAATACAGCTTTAGCTTTATTTTTCAACTTACTGAAGTAAGCAACTTACGCAATGTAAGGAAATACGGGATAGAATAGACGTCAATTCTGATCCTTCAACAATTGCTTTTCTTCGTAATCAAAATATATCTTCATATATTACATCCAAAGACATGCACCTGGGGATAGGTTGATTGGCAACACTAAATTGGCCCTAGTGTGTGAATGTGAGTGTGAATGTTGTTTGTCTATCTGTGTTGGCCCTGCGATGAGGTGGCGACTTGTCCAGGGTGTACCCCGCCTACCACCCGAATGCAGCTGAGATAGGCTCCAGCAACCCCCCGCGACCCCAAGGGGGACAAGCGGTAGAAAATGGATGGATGGATGGATATTACATATAGCCTAGTATTTGCACACTATTGACTGAAAATTTGCCTGGCGAAAAACTACTTTGCTTACCGAAACCGGATGTTGTGATCACATATCTATTTCTGATGGCGGGCTGCCTCTTTCCCCGCGCACACAAATGACGTAGCTCGTCCAAACATGACGCAAACGTTGTCTTCAGGATGCATTTCCGTTCAGACTGAGGTCACATTTAAAAAGATACGATTCCATTAGCATTCGGACTACCTCCTGATGTGGCCTGAATCTGATGTAAAATGATCAGATTTCAAGCACTTTGGAGCGTTTAGACTCGCAAAAAATATCCAATCTGTGTCACTTGAGGGCAAATAAATCTGATTTGGTGTGCAGTGTAAACGGGGTCAATGATAACCTGTGCAGACGTCAGTAAATAAACAGTAGACATTTGAATGTTGCCTCAAATGTGAAATCTTTACGTGGTCCTTATGGGTAAAACCCAACAATAACATGTTTATGCATGCTGTTGGGATATATTATGTTGGGATATAATAAAGATAATGAAATATGAAGTGATTAAGAAAGTTTAGTACCGTATTTTTCGGAGTATAAGTCGCTCAGGGAGTATAAGTCGCACCGGCCGCAAATGCATAAAAAAGAAGGAAAAATACATATATAAGTCGCACTGGAGTATAAGTCGCATGTTTTGGGGAAATTTATTTGATAAAACCCAACACCAAGAATAGACATTTGAAAGGCAATTTAAAATAAATAAAGAATAGTGAACAACAGGCTGAATAAGTGTACGTTATATGACGCATAAATAACCAACTGAGAACGTGCCTGGTATGTTAACGTAACATATTATGGTAAGAGTCATTCAAATAACTATAACATATAGAACATGCTATACGTTTACCAAACAATCTGTCACTCCTAATCGCTAAATCCCATGAAATCTTATACGTCTAGTCTCTTACGTGAATGAGCTAAATAATATTATTTGATATTTTACGGTAATGTGTTAATAATTTCACACATAAGTCGCTCCTGAGTATAAGTCGCACCCCCGGCCAAACTATGAAAAAAACTGCGACTTATAGTCCGAAAAATACGGTATATATATGCTTAGAATAGGTCGTACAACTAATCATATCCTCTAAGTTCCAGTTGGAACTGGGTCCAAGTTCAAGCACACGCACATTCACTCTTATCGTCCACATTCTTGCTACTGTTGACGTGGCTTCTTTGCCGAGGTCTGAAGGACAACACCAGATATGAAGAAGGCAGAGGAAGATTCCACACCTGGAAGCAGACACCTCATTGCATATTCATACTCCATTGTGATATATATTGTAAGAGCGCAAAGGGAAGGGCGCGTCCGGACAGCCCTGTGTAAGTCGCCGTGTTGAATGTTACTAGGGACAGGTAGCGCTCAGACAAATTATATTAGAATTGTATCCAATAGGGAATAGATACTTCTGATTTCAAGTGTATACATCGTATCCTCTTCAAACATCTTCTGGCTCCAGATTAAACAAATACGACAACAATGCAAAGCAAACACCGTATATTAGAATCCTAGGGGATGGTAAGAAAGGTAACAAGTTTGCCTGTAAATGTCCCAGGCTGCAACAGGGAGGTTGAGGAGGAAGATGAACCAGTGCGTGGAAATAAACATCAACAGCGTGGAGAGACACTGGCCCACCATCTCTGGAATAACCCACTGATCACAACACATGATACACACAGTGAAATAAAATATACGATTTTCAAGTTAACACCCGAAATAACAAGCGTTGAAAGGTGTTACTGGGAGTGAGGTAATTGTGCGTGCACTTAGTAACAATCCACACTTACCTTATTGAGTTTGGAGCAGCAGGCCCTGGCATTAATGTAGTCACATCCTAAATCAGACAAGGTGATTATCTACTCTTTATGTCAAGGTGGGACAGCTGGGACACAAACCATGTCAACACATGCATTATTTCACATACTTATCATGTGTGTGTACTTCCGGTGTCCACATTTCCCCAGTTCTGCATGAAAGCGCAATAACAAGCTTGTGGCTCCGAAATGACAACACAAGCACGGCTTCTTAAAGACGGGCTCTTTACTTGGGTTTATGCCGTGAAAACTACAGGACAAGACATGAAATACAATGCTTTAGACATAGTTCAGTCACAGGCAAATAAAGTGCTAAACAAATAGCTACCTCGTGGCCGCCTGCCACTTCGGAGGTTCTTGGGCAGCAAATATTGCAGTCTTGTGCATACTAAATGAGCGTACAATAATTAGACCAACGTACTTTACAAATATACAGAATAACTCGACACAATATGACAAAATACCTTGTTCAGCTAGCTAAATGTTCTTGCTGCTGCTGATGGCTCGCTCAAAGTCTTTTGCATGTCTGGGCGAATGCAGGTCTTGCAACCTCTAATACTAAACCAAAACCTCGTGAGAATAGCGGTGTAACAAAAGGAAATAAATTGCCCTTTCATAGTAAACAAAATGTGTCTTATTTACAAAAAATTTAACAAATTCACAACCATAATAATTTTCAACAAAAAATATGAACCCTTAAAACAAAAATATTAAGTGTAAGTTTAAACGACACTTACACTCCCACCAAAAACACTCATTGTCTCTCAATGTGATTTTCTAAGAAGTGTCCTGGTTAGAGTCTGTTTTACTGTGTAAGTCAGTCTCAAGTAGGGTCACGAATTTGTGAATAGGTCTTTCTAGGTATATCAGTCTTGTCAGTGGTTTCCCTTTGTCAAAAGTGGTTTCACTGGTCTTCAACTTCACCTTTCGAACTTTGCCGTCTGGGCTTTCCAAAGTCTCTATCACTCGAGCTAGTTTCCATTTACATCTTTGAGCGTTGTCATCCTGTATGATCACAATATCATTTACTTGCAGGTTTCTTGAAACGTTCTGCCATTTCTGTCGCTGTTGGAGATTCAACAAATATTCTCGCCTCCATCTTTGCCAAAATTCATTTGCTAGAAATTGCACCTTTTTCCATCTTTTGTTCAAGTACAAATCATCCTTGCAAAACTGTCCCGGAGGGGGAAGAATAACTGAAGATTTCATCGTTAATATGTGATTGGGAGTTATTGGTTCTAGACCCGTGGGATCATTTAGATATTCAACACTTGAGGGTCTACTGTTGATGATTGTCATTGTCTCGTAAAGTAGTGTTCTTAGACTAGTTGTATCGAGTCTGTTTGAGGACTTGTCAAGCATTGCTGTTAGTATGCTTCGCACTGTTCGTATTTGGCGTTCCCAGATACCTCCCATGTGGCTTGCTGATGGAACGTTCATCACAAATTTGCAACCAATGACTCTTTGTGGTTCTTGATCCATGTCTTTCATTAACTCCAAAAACTCTCTCCTAGCACCCATAAAGTTTGTCCCTTGGTCGCACCTTAATTGTCGGACAGGACCTCTTATGGCGATCAGAGTTCGAAGGGCATTCATGAAAGCATCTGTCAATAAGTCGTCGAGTGTTTCAATGTGCACAGCTCGCGAACATAAGCATGTGAACAATAATCCATATCTTTTGACTTATTTTCTTCCATCCTTTACTATGAATGGGCCGAAACAGTCGATGCCACAGTAGGTAAAAGGTGGCGCTGTTTCTCTTCTCAATTCTGGCAAATCTGCCATCTGTTGGACATTTGCAGCTTTTCTGTATTTTCTGCACTTAACACAGCGGTAGATGTGCGATGAAACAACATTTCCACATCTTAAGATCCATATTCCATTTGCACGCAATTCATTTGTAGTCATGCCTCTTCCTTGGTGATGTACACGTTCATGGTAGTGTTTGACGAGTAGGGCTGACACGTGAGATTCTTTGGGAAGAATTGCGGGGTGTTTCACATCATGATGTAAGGCTGATTGGGATAATCTTCCTCCCACCCTGAGAACATCTGACTTGTCCAGGAAAGCGTTCAACTGTATTAGTCTGTTGTGCTTGTGTAGAAAATGTTCGTTTTGAGATCTGATTTTCTTTATTTCCTCAGGGAAAGCTTCTCTTTGCACTAGCTTGATGATGAACACTTCTGCATCCTTTCTCTCTTCAAGATCTGTGACTTTGTTCGTTCTTTGTTGGATACCTTTGAATTCTTTGATGAATCTCTTGAGTCTGGCGATGGCCTTTATTGCTCTTGACCAATAGGAAAATGTCTGTAAATATTCTAGCAGTGGGTTTGCTTCCTTTGACTGTGTTGTGTGCGTGTGAACTTTACGGAGTTCGGGATCCGTTTCTTCGATCTCTCCCACCATTTCCTCATTGACTGAAAGATCTTGTTTCCAAAGCAAATCTGGGCCTTTTAACCAGTTTGATTATTTCAACTGAGTTGTGCTTAAACCTCTTGAGGCATGATCAGCAGGGTTGTTTTCTGAGCTGACATGCTGCCATTTTTCAGGACTTGTGCTTTGTCTTATTCGTTGGATTCGATTGGCAATGAATGTGTGAAATCTTTTTGCATCGTTGGATATGTATGCCAATATGACTTGTGAATCTGACCAATAATATTCCTTGAGATTTTCAATTTCCAGTTCTCGCTTGATTACATCTGCGTTGCGGACTGAAGTCACGGCTGATGCTAGTTTGAGTCTTGGGATGGTCATTTGTTTAGTCGGTGTAACTCTCGCTTTACCCATGACTCGTGAACAACTGATGTTTCCTTCTTTACTTCTTGCTCTGAGGTATGAACATGCGCCATAACCTTCGAGGCTTGCGTCTGAGAAGTTATGTAACTCGTACTGTACAACATTGATGTCTTGTGAGTAGCTTCGTGGGATCTTCAGAGATGCCAGTTTGGGCAGGTCTCTCAACCATGCTTCCCATCGTGGTAGAATGTGGTCTGGGAGATCGTCGTCCAATTTACTTTGTCTTTGCACAACGTTTGGAGTATTTGCTTTCCAATCAGTATGAATGGGGCGACAAACCCAAGGGGGTCATAGACTGATGCAACTGTCGAGAGCACCCCTCTCCTTGTCAACGGGTTGTATTTGACTTGGACTCTGAATTGGAATTCATCTGCCTCGATACACTATTGTACTCCGAGTGCGCGTTCAATGTGTGGTTCTCCAAGAGCCAGGTCTTGGTCTTTGGCTTGAGCTTGTTCTTCTTGGGGAATTACTTCGAGCACTTCTTTATTGTTTGACACAAACTTATGCAAATGGAGTTTGCCTGTCTTGCAAAGTGCTCTTGACTCTTCGACCAGCTTCATGGCTTCGGCTGTGGACGTTACACTACTAAGTCCATCATCAACGTAAAAACCTCTTTGGATGAACTTGACAGTCTCTTTGCTGAACTTGTCTTTACCTTGAGATGCGAGATGTTTGAGTTCAACTGCTGGTTGTGACGCAGGAGTTACTTCACGCACAATGATTCTGTGACTTGTGCCGATGGCATCATAGTGATTGTGGACTTGAGACGAGCAACCAACTATGCTCCAGCCGAGATCGGTTAGCTGTGCGTAGGGTTGGTTTTCTTTGCCTGCAAGAACTTCTCTTGGTAGAAGGGTTTGTTGACAGTTATAGCCGATAAGCAGACCAACTTCACATTCGAGCATTGGTGGTAACTTATCTGCTAGCTTTTCCAGATGAGGCCACTTCAAAACGGTTTCAGACGTCGGGATATGTGACCTGTTAACTGGGATAAACTCTCTAGTAAAGACTGGTGGTAATATGATTTTCATTCTCCACTTATATCCTGTGACTTGAAGGTTTACCAGCTTCTCACATGGTATAACTGTTGACTTGGCGGACATAGTAGATAGCCGCAGACTCGCTTTGCTTTTATCTGTGTTGAGATCTCGAGCTACTTCATCCAAGATGAAAGATGTATCACTCTGTGAGTCGAGAAGCGCATACACTAGAACTTCTTTCTCTGGGTGGTTTGTGGATGAGACCCAGACAGGTAGTATAGAGGATGTCAATGTGCTTGAGGTGTCTTGAGTTACCCTGTTAGAGATTGTGGTAGATTTGTCTTCATCCTTTGTGACTTTAGTGTCTACTTTGTCTTGAGAGTTATCCTCACTCTTTGCAGGTGTTGCCTTTTTACGTTCCATGAACTTGTCGTCACTTTGACGTTTCTCACATGTGCTCCTTTTATCGCACTTCTTTGAATGATGTCCAGTCTTTAAACATTCCGAAACACAGCTTTTCTGTCTGTGCAAACTTGAGACGATCTTGAACCATTTTTTCCGTGAACTTGAAACATTTATCAAGCGTGTGGCCATTCCTTTTGCAGAAGAGACAGGTTACAGTATTTGTGTGACCTGAGCTTGTTGAGTGACTTGAGTTTGTAGTAAGCGTTTTTGCATGAATGACTTGACTGCGTGAATGTTTGGGTTTACTTGTGTCCAAACCTTTGAGTGCTTGCATTGAGGCTATGGGATTGCACGCTAAGTCAGCTTCCATGGACACAAACTCCACAAACGTGCGGAAGGATGGATACTCTCCATTATTTGTTCTTCTTATTTTCATGGCTGTGCGGTTCCATCTTGTAGTCAACCAATCTGAAAGTTTCAACAAGAGTCTCTGAATTTCCATACAATAATTGAGAACTTCTTATATCTTTATGTGTGGTATCGCAGCTTCACAACTTCCAAGAAAGTCAGCAAATTCCCTTAACTCACTTCCATCTTTGTAGCTTATTTTCGGCCAACCATGAAGCTTGTCTCTGAAGCATTTTCCTATGGTGAACAAATCTCCAAAACACTTTTCCAGCACTTTCCAAGCTGAGTCGTACGCTTCATCTGTTCCTACTAGGAGGAATCCTTCTACTGCTCTTTTTGCAGATCCACCGAGATACTTCCTGAGATAGTAAAGTTTCTCATTCTCGGGAATGTTCTTTCCTTCAATTAATGTTTCGAATGACAACTGCCAGTCTTTGAACTTTAGTGGGTCTCCAGTAGGGCTGAACGATTTATCGTTTTCAGATCGAAATTGCGATTTCAGAAGTCTCAATCTTGAGATCGTGAAGGCTTCGGTTTTAGACGAACGTTATTTAGCTCTCCTGGCTGACATGTCTGTTGTGTATATGCAGCCTGCTCGTGCTACTCTCATGCCTTGTCAAACTCACCAATCAGAAGTGGTAAACTACTTGTGAGCAGGGCATGCCGTCACGCTAACCAATCAGAGGCGGCCAATGACGAGGCTACCGCGTACACGCCCACTAACAACTTTGGTGAAGAAACAAACGTCCTGGAGGAAATGGCTGCTGCCGCCGGGTCAGAAGTGGAGGAGGATTTAGTTTTAATACAGAAGAAGAGCAGCACGTCTGTCATTTGGGACTACTTCGGTTTCGAAACTTCAGATGTGCATCAGAAACAGGTACTTTGTAAAACTTGTCGGGCCAAAGTCGCCACATCCCAAGGCAACACGACTAATTTATTCCGGCACTTGAAAAATCACCACCGGCAGTTACACGACGAATGTATGACCAAAAAGTCCGGTGAAAAGTCAACCCCGAGCGATTCAGCCCATTGTAGCAAACATACCACAATTACAGCGTCGTTTGCCAGTATAACTCCTTACATCAGAAAGATTGTTTAGTGCTAGTGGCAATGTTGTCACATGTCAGCGCTCATGTCTTAAACCATCAAAGGTTGACATGCTAGTTTTCTTGACCAAAAATCTGTGAAGAGTGATGTAGAGATGTCAGGGAAGCAAGTATTATTGTTAAAGTACTTTTTAGATTGTGTTTGTTCTGCACTTTACCCTGACTTGTGGTGTCAGTTTTTGTAAAAAAAAAAAAAAGATAAATGCTAGTTTTCAGGAATATTATGTTCTATTGTTAACAGAATAGATGTGCAATATTTGGGTGCTGCTAAGCGGTAAATGAATGACCCACCTATTTTAATGTCTGACATATTTTTCAGAAGGGCAGAGGTTGGGTCATTTTGTTTTTGTAATAGTATTTTCTTTATTACCATTACTTTTCAATTTCACTTTAAAATATTGTTCAGGTTTCTTCCAGGGTTGAATAAAGTACTTGAATTGCTGCTATAGATGTTGATAGGCTAGCTCTCTTGAGCCATAAAAGACTGACCTACCTACTTGAGTATAAGACTGTTTACATAAGGTCAGGATCCTTTTTTTCCTTTATTGAAGTTGTTGAATTTTGTTTTTCTTATTATATATTAAGCATTGCTTTTTGTGTTGGAATTGTTTTGTATTTTATTTAACTTAAACTTTTTTATTTATCTTAACATAATTAAGGTTTTTGTACTGGTTTTAGTTCTTTAGTTTTAATAACTGCTGTTGGTCAAGAACTTTGGAGAATGTACATGCATGTTTCTTAATAAATACATGTTTGAAGCAATTCTTACCTTTTAGTATTCATCCTTGCATTACATAGCATTTAATGTTTTCATGGTATATCATTTTTTGTCATGTTTTAAATCTGTTACTGTTACTGAAGCTTGATTTGAAAAGAAATCGTGAGTCAAAATCGAAATCGCAATTTCTGTCAGAAAAATCGTGATCAGATTTTTTCCTGAAATCGTTCAGCCCTAGTCTCCAGTGAACAATGCAGGTTCTGGAGTTGGAAGTCGATTTGCATTTATTGCTTCTGCTAGTATGCCAACTAGATCAGAATTTGCCTGTGGTTGCGTTACAACCGTTTGAACTTGTGTGTCTTGAGGGATGAATGGTGGACTTGATGCTTTGAGTGTTTGACTTGTGGCCTTTGCTTGTATGATAGGAGTTTGTTGAATGTGTGGAGCAAACGCATGACTTGTAGCTTGAAAGACTTGGGTTGTGTTTATAGCTTGAAAGGGAGTGCTTGGTGTGATAGGGATTGCTTGGGTTTCACTCGCTGCTTTAATACTGTGTAACAAACTTCGACTTTGAACAGTACTTTCAACTTCATCGTAAACCTTTACGCGAGCTTTGGCAGCATTCATTTTCTTAACTTCTTCCAAGCAGTCGAATTTTATACGCTGCTCTTCCATTGCTTGTTGCCTTGCAAAAATCTCAAGTTCCAATTTTTGTAGTTCAGCTGTTTCCTTTTCCTGCTCCTCCATTACTGCTAGTATTTCTTGAGATGCAGCTGCTTCAGCTTCAGCTTCCATTCTTTTTATTATTTGTGAGCGGAATTGTCCTGAACCACTTTTGGACCTTCGTGATTTTGACCTTGATTTAGAACTTTCAGATCCTAAGCATGATCCGACATCTGGCCACGATTCTTCGTCATCCTCAATGTCTCCTGCAAGCCATTTCTCAGCTCTGTTGACTATAAATCCGGAGAGTGATGTGCATGCATCAACTTTACGCCTAATTTCTGCTTCAGTAGATTGTAATTGGGGTATCTGGTTATAAATGACTTGCAAGTGATGCTTACGTTATTGATTAACTCCTTTAATTCCCTTTCTGAAGCTTCCTTTCTCAGAATTACTCTGCTCAATCTTGCTTCATATCTCCATTTTTCAAAAACAAGTGCATATTTGTGTTGGAGTCTCTTTAGTTTCTCCTCTTGAAGCTCTTTACCCTTTTCGGTTAATGTTCTTAGTCTTTCACTTTTACGAACAGTTTGTTGTTCTGTAGCTTGCACTTCGTCATGTTCTGCAACTTCGTTAAGTGGTAACTCTTCTTTATCTTTGTCAGTCATCTTTAGCGTTTGGTTAACACCAGTGACGTGCAGTCACTAGAGGCGGGGCCTCACCTGCCATCATGGAAAGAAAAAAAATTTAAGAAAAAAAAAGAAAATTAATGAAATTGTTATATGTATCCAGTGATTACACTATAAAGTTATTTTACATTTAACTTCCCCAGTTTTAGATTATTTTTATTCAAAATCGCTGAATTTTCACATTTGCCGTTCAAATACTGAAAAGAGACTTGCTGTGATCAGCAGCCAGTTGAGGCACGTCACTGCGTTGTGCCTCAACATGGATTGCGGACTCGGCTAACTGCTGGCCTGCTGTGCAGTGAGACCGTATTGCTATATGAATTATATTATACATTTCCATAGTTTAGTTAGCTGAGGTATATAATGTACAGTGTATTTTGTCAACAACTGTATGTGTGTAAAGTATTTCTTGTGCTGAGCAATCATAAAACTGCTGTGAAGACGCACTGTGTGAGGCTCGCAGTAATCCCGCCTCCTGGTGGTAGAGAATGCCCCCCGTCGTAGAATGCACCCCCTGATGGGACTGTTATATCAACTAAAGCCCACACTTAAACTTTCCACGTGCAAGATTGAATCTATTTAAAAAAGTTATTTAATAAGAAGCCAAAAAGTGCAAAGACAATAATGTTCGTGTTGGAGGAGTTGTGAATGACAGGGCCACAACATTAGGTACACCTGCAGACTGCAGCACGGATTTCATATTTCATTCATTCACAACTCCTCCAACACGAACATTATTGTTTTTGTACTTTGTACTCACCGCACGTCACTGGTTAACACACTGTTTAAATTCCAAAAATACTTCTTCAAATTCGCTTAGTTGGACTTTAACTTACAAATATCTTTTTAGAACCTTAAAATGCTGTTTTGACCTTAATCACAATGCACAAAACTCTTAATTCAACAACAATGCATCACTTTGAGGTATAGTAAAAATTAAGTAACTTTTGACAAATATGCTGTAGAAACTTATAGTGGATCTTTAAACTTGACTTAAACCACTCGTTTTTCCTTTAGCACTGTCCTTTCTTAATTTCTACTTTACTCATTCTTATAAACTTAGACTGTAGATGCATTGCTTAGTTGCTTGTGTGTGATGAGCTTTCGTAATGGCGCCCTCTGGTGTCGCACCACGGTACCGTCACTTACTGCACCTGCTGTCGTCTTTACGTGCTTCTCACCGGCGCTGGGCTGGGCGAGTTTTCACTGTGGCTCCGAAATGACAACACAGGCACGGCTTCTTAAAGACGGGCTCTTTACTTGGGTTTATGCCGTGAAAACTACAGGACAAGACATGAAATACAATGCTTTAGGCATAGTGTTGTAATGCAGTAGTTTTTACAATAGATGGCACTGTTGTACTGTTTATCATTTTCATTCCACTTTGTATGCACTTGCTCTCTGTGTGCTTGCCAGTTAATAAAAACTCTGCCAAAGAACAGGTTATGGGCCCAGATCGTCGCTAAAAAGTTGTTGTGCACGGACTTTGTGTGAAGATAAACGGTATTGTGGGAAATCACAATGGAGGATAAGATGTTTATTGACAGACTGAGCGGACCAGAGAATTGGGCAACATGGAAGTTTCAGATGGAACACTTGCTAAAGGCTAAAGGACTATGGGGCATGCTAATGGAGACGGAGACGCTAGCCGCAGATGCTAACGCAGCAGCACAGGTGGAATTCACAAGACGGAGAGAGAAAGCGTTCTCTATGTTAGTGCTAAATGTAAGTACACCCCAGTTGTACCTGATAACTGTCAAACTCCCAAAGAGGCGTGGATCACGCTGAAAGCCCATTTTGAGAGGGATACTTTGGTTAATAAACTGTTTCTGAAGAAAAGATATTTCAGATGTGAAATGAAGGAAGGAGAGGCTTTAACTGATCATTTAAAACAAATGAAGGAGCTAACTGATCAGCTATCGGCAATTGGATCTGTAATTGAGGAGGAAGACCAAATTGTAACACTGTTGGGTAGCTTGCCACCAAGTTATGCTACAATTGTCACTGCACTAGAAACAAAGATTGACAGCCTGACACTGAAGTTTGTTCAGCAAGCATTAATAAATGAAGAGCAAAAGCGAGTGAATGCTAATGATTCCAGTGGTGCTACGTCAGGTGGTGCATCCGCCATGTCATCACAATTTCGGGGAAATGTGCAGGATAGCTCCAAGACAGTGGGAGCAGCAGACAAAAGCAAATGGAGATGTTACAAATGTGGTAGAGAAGGCCATATCAAGCGCGAATGTCCAACCTTGAAAAACAAACCAAAAAACAAAATTCACAAGGCCAAGCACTCTGAAAGTGTCTTTGTGATCAGGGAAGCAAACAGTGACAGACCACAACAGGCTGAGTGGTTAATTGATTCTGGAGCATCAAAACACATGACGTGTGATAAAGACTAGAGATGTCCGATAATATCGGCAGGCCGATATTATCGGCCGATAAATGCGTTAAAATGTAATATCGGAAATTATCGGTATCGTTTTTTTTATTATCTGTATCGTTTTTTGTTTTTTGGGTTTTTTTTTATTAAATCAACATAAAAAACACAAGATACACTTACAATTAGTGCATCAACCCAAAAAACCTTTCTCCCCCATTTACACTCATTCACACAAAAGGGTTGTTTCTTTCTGTTATTAATATTCTGGTTCCTACATTATATATCAATATATATAAATACAGTCTGCAAGGGATACAGTCCGTAAGCACACATGATTGTGCGTGCTGCTGGTCCACTAATAGTACTAACCTTTAACAGTTAATTTGACTCATTTTCATTAATTACTAGTTTCTATGTAACTCTTTTTATATTGTTTTACTTTCTTTTTTATTCAAGAAAATGTTTTGAATTTATTTATCTTATTTTATTATTATTTATTTATTATATTATCTTCACCATACCTGGTTGTCCAAATTAAGCATAATAATGTGTTAATTTCACGACTGCATATATCGGTTGATATCGGTATCGGTTGATATCGGTATCTGTAATTAAAGAGTTGGACAATATCGGAATATCGGATATCGGCAAAAAGCCATTATCGGACATCCTTAATAAAGACATTATTAAAGAATACCAGCAGTTCGCGAAATCACAGTCTGTGAAACTGGGTGACGGCAGGGTGGTTGACGCCCTAGGAATTGGAAATGTCAACCTGAAAATGACTTTTAAATTAAGTGATGTAAAAAATGTCACAATGTATGATGTACTGTATGTTCCAAAGCTGTCTGGGAATTTATTCTCTGTGGGAGCTGCTACCAAGAAAGGGAATACAGTGCAGTTCAGAAAGTCTCGTTGTTACATACGTGGAAAAAGTGGAACACTTCAAGGAATGGGAACACAAAGAGCTGATGGATTATATCAGCTGGATATTAAAGGAAGTGAAACTGTATGTCACAGTGCTTCTGTAGCGGCCAGCCTGTGGCACCAGCGCCTTGGTCACACTACCAAGCTTAAAGAACTCAAAGATCTGGTGAACGGAGTGAACTTTTCTGCAGATAAAGAGATTCCCTTCTGTGAAGGATGTGTGGATGGCAAGTTGGCGAAAAAGCCATTTAAGTCGATTGGAGGAATTCGTTCCAAACGCAAGATGCAGCTGATTCACAGTGATGTCTGTGGTCCCATGCAGACTGAATCTATAGGTGGAGCAAAATATTTTGTGACTTTCATTGATGATTACACAAGATGCTGCAAGGTATACTTATTGAAACAGAAAAATGAGGTGCTAAGCAAATTCAAGGAATTTGAGAGAACATTCTCAAATGAGTCTGGTCTAAGCGTCACAAGGCTGAGGACAGATAATGGTGGTGAGTACACATCAAAGGAGTTTCAAGAATATTTGAAGTCTCAAGGCATCCACCATGAAATGATTGTACCTCACTCACCACAACAAAATGGTGTTGCAGAAAGAAAAAACAGGACATTAGTTGAAGCAGCTAGAAGCATGCTGTCACATGCAAAGTTGTCAAAGATGTTCTGGGCAGAGGCTGTAGCCACCGCAGCTTACATACAGAACAGGCTGCCCACAGCTGTTCTGAAGGAAGAGACACCCTATGAGAAATGGTGTGGAAAGAAACCTGACATGAGTCACATGAAGGTGTTTGGCTGTATTGCTTATGCACATATCCCAGATGAAGAAAGAAGGAAACTGGACAAAAAGGCTGTAAAGCTTCGTTTTGTGGGATATGCAAACAATGGCAAGGGATATCGCCTGTATGATGAAGAGAAGAGAAGGATTCTAATCCATCGGGATGTCATCTTCGATGAATCAAACTTCAGCTGGAAGCAGGCAATGAAAGTATTCTGTTCAGAGAATGAGATAACCATACAAACAGATGAGAATGAAACACAACATGATGAAGTCACAGTTGACAGCACTGTCAGAACAAGTGGAAGAATCAGAAATGCTCCAAGGATGTAGGAGGGCGTGGGATGTAGGAGGGCGTGGCTAAGATGCGCAAGCAGTAGTTTGCCTCTGCGGTAAACTCCGGTGAAAACTTTAAGATTTAACTCAAATTCTGCTTCTTTTTTTTTTAAATTAAAACTTACAACGCTTGGCCAACTATATGCATGCCTATCACTCTGGGTGAGTTATACTCTATCAAGACAACATAACAATAATTATGCCCAAGACACGAAGAGGGAAGCAATCAGAGTCACCTGTGGCCGTAAACGAGCTTGAGGCTGGCGCTGAGATGGCGTCATCAACTTTGGAGAAGTTGCTGGATAAAATACTCGAGTCTATCAACAAACGTTTTGACATGCTTGAGGAAAAGCTTGAGGCTCTTACAAGTAAGCAAGCGGCATTGACCAACAGAGTGGATGACATGCAGCAGCAAGGTTCCGAACATGAGCGCCGCATCGAAGCGCTCAAACAAAAACTGACTGAAACGCAGAAGAGCAATGAGAAATTGGCAGCTAAAATTGACGAATTGGAAGGGCGCTCAAGACGTAATAACTTAAAAATAGTCGGGATACCAGAGCAAGAAGAAAAGGGAAGACTTACGGATTTCGTTGCGGACCTGATACCAAAGTTGTTTGGAGCGAGTAACTTCTCCAAGCCAGTGGTGGTGGACCGCGCGCACCGTGTCCCGCTCACTCGCTATGGTGACGGCAAGCGCCCCAGGAGCATCATCGCAAGGATACACTTCTACCAGGACAAGGAGCTACTTCTTCGACTGAGCCGCGGCCAGGAGCTGATCTACAACGGCCTGCGCGTCTTCCTGTTTCCAGACTACACTGCCGAGGTGACAGCGCAAAGACGGGCCTTTCGAGAGGTAATGAACACGCTGCGGGAGAAGGAAATCAAGTTTATGCTGCGTTTTCCAGCTGCCTGCATGTGGAGTACAACGACCAGGTAAAGGTGTTTACCTCTCCTACAGACACTAAGACTTTCATTATAAAACATCTTAGTGGCTAATCATCAATAACGGCTCCACCACACAAGGCTTATGATAAGCATAAAGCAGAAATACACTTTTTTCACTGAGGTTTATTTCACCGGAGGACGCAGGAAAAAAAGAAAACACTTCGCTGCTGAGCTAGTGCTTGGAGCAGTGAACGCAACTATTAGCATGCGCCCTGCGCCTGAAGATGGGGGTGGGAATGGGGGACTTTTGGACTGGGGAATCAACCAACACGACGTCGTATGGATAACATCACAATGGAGATTTCACTCCAAAACATCGAACTACACACGATGGGGACAGAGGGAGGGGGGAACAATGGGGTGCGAGTGTTGTGTACGTGTGAATCTGAGCATGAATGTGGAGGAGCGAGGTGCACAATCATATTTCAACTTGCCAATTACTAAGGTTTTTTTTCACGTAAAGATAAAATACCCTAAAAAACTTTAATGTCAACTTATAAGAAAAAAATTACACTAGTTTCATGGAACGTCAGGGGTTTAGCTAAAAATATTAAAGCAGGGAAGGTTTTTTCACACTTAAATTCATTAAAAGCAGATGTTTTATTCTTACAAGAAACACATCTCTGTAAAGACAACCAACACAAACTTAAAACTAGCTGGATATCTCAGGTTTATCATGCACCCTTTACTTCACAAGCTAGAGGTGTAGCCATTTTATTTCATAAAAATGTGCCTTTCATACTTACATCAAAAATAATTGACCCTAACGGAAGATTTATTTTATTAAATGGTCATATTACATCCTACCCAGTAACTTTTTTGAATATCTATGGACCAAACACAGATGACTCAAACTTTTATCATAGAGTCTTTGGTCTACTCCCTGATGATAACTCCTCTCATATCTACATTGGTGGTGATTTTAACTGCCTTTTGGATCCCACTTTAGATAGATTGTCAACTAAATCTCATGTAATTGCTAACTCAACTAAAACCATTAATAATCTTATGAGATCAAGAAATATCATAGACATATGGAGAACAAAACATCCTAATAAAAGGGAGTATTCATTTTACTCCGCTGTACACAATTCTTACACAAGAATCGATTACTTCTTAGTAGAAGCCTCTGCTCACTCCAATGTCAGTAATCCTGAGTACCACAGTAGAGTCATCTCAGATCACAGCCCTATGAGTATGCAGATCCAAATTGATCTCCATAAAACCAAACAAAAATGGAGATTTAATCCACAATTATTATTATTATATGAAGATTTTAAAGAGTATATGAACAAGATTATCCAAGTGTTTATTGAGGTGAATGATAACGGAGAGGTCTCAGACTCTATATTGTGGGAAGCCCTTAAAGCTACTGTGAGAGGATATATCATTTCATTTGAGAGCTCAAAACAAAGAGAAGTAAGAAAAAGGCATAAAGAACTGGAAAAAGAAATGAAAGAAATGGAAGAAATTCATATAAATTCTCTTTTGCAGTCTGACTATTATAAGATGCTGAAACTGAAAAATGAATACAATTCTCTTCTTCACGGTGAAGTATCTAAACTCTTACTGAAAAATAAACAAAAACATTTTGAAATATCTGATAAACCACAAACACTTCTGTCTAGACAGCTCAAAGGAGATCAAGCTAAAGCTGCTATCCACAAAATATGCTCAAAAACAGGTGAAACATGTACAGATTTACAGGATATCAACAATGTCTTTAAAGACTTTTATTCAGAATTATATAAATCTAGTTCAGCTATATCGGTTAATGATTTAAATGATTTTTTTACTCCATTAAATCTACCTCAACTGAGTCCAAACCATCAGAATTCTTTAAACAATACTATTTCAATTGAAGAACTGCTAAAAGTACTGAAATCTTTCTCCGTGAATAAAAGCCCTGGTCCAGATGGATTTGGTGCAGAGTTTTATCAAGCTTTTAGTGAAATACTGTCCCCTATAATATTAAGAATGTTAAATGACTCTTTCGTAAACAATAAACTTCCAAGCTCCTTGTATGAAGCTCATATATGTATAATTCCAAAAAAGGGAAAAAATCCACTCGATCCAGCCAATTATAGACCTATCTCCCTGCTCAATCTAGACCATAAGATTCTAACTAAGGTACTCGCAACAAGGTTAAGCAACCACATAACAGACATTATCCATCCGGATCAGGTTGGTTTTATCCCGGACAGACCTTCTTTTGGCAATGTACGGAGATTATTGAACTTGTTGTACTCGGACTGCATAGGAAACAAAAAGGCAGCCGTCCTGACTCTGGATGCTCATAAAGGTTTTGATTCAATTGAGTGGGCTTATATATTTCATGTTCTCAAATTATTTGGGTTGGGAGAAAGTTTTATAAAATGGGTTAAAATAATTTATTTTGCACCAAAAGCATATGTCATAACTAATAATGTAATATCGGATAGTTTTGAATTACATCGTGGCGTGAGACAGGGCGATTGCCTTTCGCCCTTACTTTTCAATTTGGCCCTAGAACCACTGGCTATTGGTTTAAGAATGAACTCTAATATTAAGGGATTTTCAGTGGGCACATCAGAGAGTCTCATCTCACTTTATGCAGATGATGTACTTGTTACACTTACTGAGCCAGAAATTGCATTACCACTTCTTTTAGAATATGTAGACTCTTTTGGTAAAATATCTGGTTACAAAATAAACTGGTCCAAAAGCGAGCTTATGTTCCTAGGAGATAATGTTAAGATCAGTCAAAACCCAGTTAAAGTTGCAGAAAACTATATATCCTATCTCGGCTTAAAAATATCTAAAAATTATGAATCATTACTAAAATTGAACTTTACTGAAGCTTTTGAGAAATTGAAAGTGGGTATAGAGTATTGGAAGACCCTACCCCTCTCTATGTTAGGTAGAGTGAATGCTGTCAAAATGATTACCCTGCCAAAATTTACCTATCTTTTTCAAAATTTACCAATTCTAATTCCTGCAGATTTTTTCAAAAAACTTGAATCTTTAGTTCTAGATTTTGTGTGGGGATATAAAAAACGCAGAATATCTAAAAAGCACTTATTCAGATCTACAGGTGAAGGGGGGCTGGGTCTCCCAATGTTCAAAAATTATTATTGGGCATCAAATCTGAACGCATTGACCTATTGGAAGATGGGGTTCCCAAAGAATGAATCACTTAATTCTGCTCCCTTGTGGCTGAAATTGGAACTGCAGTCATTAGTTAAACCTTACACATCATTGCTATCTTTACTTTTTACTAAACCAGTCTCTTCTATTAAATCAACAAGCCATAGTGTAGTAGTAAGAAATTCTATCAAAATTATTTCTCAAATTAAAAAACAATTGAATATTTCCAATGTAACTATGTATTCACCAATGTCTCACAATCATGCATTTATTCCATCGATAACAGACAGAAGTTTTTTTAACTGGTACTTGAATGGAATTAAATGCATAAAAGACATGTTTGTCGAGGACAGTCTTGCATCATTTGAGCAATTGCGAATCAAATTCAAATTGTCCCAATTCAGTTGGTTTTGCTATTTGCAGGCAAAAAAATTTATCAAAGAAAACATTTCAAAGTCTCAGATGGTAAATGAAAAACACCCTCTCTTAGAATTACTAAATTTATCACCTACAAGTAAAAAGCTTATCGCCAAATTTGCCAGCTGCTTCATTATGCCCATGACATCAGCAGACGGTGTTAAAAGAGCCTGGGAACAGGAACTAAGAACAACAATACCCAAACAGCAATGGGAACGGACACTCTCTCAAATTCACAATTGCTCAATTAACAGCAGACTTAGGCTCATACAGTTTAAAGTGATTCATCGTTTTTACTACTCCAAAGTCTTATTACACAAATGTTATCCTGATACATCTCCACTTTGTGATAAATGTCAATCTGCTGAAGGATCACTGTCTCATTCGTTTTGGGAATGTTCAATTATTCAATCATTTTGGTCCAGCATTTTCTTTTTTTACTCGGGGGTATATCAGAGAAAACTTGTCCCTGACAGGGATATAATCTTGTTTGGGTGGTCTTCAGAAACACAAAAACTTCCAAAATATATTACAGCCGTGTTGCTGCTCGGGACGGTCTTGGCCAAAAGACTCATTCTCAAAGACTGGAAAAGCCCATCTGCACCCAACTTCAGGAACTGGCTAAATGAACTTGTGAATGTAATGACTCTTGAAAGAATACGATTTATAAACTCTGCAAGTATGAATAAATGGGAACAAACCTGGAAACCTTTACTGACATATATTGAATCATAATTTAGACATTTAAGAAAAAGAAAAAAAAAGAAAAAAACTGCCATCTTTTTTGTAGTTGTATTCCTTTTTTGTTATCTTTATTATGTTCTGTATTGATCCTACACTATTATTGTTTTTTTTTTGTTACTTCTGATATGGCCTTCCCATGGTTTACTTGCTTATTTATTTATTTTTTGTGACTTTTTATTTTGTATTGTTTTACATCTGAACAACTTCTGTGACTTTCCTTTTCTTTTTTAAGTGTGAATGGTGGAGAGGCCCTCGAGAGGTGATCTTGGGATCACTTCCTGAGGATCCTTGATGCCGAGGAATGTTCATCCATCTTGCTATGGTCTGGATAGCCTGCTGATCCTGAGCCAGAGCGGGATGGATGGATAAATATATACAATATCTAATAATGTTTATACTGTAAACCTTGAATTGTTCAAGTTTAAGTGCACCTCTCTCCTCAAGTGTGCATGTGAGTGGGTATGAGTGGATGTGTGATTGTATGAAGGTTTTGCGTGACCAAAGTATGACTGTTAAATGTGATTTTAACTGTAAAATTCAATAAAAATATTTGCAAAAAAAAAAGAAATGCTCCAAGGAGATTTGGATATGATGAGTTTGTTGATATAGTGACTGTTGATCATCATGCCAATATGTGTCGTGTGACAGAGCCAATCACACTAAAGGAAGCATTGGTGAGTCCTAATGCAAAAGAATGGCAGGAGGCGGCTGACTTGGAATATGAGTCATTGCTTGAAAATGAGACGTGGGACTTGGTGAATTTACCAAGAGAAAGAAAGGCAGTAGGATCGAGATGGGTGTTTAGAGTCAAGCATCATTGTGATGGAAGAGTGGAGAGATACAAGTGCAGGCTCGTTGCCAAGGGCTACTCACAGTTGTATGGTGCTGACTATGATGAAACATTTTTTACCTGTGGTACGTTTCAGCTCTATTCGTACATTATTGTCCTTTGCCATTCAAAACAATTTACATGTACACCAGATGGATGTTGTAACTGCATTCCTTAATGGGCACCTGGAAGAAGAAATCTACATGGAGCAGCCAGAGGGCTACATCAAACCAGGGCAGGAACACCTGGTATGCAAACTAAAAAAATCAATCTATGGACTGAAGCAGTCTCCTCGCTGCTGGAGCAAGGCTTTCACAGAGTTTATGATGGAAATTGGATTCAAGCAAAGCACATCAGACCCCTGTGTGTTCGTGAGATCAAGAAAAGAGCTTGAGATACTCGCAGTTTACGTCGATGATTTGATTGTGATAACAAAGTCAACTGAGAGCATGAACGAGCTCAAAGTGGCTCTCAAGGAGCGCCACAAGATGAAAGACATGGGAGAACTGTCCTATATCCTGGGCATCTCTGTGATCTAAGATAAAGAGAAGAATCGTGTAATTCTTCATCAGAAGCATTACATTGAAGCCATACTTTAGAAATATGGAATGGATAATGCAAATCCTATCCTGTGGGAACTCCTGCTGATGCCAATGTCAAATTGAGAAAGAGCGATGGTGTCAGTAAGCAAGTGGACCAGCATACCTATCAGTCAATGGTGGGAAGTCTACTGTATGCTGCAATGGCCACACGACCAGACATAGCTCAAGCAGTGAGTGCTGTGTCAAAGTTCAACGCAAATCCAGATGCTGCACATCTGACCGCTGTGAAGAGGATACTTCGATACTTGAAAGGGACAGTGAACTTTGCTCTCAAGTATGAGCAGTCAGACTCTGGAGCTTTGATTGGATTCTCAGATGCTGACTGGGCTGGAGATCAGGATGACCGACGCTCAACAACAGGCAACGTTTTTCTACTGAGTGGAGGAGCAGTGAGCTGGCTCAGCAAGAAACAAGCAACAGTTGCACTTTCAACAGCAGAAGCGGAGTACATCGCACTCAGTCAAGCCGCTCAAGAAGGAATCTGGCTAAAAAGATTACTGAGTGATCTCGGAGTGAAAACTATGTCCACAGTGATCCTCGAAGACAACCAAGGAGCCATCGCAATCGCGAAGAATCCTGTGAACCACTCCAGGACCAAACACATAGACATTCGCTATCACTACATCCGTGAATGTGTGCAGAATGGACAAATAGAACTGCAATATTGTCCAACAAATGACATGAAAGCGGATATATTTACCAAACCACTGCCTAGACAGAAGTTTGAATATCTCAGAGGTGAGATTGGACTTTTCCCTATTTAGATAAAGTGGTTAGTTGTGCTTGACAGGTGTACGCCGAACGCTGCCTGATCAAAGCAAGTTAAAAAAGAAAAAATGTGTGAAAGAGTTTCAGTGAAATTATTGTAAACAAACTAAAAGAGTTCCTGTGAAAACAATGTAAAAAACAAAAATATTTTTGTTGTTGTTGTTTGACATATTATTGTAAAGGAGAGCACGGCTCTATAATATTATTTAAAGGCACTTTGTCATTGAAAAAACTAAGTGGGAGTGTTGTAATGCAGTAGTTTTTACAATAGATGGCACTGTTGTACTATTTATCATTTTCATTCCACTTTGTATGCACTTGTTCTCTGTGTGTTTGCCAGTTAATAAAAACTCTGCCGAAGAACACATAGTTCAGTCACAGGCAAATAAAGTGCTAAACAAATAGCTACCTCGTGGCCGCCTGCCACTTCGGAGGTTCTTGGGCAGCAAATATTTCAGTCTTGTGCATACTAAATGAGCGTACAATAATTAGACCAACGTACTTTACAAATATACAGAATAATTTGACACAATATGACAAAATACCTTGTTCAGCTAGCTAAATGTTCTTGCTGCTGCTGATGGCTCGCTCAAAGTCTTTTGCATGTCTGGGTGAATGCAGGTCTTGCAACCTCTAATACTAAACCAAAACCTTGCGAGAATAGCGGTGTAACAAAAGGAAATAAATTGCCCTTTTATAGTAAACAAAATGTGTCTTATTTACAAAAAATTTAACAAATTCACAACCATAATAATTTTCAACAAAAAATATGAACCCTTAAAACAAAAATATTAAGTGTAAGTTTCAACGACAATTACAAAGCTATTCAATAAATTCGTGAACATTTAACTTAAATCATTTGTCTTACCATAATCTGGGAGTTGGGTGTATCTGCTATCTACACCCTACTTTGTCATAGTTTATGTTGACACATTTATACCCTCTGCATTGTAAACAAGGTGTTAGCCGCAAGCTAACGGGTTAGCAATGCAGACAGTTTTCCCGCCATTTGTTGATAAACAAAACACAATTCCCAACGACGGAAGACGTTCACAGACAACCGGCATGCACACTTACGCGGGAATATAACACGGTAAAGGATACAAAATACACTGCAAGGAAAATCAGAGCACAACAGTCGATCAGTGACAGAATAAACACGGCAACCTCCATCTTTGATGATTTGCATTCCACCAGCAAAATCTTACTGCCACCTACCGTGTGGGGGAGGTTTTACATTTTTCTTCTTTTAGTTTTCTGGCGGGTTGCAGCCGTAACTTAGAAGCTGCATACTGCCACCTACAGTACCGGAGAATGTACCATGGGCTCGTCCCCCACTTATTAATAATAATAATAGATGCATAGGCGCCAATCTACATTTCTGCCAATGGGTGCTCGGTGTGTGTGTGTATTAAAAAATTTTTTTTTTTTAAAAGACGTTCAGTTAATATCCCATATCATTTGTGGCTTTATTATTTTGTAAAACGGACTAAACTCGCCACAAAATTAACTACAACAAGATTGATTTTTCAAAAATAATTTTAAAGATTGAAAGTTGCCATCAATCCCACGTGGGTGCTCGGCATTGTCCGTGGGTGCTCGGACCGAAGCACCCACGGGATCGTTGCCTATGAATAGATGTATGTGTATCTCAGTGGTTCTTAACCTTGTTGGAGGTACCGAACCCCACCAGTTTCATATGCGCATTCACTGAACCCTTCTTTAGTGAATTTTTTTTTTTTTTTAATTTCAAAATCAAGAAAAAGTTATATGTTTTTTTACTGGTGCACAAAACAAAATGAACCGTGCATGAACATCACCTTGTTCAAAGAACAAAACCAACACAGTGCATGAACTCACAACAAATTACACACCTTACACACATTACCATGAATTGATTAACGTGGACCCCGACTTAAACAAGTTGGAAAACTTATTCGGGTGTTACCATTTAGTGGTCAATTGTACGGAATATGTACTGTACTGTGTAAACTATACTGTTTCATATAATGTATTCTCTTCCTTTGCAATCTGCTAGTAAAAGTTTAAATCGATCAATCAAACAACCTGCAAATCAGATGGAAAATTAGAGGGAACATTGTTTGGGGGTATCCATAATATGCCGATAGGGAGAAGTTTTTATTTACACGATAAGTCGGATGTGTCTTTATCTCCGTGGCGGAGGTTCCGCCGAACCCCTGAGGCCGACTCACCGAATCCCTAGGGTTCGATCGAACCCAGGTTAAGAACCACTGATCTATCTGTTGTGTCCTGGGCATGACGTTAAAGTGCATCCGGCAGTGGAGGCTTCTCTATGGGGTCTTGGGGCACTAGGAGGTTAACCCCTTTACTACTGTTACCCCAGGTGGCCCTTGGCAAAGGCCTAGTACCTGCCTGCCCCCTAGCCAGGGATACGGGGAAGACCTCAACAGCGGAGCAGGCGGAAGACGGTAGATTTAAGAACTACCACAAGGGCTGCAATGGCGGAAGAAGGCTGCAGCAGAAAAGGGTCCCCAGTCGTCTTGGACTCCATGCCACTGGACCTTGACCCGATTCTGTCAAGGATCGTGTGGTGACTGTCTGTGCACCAGTTTCCCCATGTAAAACAAAGTCACGCACAGGCATCCTCCATAAAGGGATACACCCCTACCAGGAGGATCGTCATACTCGTTCGAGTGACCGCCGATGATGATGATCTATCTGTATCTATCTAACTGTGCGTTTCCCACCTAGGCCTTCAGTGATCTCCGACCTAAATGATTACCTCTCAAAATACCATAATTGATGTCACCACATGATAATTGCTGGAGAAATACTATACAGGAACACATTTATACCCTACTGGGCATTGAACAACAGTATACAAAACGGGTTATTTTCTGGCGCATTAAAAATCAATTAAAACGCATCAGCAATTAAAACATATACCCTAAATTTCTCTGCTTGGTTTATGCAACTTCCGGTCAATCAAAGTGCACACTTCTCAAAGATATATCAATTAGTTTGATCTTTATTACCTCCTGTGTAATTTATTTTTATCCCATATTTGTTCCCACTACCGCACCTTAAATTGGAGTCCTTAATCTCGTTATATGCAAATATAATGACAATAAAGTCAAAAAATAAATAAATAAATAAATATATTAACTGCCCTGACCACATGATGGCGACAAACACACATGTAACAATGTTAATTAAATGACAAGCAAGACACACTTTAACAACAAAAGTTTACAACTTCCGGTTGTAACAGAACAGCTACTGTCAACAACTTGTGATCTGATTGGCTATCGCAACTGTCTCTCAACTCTGTGTGTTCTCAAATTAGAATAGAATAGAATAGAATAGAGTTTTATTGTCATTATTACAGTGAACAGGTTCAAAGAACAACGAAATTGGAGCAGATACCCTAAAGTGCATACACAATAATTTGGTAATATAAAGAGTAAAAAAGGATAAAAAAGATTTTAAAAAAGAAGATATGTATCTATATATATGTATATATCCACACCATTGGCGTTGTTAGGCCTATTGTAGGGGGTCTCAAGTCCCCCTAAAATGTTCTTAAGCCCCCCCTAAATAATTTGGTGTTAAAAAATATATATATATATATATTTATTTATTTTTTTACAAATACATGCCGACATATTCATTATAAAGTGGCCCGAATATGAGTTTAAATAAATAATCATATAACCTGTCATTATTCACTCAGATTCCCCTCACTTCATAGCGTAAGGTAGAGAGCCCCTTTAGTGCGTCGGTATCCAATCCATTCCACTTGTTCATATAGAAAATGCCCACATCACTCAAAATCCAGTCCGTATTTTCTCTGCGACCTTGCTTGCGGTCCTGCAGGTGTACGAAGCACATTAGCACACAGCACTGCAGAACAAGAACCTTGTGTTTGCATTTGTAAATAATTTAGTTTTTAAGTTTTGTGTTTCTTGTAGAATCTATATAAAGTAATATACATTAGCCCAGGGGTCACCAACGCGGTGCCCACGGGCACCAGGTAGCCCGTAAGGACCAGATGAGTAGCCCGCTGGCTTGTTCTAAAAATAGCTCAAATAGCAGCACTTACCAGTGAGCTGCCTCTATTTTTTAAATTGTATTTATTTACTAGCAAGCTTGTCTCGCTTTGCTTGACATTTTTAATTCTAAGAGAGACAAAACTCAAATAGAATTTGAAAATCCAAGAAAATATTTTAGAGACTTGGTCTTCACTAACTGACAAAGAAACAGATAACAGATTTGGTGTCCAGTTCAAAGTGTGACATGATTTATTTAAAAATTTGAGAGTTGACTTTTGTATTTTACATGAGTTATTATTTGTACAAACATGGTGCAAAGTAATTCATGATTTGTTAAAAAATGTTAGTGGCTAGCTAGTGTAGTGGATTGTCCGAAGCTTAAGCAGGCAACAAAAGTAGTTTAGTACAACAAATTTATTTACCCATTATCAGAAGTGCAGGTTGAATTAAGTTGGCCGTGCAGACAGACCACATGTTACTCCGGAGTAAACAAGACACACACAAGCCAAAATACTGTCGAGTTCCGGTCTTCTGCCATTTTTTATATGTCTCTTGTGCGTCATTGTTTGTTATCTAGTGTGTCAATGTCTTTTTGTTTTCCCTATCTGTTCCATAACAACTCGAATCCTTTAGACAGTCAACACATTCTGTAGACAGGTTGGCACGACTTAATATTCACTTTTGTCCCACTGGCACAGAAGAGAAGAGAAATTAAATGAGCGTACATTCTTGACAGACATGCAATATAGGTCAAAGGTCAGAAATTCTACTACACTAGTTAAAATGGGATATTGTGATGTCACAAGACTGTCTTAGAAGTGATCATTTGAAAATGTTCAATTTAAAAAACGTGCATAAAGTGTTGCATATTGATATTTATCTGTTTCTATATATATTTATTGTGAGAAATCATTAAGATCAGTGGTCCCCAACCACCGGGCCACGGCCCGGTACCGGTCCGCGGACCGTTTGGTACCGGGCCGCGCAAGAAATTTAAAAAAAAAAAAATAATTAAAAAAAAAAATAATAATTTTTTTTTTAATTAAATCAACATGAAAAACACAATATATACATTATATATCAATATAGATCAATACAGTCTGCAGGGATACAGTCCGTAAGCACACATGATTGTATTTCTTTATGAAAACAAATTTTAAAAAATAAAATACAAAATATTCCCCCCCCCCTCCCGGTCCGTGGGACAAATTTCCAAGCGTTGACCGGTCCCCGGCTTCAAAAAGGTTGGGGACCACTGATTAAGATGATCAGTGTTTCCACAAAGATAAATATCATTAATTACTAATAATAACATAGAGTTAAAGGTAAATTGAGCAAATTGGCTATTTCTGGCAATTTATTTAAGTGTGTATCAAACTGGTAGCCCTTCGCATTAATCAGTACCCAAGAAGTAGCTCTTGGTTTCAAAAAGGTTGGTGACCCATGCATTAGCCTATTGTTAAAATAATGAAAAAAACATCAGTAAATATATTTGTTTTATTGTATTGTTACATTAATAGCTGTTGTATTATTATAGGATGGCTTGTTAAACATTTCATAGGATTTTCAGAGGGTGGAAAAACCAAGACATTTAATATAAAATGTAAAATGAATAAATACATAAAAAGAAAAAGAAAAAAATGGTTAAAAGCCATCGTCCGGGGGAGCATTTAATTTTGTCCCGTGCATTTTTTTTACCGTCCCCGGGACGACGGGACTACGTTATTCTCAAACCCTGGAAGTTACATTTTATTGTTTGCATTATTTGTTTCAGCATTGCACTTTGAAGATGGTCCCTCAGCTCTTTGACAGCTTTGGCTCTTTTTCAGATCAGCAGACGGACTCTAAGTCTTTCTTATTTACAGTATATATAAAAGTTTCTCATTTCTATTCAGACTTCCATATATATTTAATTTCCTTAACGGCTTGCCATAATATATATATATATATATATATATATATAAATATGTTATATACAAGCCAAATTATCCCAATCCAGATATTACTTTAATTCAAGTAATTAATTTATATTTTCAGGGCTTGAATTTACAACCGTTTTAGTCACATATGTGCCCAAAATGTAATATGTGCAACTTCAAAATATTTGGTGACAAACAATTATTGTATTGTGAGCTAAAGTGGTGGCATTAGCCTCTACGTTGTGAATTAATAACTTAGAGGCTAATGCCATGACTTTTATTGTGTTTCAGTGTATCTTGAAGGATCATGCAAGTAATTGTTTCTTGTTGATGCTGTAAACAAAATGTCACTGTGCAAACCCATGTTTGTTGTTGTACTGAACACACATTGAAAATAAACCCACTGAAATAATAATAATAACAATGAATCATTTCTAAGTCTTTGTTAGCCGTTTGTAAAGTTTTGTGCTCGTGCGCTACGTTCGCTCGCATCCTGTGCATCTCTTGGGGGCTAAGCCCCCCCTGTCCTTAAAAGCTAGTGATGCCCCTGATCCACACGCATGCATATATCCATACATATGCATATATATATACATATACACATATAACATTATTGCACATTATAGTCCGAAAAAATAAAAATACATGACACATGAGGACATGACTGACACATTGCGCTCACTCAGTGCCTTCATCCGCTAACGGTCCCGATGAGTATCCAATCACAAGACGCGTAGATATCACGTTCAACGTGAGGCCAGCTAGAAGGCCTTACTGACAACAACTCGTGATCTGATTGGCTATCGCAACTGTCTATCAACTGTATGTCCTCGTTCACTTGCAGTGCACGGACGCCCGCATTGTTGATTCCGAAGGCCTCCGGCAGATTTCGTACAGCATGGCAACATAAGCTAGCTGAATTCTGATTGGATACAAACTAAAACTAAAAACAACAGCACTGGAACGGGCATAAAAAAAAGTAAATAAAAATATAATTTTATCTTTAATTATTAGGCAGAGAAGGCCTTGCTGGCCCTGACGGCCCACCACTGGTATCTATATATATATATATAAATGCAGGCACGTGCACACATAGGGCCCTATGGGTGCTTGAGCCCCTGCCCTTTTTTGCCTCGTCTTAAAAAGTGCCCTCTGCCTGTGTGTGTGTGTGGTTTTTATTCTTTAAACAACATTAATAAATTCCTGTCAGGGATGTAAAAAAAAATAAAAAATTCCACGTTTTCTTGTAATACGGGGTTGTTTGAGCCTGCCGCTTCGGCCAGAGAGAGAGAGAGAGAGGGCGAGTGAGTGAGTAAGTGAGAGGAGAGAGAGAGCCAAGTTACTGCGCCCCTGAGACGTGACAGTGGAGCAACATGAACCTGTGAGTTATGTTATGGTCTAGTCGCCGTCCACGTATTCAGCATCTAATATGGGTAATATTTCAGAAAAACGCTGTATTATTATATTATTCAATGTGTCAGCTTCTGTTTTTGCCGGACGTCGGAGCACGGTGCATCAATTGAGCACGGCAAATCAATTCCGCACAGAGCAGAGCGGATCGTGCGGGACAGGAAGTAGTGTACAAAATAAAACACCGGGTTAATTTTCAAAATAAAATGCACTGTGTTTACGGCGGATCACATTCCTCTCACAGTAGAGGTTTAGATATAACGTTTATTGTGACTTTGCTATTACTGTGTGGGTTAACAAAATAATAATAATAATAATGATAATAACAACAATAATAATAATGATAATAATAATAATTATTATTATTATTATTAATAATAATAATAATAATTTCAGAATTCTGGGGATATAAGATTTAGGTTATCTGTTAGGAATATTACCATCTGTATTCAAACTTGATTCATGTTGATTATGCCTGCAGCACAATGCCAAAAAAAGAAATGATACAGAAAAGGAAGGAGAAGGAGCGCCAGGAAGCAGCTAAGGGTAGCAGACCTCTTAATGCATGGCTAAAATTGATGATTTCACAGCATTTCATGGAAGCCCTGAATTTACATTGAGGAGCATATTTGGGTATGGGTGGCCTCTATCCTACAGCCCTCTACTGGCCCATGGTCCATATTTTTGGCCCTGTATTGCGTTTCAGTTGTTTAGTCTGAGCATTAAGTGGGAAAGACCATAAGTTACAACTTGATGGTGTTTTCATCAAGTTAAGGGAAGAAGGACATATTTCACATTGAAGTTTTTTCCATTTGGGTATTTATTTTTGTATTTTTTTTCAAAGTTCATGTTGCACTGTTCAATGTTCAATATTAAAGTGCTTATCTTTAACAATACATAGCCTAATAAAAAACCACTGTTTTGTTGCTTTTCATGTCTTCCAAGCCTATGATAATGTGAATTAACTCATTATGACAATAATTTGTTGACACAAAAGAAATGGCAATCACTTTTACCTACAAAGGACACACAGCTAAGTAGTTAGCTTCCTATTAGCAAATTTAATTTTACATTAATTTCCATATTGTGTAAAGGACCAAAAAAAAAATGTCTGCCCTTTTCTGACTTTGAGCCCCTGCCCCTCTATAATCATGTGCACGTCCCTGTATAAATACATACTATGGAGGTTAATTTGTGTCTTTATTACGAAAGCTAATTTTGACACTGAACTAATGTAACTGAATGTTTTGCGTACAAATTTGTGAACTGCTGACAATTTCATTGAAACAAAATCTCAGCAAAATGTGTGTGTTTAAAGTTTCAGTGTATAGAAATTCAGTGTTTTAAAATTCAGTGTATAAAAATTCAGCGCTGACAAATTCCGCATAGAAAAATTGTATGACTGTCCCAGAATCAGCCAATGAGATGCCATGTGTGAAGTCACATGACACGGGTCTTGTTGTTGTTGTTTGTTTATTTTTATGTACATGTTTGACTGTCTTCATGGGGTGTGGGTGTTATTTCTCATTTTGTTTTTAACTATGTAAAGCACTTTGAGCTGCATTTTAAATGTATGAAAAGTGCTTTATAAATAAAAATGTATTATTAGTAGTAGTAGTAATAGTACCCTTACAATCACTCCAAACCAGTTCAATAATGTAAATAACTGTGTCCCTCAACTTACCTCTTTTTCAGCCAACATTTTTTTATCCACTTCTTCCTCCGTAAATCTTGATACATATTGACGATGACCCGCCCTGCTATACTTCTGATTGGCTCAAATGAAAAATGCTCAAAGCCAATCAGAAAGAAGGGGCGGTCTAAGCATGCCCGCCCCCAAAGTGCCAAAACGAAACATGACAGCGCACAGACAGAGACGGCGCATGCGCAGAAAGGCACTGCGCGCGCGCAAAAGGGTGTCGCGCGCACGAAGTGGAGAATCAGCGCGCGATAACAGTTTTTATGCGCTTGGATTTTTGGCACTAATGTGACGCCATAGTCTGTCTTGTGTTTTGAAGCAGCACATTTTTCTGCAGTAAATTTTTCAGCACTTCATTTTTTTACACTGAATTTTTAAACACTAAATGTTTATACACTGGATTTTAAAACACGGAATTGTTAGACACACGCATTTTAAATAAATAAATGATAAATGGGTTATACTTGTATAGCGCTTTTCTACCTTCAAGGTACTCAAAGCGCTTTGACAGTACTTCCACATTCACCCATTCACACACTGATGGCAGGAGCTGCCATGCAAGGCGCTAACCAGCAGCCATCAGGAGCAAGGGTGAAGTGTCTTGCCCAAGGACACAACGGACGTGACTAGGATGGTAGAAGGTGGGGATTGAACCCCAGTAACCAGCAACCCTCCGATTGCTGACACGGCCACTCTACCAACTTTGCCACGCCGTGCCCTAACAATTTCTTTTTTCAATTACATTGTCATCAACATTTAATGCAAATTTCAGTGGGGAAAAAACTTTGATAATAAAGACAAATTAACCTCCACACATACACACATAAGATCAAAACATATCCATATATACCTATATGTTTAAATCACACACAAAAACCTATACAAATATTTCTAAGACCACTGGCCATAATCTTTACATTCTGTCAAATAGTCCTGTATCTTTGAGGTATTTAATATTATATATTTACTGTAACCCATTTTGCCATAGTTCCTAATATAACTATTTTCCAATTATTTCCTCCCTTACTGATCTTTTCCTTTGACTTCCGTCTCTCTCCCGTATACTTCTTAAAAAATGTCAAACCTGTTCGCGGCCATCTGTCTATGGAGTTCACCTGCCGATAGCGGCCACAAAAATCTCCCCCGCAGGAAAAAGTAGTGTTATATACCTTGTCTGTAGCGGCCATTTGTTTAACGCGGCTATAGCGGCCACCAATATCAAAATTTGCCGTACCAACGTCCGTGAAATTTCATTCCTTAAGCGGGATTTGCGGGCAGCCAGACCAGTGAAGCTCCCAATAAACTTTGCACAGCTAACTAATCCCCAAAAGTCCGGCAAGAATGGCTTCTTATTCACGTGAGCAACAACGAGCAGTCTCAAATTCAGTCGCACCGGTCAAGCTTAGAAAGCAAGCAAAATTGTATTTTGGAAATGCTTTACTACAATTCCGGATACATGCACACATACATAAGTACTTGTTTAAAGGTCAACATGTACGGAAATTGAAAATGGCAGCCAACCTGCGTATAGTGAATGTGAATTATATTTATATAGCACTTTACATAGTGAAACCCAATACAAAAGTTACATTTAAGCCAATGTGGGTGGCACTGGGAGCAGGTGGGTAAAGTGTCTTGCCCAAGGACACAATGGCAGGGACTAGAATGGCAGAAGCTGGGATCGAACCTTGAACCCTCAAGTTGCTGGCACAGCCACTCTACCAACCGAGCCATACCGCCCCAGTGGACAGCTGTCTTTAGCGGTCACTTTCTTTGTTTCCTTTGAGTGGTCACTATAGACAGGTTTGACTGGACTATGTTCTACTTCTTCAACAGTTTTACATGTCGCACACTTTTCTGTTTGACATTTTCTTATTTTTTTTATTTAGCAGTGAATGATTAAATGGTAATCTTCTCAAAGGCAACTTCTTCTCCTCCTCCACCTTCTGGTTCTTCTCCTTCTCTTCCTTCTTATTGTTCTCCTCCTCCTCTTTGTTCTTCTTCTCCTACTCCTTCTTATTCTCCTACTCTTCCTCCTCCTTCTTCTCCTCCGTCGTCTTTTTTTTCTCCTCCTCCTTCTCCTCCTCCCTTCTCTTCTTTTCCCCTCCTTCATCTTCTCCTCCTCCTTCTTTTCCTCCTTCTTCTTATTCTCCTACTCCTCCTTCTTTTTGTCCTCCTTCTCCTCCGCCGTCTTCTTTTTCTCCTCCTTCCCCTCCTCCTTCCCCTTCTTCTCCTCCTCCTCCTTTTTCTTCTCCTCCTCCTCTTTCTCCCCCTCCTTATCCTCCTCTTTCTCCCCCTCCTGATCCTCCTCTTCCTTCTTCTTGTTCTCCTTCTCCTCCTCCTCATCCTCCCCTCCTTCTTCTCCTCCTCCATCCTCTTCTCCTCTTCCTTCTTCTTGTCCTTCTCCTCCTCCTCCTCTATTTCCATCTCCTCCTCCTTCCTCTCTTCTTCCTTCTTCTTGTTCTACTCCTTCTTGTCTTCCTTCTCCTCCTCCTCCGTCCTCTTCTCCTCATTTTTCTTCTTCTCCTCTTCCTCCTCCTTATTCTCTCTTCTCTCCTCATCCTTCTTCTTTTCCTCCTCCTACTCCTTGTTCTTCGTCTTCTTCTTCTGCTCCTCACCCTCCTCCTCCTTCTTCTCCTCCTCCTTCTTCTTCTCTTCGTCATCCTCCTCCTCCTCTTCCTTCTTCTCCTCCTCCTTCCTCTTCCCTTCAACTTCCTCTTCCTTCGTCTTCTTCTTTGTTGTTTTAGGGTGGATGCAAGCTGAACGAGTGAACCCCCCTGGATGCGAATGACCTTAACTACTGACTTACAGCAGTGATGTCATACAGGTTCAACACGGCCCGTGAGATGAGTTTGCAAAAAAACATATATAAAATAAATAATGCACCACTTCTACTGTATGTACCTCATGGCCTACAACTAGGGATAGGAATCAAAAAACAGTTCTTGTTCAGAACCGGTTCCCAGTGTATCCATTCCTAGGCATTGCTTGCCATTTTGTCAAACGGTTCTCTTATGGATTATTGCAGGTGGGGATGACATCATTACGCAATGTGCGTAGTGACGTCTGGTTGCAAAATGGCGGCTCCTGTTTGAAACAAGCACTAACATTTTACAAGAAAAGATGGTAACAAAGCTACTTGTAATACTTATAAGGCTGCTAGTTCATCAAGAACTAGAGATGCTGAAAGATATCAAGACGCAGCATGCAATAATTGTAAATGAAAGTCTTTTTAACCGTTCCTATTTCACCCCAGCAGAGGTAACGCGAGTACGTCCTCTGAATACAACAGGTACTAACTAACACCGCCTATCAAGTTAGCGCTATATTTGTTAAGTTGAAATGAATGGCTTCTCATTTAGATGAGCAAGACGAGAAACAGATTCTGACTGGCAGCGAGGCGGGCAGCACTCACTCCAGTTCACGTCTGCCGCTAGACGAATGTCACCGAGCAGCGACTAAGTTTGTGGTCAAAAGCTTGCATCTATTTGCTGCAGTAGAAACTCTTAATTTTCGGTAAGTGAATGTTCAATCGTAGTCAGAGAAAAGTTGAATGTTTTCCTCCGACAACATTTTCACTCAGTCATTATAACACATACAATTAGAATATGGTGTAAAAGTCCATTCATGTCAGCAATTGATTTCAAATGTCAAACTAGTACGTGATATAAAGTACATGCAAAGTGACATATGGCAAGCCTTTATGTGTTATTATTTTCATCATCATAGCTTACAGTTTTTGAAACCTTACATTTTCTGAGATTTTCAATTCAAGGTTTTCATAAACTGTAAGCCATATTCATCTAAATTCCAACCAAAGAAGCAGGGCCGCAGTTTCAGGAGCCCAAGTTCTCAGGGGCCGTACATCAAAATGTGGATGTTTCTTTAGAAAGTGCCTCTGTAGATTATATTCCTTTGAGACTGTTTACATATTTACAAAGTAAACACATCGGCTTTCACACTGCACTGTAAATAAATTCATTATTCTGCCCTCGCTACTGGTTTTCAGCGTGTGCAGGTAGACAGTTAACAGCAGGAAGAAACAATAGCTAAGTTTTGTTGATGATTGATGTTCCTTCTTTGAATTATTTTTCTTCCTCCGTTTTATTTCTTTATACGTCTTCCTTTATTTATAAACATTACAAAAGTATAATTGTGTATGTTTTATAAATAAAATAGGTTTAGTGTTAATACACACAGCAAACATTGCACACATACTTTAACACAATTAGACCTAAGGTGTAGCTTTATCGCCTTCTGATGGCCAAATTGAGTGCCACATGTATTTAAGCAGTTTTGAATGCTTGAGTTAAAAACACGACCACGAATACAAAACACATCACAAAGTCATCAATTTCAATACATTCATACTTTGTTGTCCAGTCGCTGTCAAAAGTCAGATTTTTGCAACTTCTTTAGATTTTTTTCAGAGTCGATAGTGCCATCTTCTTCTACTCACCCACT
The DNA here is from genome assembly GCF_033978785.1 of Entelurus aequoreus. Taxonomy (NCBI): domain Eukaryota; kingdom Metazoa; phylum Chordata; class Actinopteri; order Syngnathiformes; family Syngnathidae; genus Entelurus; species Entelurus aequoreus. The sequence goes on from NC_084750.1 coordinate 1,781,231, forward strand.
GCTGCTTCATTCTGACACTTATGCCTAGCTGTTGCCCCCTGCAGAATGGTGGGAGTACTGGATGCATGAGCAACCCTATTTGGGTGATGTTCGGCGGGCCAAATTAAAAGCTTTGGCGGGCCGGATGTGGCCCGTGGGCCGCCGGTTGAATAGGTATTCACCACTCCTACTGTATTTACCTCAAGGGCGGCACCACTAGACACACCAAAAGAATTGGAATCGAACATATTTTCAACATTAACACACACACATTCACTATTCATTATTTGTAAACATTGTTAATTATTCTTTGTAATTAAGATTATTTGTGCCAATTTGACAAATTCAAGACCTGTACTGAGTGAGTCCTTTCAGTCCAATCGTTGCTTCCAGCTGTGCCTCAGTGGTAATACACAAAAAGGAACTTAATAATCGGCCTCCCTCTTTCAACTAGCAGGCCTGAAGAATGCTTAGTAAATATTTGAATCTGTTATCATCACTTCCTACAGTCGAGCAAAACAATGACAGGTGAAGGTCAAACTGCCACAACAACACAAGGTGGCAGGAAATATTTTAATAATGACTAAAACAAAATATGTTGTGGACCAAAAATCAGTTCATATTGTCTACTGCTCGCAAGTGTTACCATATCTGAGTTATTGTTCAGAAATATGGTAAATAACTACAAAAGTACTTTTAATCACTATAACCAAGAACGTACAACATGTCTTCTGCGAGAAATAAAACATTAAGGAAAATGTAAACTTTGAACTTAAAGAGTTAATATTATAGATATTGTTCTACATTAAAAAAACTTCCTTGTGGTCTACATAACATGTAATGGTGGTACATAGGTCAAAATGTTGCATATATGATGTTTTACAGACCATCGTTGGCACACATTTATCATTCAAAGCGCATGTTAAAAAAAAATCACATATCGTTAAATACAATCTGTCAAATTTCAATCATATAGGACCATTCCTCAATTCCAAGATGGCTAAAGTCTATATGCACGCCATGATATTTTCCACATATAAATTATTGTTTCACAATTTGGACACACACAACAGAAACTGCACTAAAACCCATTGTGACGGACTCAAGCCGCCTCGTGGGCTCCATGGACCATCAAATAGCGACATCTCTGAGCAGTTTGACGTTTGTTTCATTTTTTCAAACAAAACCTCAGTCCCGGTCGCTTTTCAGCTCCTCTCCTCCGCTCGCTCGCTTGTCGTCTCGGGCTCTCCTCCTCTCTCGCTCGCTCCGCGTCAGCTTTTCGTTGGCTCCTTCCAGCCTTCTTCTCATCTCCCTCTGCTGCTCCCCTTTTCTTCAGCGAGAGGAGATTGGATGATCGTGCCCAGGTGCGCGGATCGCACACCTGGGCACGATTGCGGCGTCGCTCCCGGCGCGCCCCGCCTCGCCACTCGCTCGCCGTCCACGCCTCCTTGCCGCCATCTTGGGCCGGGCCCCGGCGTTCCCTGCCTTGCTGCTCGCTCGCCGGCCCCGCCTCTCCACAGTCCTCCATCGCCAAACGCAAGCCGGGATTCCGACCGGCTGCGCGTACTCCCCCCCCCCCCCCCCCTTTTTTTTCCGAGGGAGCGGGAAGTGAGGACGGCCAGGTCCCCCTGTGGCCCCGATCTTCTCCTTTTCTGTGTCTTCTTCCTTTTCCGCCTGTTCTTTTTTCCCCTCTTCATCTTCATCGTCTTTTCCTTGGTGTTTTTCTTTGTCTTCTTGGTCTTTTTCTTTGTCTTTTTGGTCTTTTTCTTTGTTTTTTTGGTATTTTTCTTTGTTTTCTTGGTCTTTTTCTTTGTCTTCTTGGTCTTTTTCTTTGTCTTCTGGGTCTTTTTCTTTGTCTTTTTGGTCTTTTTCTTTGTCTTCTTGGTCTTTTTCTTACATTAATTACTGATATTAGAATTGTATATATGTATATAGTCACTGTTGTTTTCCAGATTACTTTCCTGTTGAATGGCCATTCAACTTATTGTGTGTATATATCTGCTGTCCCTCACAAATTGTTTAATAAACGGTCTCAACCAAGCTGCAATTTGAGCTTTGCCTTCTCTCTCCAAGTCGAAACCCTAGTCTTTTGGTTCTTAGCCCATAAAACCCCATATTTATTGCATTGATTTGTTGCACGTATAGGTTACATGTGTGTGTCAATTAAAACCACGCCCACCAACTGGCGTGCAGTGCACAACGTGCTCAACACGTCAGACTGTTGTTACTCATCAGGCAATGGACCATGATGGCAGCGGCAGTTTCAACACAGGGGCTCGGTGGTCGCAAACGTAGAGACGACATATGGGTGTATTTTAAATATAACCCAGCAGATAATAAAACTGAGTGTATTGTGAAGGAAGACGGTGACAAATGTGGCCACAAAATATGCGGAAAAAATACGACCAACCTTAAGCGGCACCTTAAGGCTCGCCACAAGGATATTTTTTCGAAGGTAAGTTACAAATGCTGTTAACATAATCGATAAATGTCATAGTAAGCTAATACATTAGCACGTTTTCCACATACTCCTGGCGCAAATGGGCTGCTAACTTCAGGCTAAAGTTAGCTTTTGTTACGCTAACGTCAATTCATTATGTGTGTGTTACTTTAGCAGCATGTTTAGCCATGTTTACCTTCAGTGACGGTGTGGTTATCTCTTTGTGAGTACGCTCTGTCAGCACGTAACTTGATATCTTAAACAGGTCAAGTTACTGTTATACGTAGAGTCTGCTAGCTTTAGCCTAAAAGCCACAAGTGACGTTGTGCAGCCCCATTAAGGAATCAGGAATTAATTGATTATTTTATTACATGGTTTGCAAAAAATAAAGAGAGTGGGTTTGTATGATATCTGTTGTAATTGCACTGGCAGACATGGCCAAGTTGAGCATATGTGTTCCTCATCCATCTGTCAGGGTTGTCCCTGACAGTTTGATCAAGTTTTAGTTTTCCTCTGCGTTTGTCTTAGTTTCATGTCTTTATTTCCTGTCAGCACTCTTATTTTGATTCAGTTTCCTGTTTGTTCCCTGAGTGCTTTGTCCCCTCAGCTGTGGTTGATTGGCACCTGGCCACACCTGGTGTCAGTCAGCCAGCTGCCTATTTATACCTCTCCTGCCCTCCAGTCACTGCTGGATCATTGTCATTATAGTGTCTACCTGAATGTCATTAGAATAATTGTCACTTGTCACTTACCGGCTACCAATTTGTCGTTGTAGCTCCGTCTACTTTTGTCCACTCCGCTTTAGTCACAGTTCCTTCGTGTCACAGTAAGTGTTTTTTGTTTCTTGTCCATAGTGTAGCCTTTGTGCTATTTTAGTTTATAGCCTAGTTTGTTCTCCGCCTTGTGCGCGTGTAGCGATGTAGTACTCCTTTGCGTTGTGTTTTTTCTGGCTCAAACAGGGTTTATTCTGGTAAAAACAGTCATAAAGAGTCTTCAATCAGCCTTCTCTATACATTCTAAACTGTCACATGGAAGATAGCAGACTGACTAGCATGTTAATCACACGATAAAAAAACACACAATGCCTGGTAAAAACAGTCATAAAGAGTCTTCAATCAGCCTTCTCTATACATTCTAAACCTGCACAGAAATAAAACAAAACTTAACATAAATGTGTCTCCTTTAAGCCTTCAGCAACACAGCTAGCCTGCTAATAAGTTTGCTGAAAGCTAATTGACGGGGCGCCAGAGAGCACAACTTACCGTCACATGGAAGATAGCAGACTGACTACACATACGGGCCTCAGCCTGGAAGTCTGCTGGGACATGTGACGTTCAGTGACCATAAAAAAATAGGAAATTACAGTACTAAACTTAGAATAATAACATTTGCAAAATAAAGAGTCACATTACATAATGTGTAAATATAATAAATTAGATAAGATGACATTAAAATAAAATGACATTAAAATAAGAAGAGTAGTAAGACAGTAAGCAATTGAGATCATAAATTACCTCTGTTACACGCGCCTTTTGTTTGTGTTTTGCCATAGTATTTGAATTAAATCATGTTTTCTCACACAACGCCTGCCATCATCTCTGCACCTTGGGGTTCGTATCCAGCAAACTCTGACACCATCACTCATATTTTGGGCATGTTTATGTTCATTGTACTTTAACAAATTCTGAGAAATAAAGCCACAATTGCTGAAGTAGAATGTTTTTGTTTTTTGGCTTTTTTGGAGTAATGAACTTTGATTCCACTGTTACCACTTTATCTGTGTGTAATACACAATCCTTGGATCATACATTTGCTGCTGGGTGGAAACCTTATATGTCTAAAACCATTCCTTTATTATTTGTGAAAATAGCAGATCTGCAAGCTTACAATGGGTTGAACTTATAAATCTGCTGCTATTTTCACAACTTATGTGACACTGCCCAACAGCAATCTCCAATACTTATTGACCTAAATTAATTTGTTAAAAGACTATACTTATATTATACTTTGTATTCTTTTTTTTTTGGACTAAAACCTTTTTGACTTTTCATCGACTAAAACTAGACTAAAACCCTTTTGAGTTTTCGTCGACTAAAACTATCACATATAAAAGTGACTAAAATGTGACTAAAACTAATAAGCATTTTAGTCCAAAAGACTAAGACTAAGACTAAATGTAAGATGGTTGTCAAAAACAACACTGCATAACAGGACCCTCTAAACATTTGTACCCACGTACATCACTTAAAACTTTTAGCATATCAGAATGTGGAATGGATTAATGAACTAAGTAGTAAAATGATCCACTTTAAAAACGTGCTCAACCTCAGTGTTCAAGTACAATAAAAATCCTGATAAGCATCTTGAACTTGATCAAAAGTCTGATAATTGTATTAATCTCTTAATGTGAATAAAAATCTATCCACATGAACCTTATTGATTATTTAATTGGAATTATTGAGCAGAGGAAGTGAACAAACAAATGTGTTAGAAATGGAATAAGCTCTGCTTCTCCCTGCTCCTTTTCAGACATGTCGTAAAAAGAAACTGGTGTACCTTATTGTAACTGTAACCGTATGTTCCAAACTTATTAAAACCATAACCACCTTCTGGGTGGAAGTGCTGGCATTCGCAACCTTCTTTGACCCCAGGTGCTGGGTAAAACCAATGTCGGGAGACTGAGTCAGCATGGCGTTGGACTCTTTGTTCATGCACTTCTTACGTGGACTGAGACACAGAAAAAATAACCACACAAAGTTGACAAACAAGATGGCGAACGTTTGGAAAGTTTGTGTTGACAAAGTGAGGAACAAAACAATGAAGCACTGCGGTTTTTGTTTGGACTCCTTGGCAGAGGTTTTGTCTGAAGTGAGCTGATGAGCATCGAACTGGAGTTTGTTGTGTTTTTGATGAGCAACGAGCGTGACAAATGTGACTTTGGAGGAGGTACCGCCTCTGTAGTGACTCGCCGCACCTGAAGAAAGCATGTTTATGCTCAACAAGAAATATGTTGATAAAACATGAGTCACGCTGCCAGGGGGCGGGGCCTGCTCGCAAAAGGAGACCGGAGGACGCCTTCTTCTCCTGGCTTCAGCAAAGATGCTCAGACAGTCTGCCTGAAGTAAAGAAGCACAGACTCACAGAAAGTTTCTTCAACCAGAAGACACCATGACCTCGAATTTATTCATCATCTTAGTCTCTATTCTTCTAAGCAAAGGGAACGCCTGGCAAAACGACATCAAAGCACCGGGAGCCACTGCCATGGGAGATGTAGTCATCGGAGGAATATTCCCCATCCATCGCAAAGTGAATAGAAGTGAAGATTCCTTTGCTCCTCAGGAATATTCATGTCGCAAGTAAGATTCATACTCTTCCTGTTTTGTAGACAGAACAATTTTTTTTAACGTTTGTTTATCTCTTTTTTTTTTCATTTTATTTCTATTGACATCCAGCATCAGACATTCCTATCCATTACATCATATTCACATACATCTTATATCTGTTGTCTGCCCTAAATGTCCAAATGTTTTTTGTTTATATCCCAACCATACCACCCACCCCCCACCCCAAAAAGAAAGTAACAGCAAAAAAAACAACAAAGTAATATCTACACATACAACAATTGAATAAACAAAAAATAAATGATAATACATTAATAATAATCAGAAATAAAATAATTAAAAAATATATAAACAGATACATATATGTATATATACACACACACATACACATGTACATACATACATACCTGTACACATATAGAGAGTAATCCTTTTTTTTTTTGAGTAGTACAATCACTAATTCGTAAAATTAAAGTCAGGTTTATGGGGCGTGACATAATTGACCCAGTTTTCCCAGTATGAAGTAAATTTTTCCAATTTATAATTAATAAAGGCAGTTATCTTCTCCATTTTATATATGTCCATTGTGATTTCCATCCATTGCTTCAAAGTTGGGCTATCCTGGGATTTCCATTTCCTAGTATTGGTCTTTTTACAGGCCACCAGTAGGATATTCATTAAGTGTTTATCTTTCTTCAGCCAGTCCTGAGGTACATGTCCAAAAAACAAAGTTTTACTTTTAAGGGGTATTTCACGTTTGAAAATATCCTGTAGAGCTTGGTGTATCTCTTTCCAATAGTCCTTTATGATGGAGCAGTCCCAGAAAACATGGTGGTGGTTTGCATTTGAATTCCCACAATTTCTCCAGCAGACAGGGGAGTTGTTATCATAGTGAGACTTCTGAGAAGGTGTAATAAAAAATCTTATCAAGCTTTTCCAGCCAAACTCCCTCCACTTGGGTGAGCTGGTACAAGTCCATTGATATTTCCATATTATTGTCCATTCTTCCTCAGATATAGTTATCCCTCCTTCCTTCTCCCATTTTATTTTAATATATGAAGTTGAATATGATTTCATATTCAACAGACCCTTACACAAGCATGAAATACTTCTATCAATAGTTTCTGAATTGTAGGCTTTTGTAAACAATTCAATCAAACATATACTCGTCTTTGTGACACTTTTCACCTTCATATTAACATGTCGCAACTGCAAATATCGATAGAAGTCTTGGTTTTCTAATATAAATGTCCTTTTAATAGTTTCAAAACTATACATTTTTTCATCTTTCATTACACTACATAAAGCTGTTATACCCTTAGATATCCAGTCCTTAAATCTTGAGTCTAATTTATTAGGTGTAAACTCTGTATCATAGGCACACCATTTAAGAACTGCAATATCACTCTCGAGTTTGTATTCCTTTATAATCATTTTCCACACTTTAAGGGTCTATTTCACCCATGGGTTATCAGTGTTATTTATGTGGGTCTGTAAATTGCTATCCGCCAGGATTGCTTGTATGGGGATGGAGGGCATTTCTTCTTCAATAATTTTCCATTGAGCAATGTATGAAGGGTTGCACCAGCATATCACTGCTCTCATCTGGGCTGCAAAATAATAATCTCGGAAGCAAGGTAAACCCCATCCTCCCTTTTGTTTGACCAATTGTAAAGTTTTGAGACGAACTCTTGGCCTTTTACTTTGCCATATATACCTTGATAGCATTTTGTCCCATTCATTGAATTGGTTTTGGTTAATCTCTATTGGCAGGGTTTGAAATAGGTACAGCAATCTTGGCAGTACATTCATTTTGATGGAATCAATTCTAGAGCTAAGGCTAAAAAAAGGAATTAAGTTCCATCTTGCTATGTCATCTTTTATTTTTTTATGTATGGGTAGATAATTGTATTCTGATAATTTTGTTAGATCTTTTGGCAAATTAATGCCCAGGTATTTAAAAGACTCTGTTTGCCATATCAAAGGGTAACTACTTCTGATTTCCCCTGGTGGGTTATAATTATATGAGAGTAAATGGGTTTTACCTATATTGATTTTATATCCTGATAGTTGACCATACAGTTCAAATGATTGCATTAATTTAGGGAGCGAGTATGTTAGGTGTCCGATGTAGACCAAAATGTCATCTGCATAGTGGGGAGTAAAACAGGTATTAATTCTTTTTTAAATTCCTTATACCACTCTGCCGTGTAACCGTCTGATCCTGGCAATTTACTTAGTTTAAGCCTATTAATTGCAACTTTTAATTCATTTTCAGTTATTTCTGCAGATATTGTTTGGTTTTGTTTGTCATCTAAAATAGGTAAATCCAGGGAGTTCAGGAAGCTGTCAATTTGGGTTATGCTCCTACTACAGACCTCAGAGTATAAAGTTTTATAAAAATGTTCGAAGGCTTCCTGAATTTCGTTTGGTTTAGTTTTTATCTCTTTTGTTCTTGGATCCCTGATTTTATGAATTGTGTTTTCCGCTATCTTTTTTTTTAGTTTCCAGGCCAATATTTTCATAGACTTAGAGCCACTTTCATAGTGTCTCTGTTTCAAGAACATTAGATTTTTTTTTTATTTCTTTGTGGCCAAACTGTTAATTTCATTCCTAGTATTTCTTATTTCCCTAAATGTATCCTGTGCCAAATCTAGTTTGTGTTTTCTTTCTAATTATTTTAGTTTTTTTATTAAGTCATTTGATTTTGTATTCTCATTTTTTTTCTTAAAGGAAGATATTGCTATAATTTTCCCTCTTAAAACAGCCTTCAGGGTATCCCATAACATGGGAGGCGAAACCTCTCCTGTGTCATTGAACTCCAAGAAGAGATTAATTTCAGATTTAATTTGTGTTTTAAATGATAGGTCATTCAGCAGACTTGAGTTTAGTTGCCATGTATTCTTTTTTTGCCCTCAGATTAAAGTCAATAGATAGGTATATAGGTGCATGGTCACTTAAATCTATCAATTTTATCTTTATCCTTAACGAATGTTAGAAAATAATCTATTCTTGTATAAAGACAGTGTGGCGCAGAGAAATAAGTATAATCCCTTCTGTCTGGAAAAAAGTCTCGCCATATGTCAATTAAGCCTACTTCCTCAAAAAGTGTGTTTACTTTCTTATAAAGGGGTTTAACGTTATGTATTTTTGTACTAGATGAGTCCAATTTTGGCTGTAGATATATATTTAAATCCCCACCACAAATCAAAAAACCTTCGGTTTCCGTTACCATAATATTGGTGATTTTTTGGAAGAAATTAATATCACTCCCAGGGGGTGCATAGACATTCAGTAAGGTGATTGGGTTCCCATCTATCTTTCCCTTTACTAAAATAAATCTACCCTCTTTATCACCAATTTCCAGTACTTTTTCAAAATTTAGCTTTTTTGAGATGAGAATTGCAACTCCTCTCCTATGTCCTAATTTATATGACGAAAAAAACAAATGAGTGAAGCCCATTCTCTTTAGTTTTACATGCTCCTTGTCAGTTAAATGGGTCTCCTGTAAATATACTATGTGGGCTTGTTCTGTCCTCACCTTTGATAATATTTTATTGCGTTTAATTGGGTTCAGTAGCCCATTAACATTAAACGATACACATTTTACTTTGTCACTAACCATATGTATTTACTTGTAAGTATACCAATAAAATATTCAAAATAAAACCTAGCAAGTCTACTCCCATAACGAAAAAATTGAAATAGCAAATAAAACAAAGCAAAATAACTAAAATTTTTTTTAAAAGAACAGAAGAAAAAAGAAAAGTGTAGTTCCAAGGCAGGGGTCTCTAATAGATGACCCTGAGTTAAGCTAGATAAAACGTCTAGCTGTGGGGGAAATCCTCTCTCAACTATGGGCTGAGGGCCCCCATTATGGCACTTGGTAGAAAGAGAAAAAAAATCTCTGTTCATTACATAGATACATCCCTCATTTGTATTTTTTCTCATCTCGCTGGGGTTATTATATAAACGCAAATGTCATAGAAGGAATTTAAAGTCACCTGTTTTGGTTCTGTTCATCTTACCAACACTTTAAGAAGTCAGTCAAAATTAACAGGTCCTCCGGAGAAGGCGATGATTATCTTCTGAAGGCTTGCAGTCTCTGCTTGATGCTTTTCTCTGGCTCCTCACCTGTCCCCTCCCGGCTCCTTCCTCCCATGATCTCCCAGGCGGAGCGGGACAGCTGATCCAGCAGGCTCTCCCTCGGCGTAATCACGCTGACTGGCAGTCCTCTGTCCTTCATGTCTTTTGTCGCCTCCTTTGCTGTCCGGTACAGCTGCGTGCCGTCCTCATAAAACACTCGTAATTTGGCCGGGAACGGAGTCTGGAAGCGGATATTTTTTTGCTTTAACACTCGCTTGGCTTCAGCATATTCTTTCCTCTTTTGCAGGACTGCTGGGGGGTAATCCTGGTCAAAGTATATTTGTCTCCCGTTCAGAAAAATCTTCTTCTTTCCCCAGGCTTTACGCATGACATCTTCTTTCATCCTGTAGCGGAGGAATTTGACTATTATTGCTTGTCTTCTCTGTCTCCGGCGGGTCTTGGCGCGAACGCGCGGTGCGCCCCTTCGATGTCGAGTTGCGTAGTTACGGGGATCTCCAACATGTCCCGCAGCAGTTTTTCCACAAACTCTGGAATGGACGGTTCCTCGGCTCCTTCGGGAACATTGTATATCCTCAAGTTCGGGATCTCCCTTCATAGTCGATTAGTTTGTTTTCTTGCTGATTAATGACTTTTATCATGTTGTCCAACACATACTCCACGTTTTGAATCCGGTCCTCCACCTTCTCAATTCGCTCCTCTGTGTCTGTTATGTGTTGTTTAATGTTGGTGAGCTCGGATTTAATATCGCTCAGCTGTTCTTTTATGTCCTTTCGGAAGTCCCGAATCTCCTCCAGAACTTGGACTAACCCTTCGGCGTCCGCCTCCTTTGAGCGAGGGTTAGCATTAGCACCGCCATCTTGTAGCTTTACAGGTGAGCTGTTCGCGGACACAGAGCTTTCCTCATTTACAGGTTCTGCACCGATATTTGCTCGATTTCCTCTAGTTTTCCCCATTCTTGCCCCTTTTGTTTATTCAGAGATTATCTGAAACTTTGGCACTTTACGGTCTAACGGGGCGAAATAACTTTTCTCACGAGGGAGCTGTTACTCTAAGCTGCCATTCAGCTTGGTGACGTCACCGGAACTCTCACATCACGTTTGTTTATCTCAGTCGTGGTACATACAGCTGTTGGTAGAGGTTCCCAGCAGGCATAAAACACTGAAACAACGTTTAGAACTTGTTGAATTTGCAACTCAAACCTAACGTTGAAACATGCTTTGTAAGGACGTTTATTCAAAGTTGAGTTCTGACATTGATTTGATTATTGATTTGTGGTCATCTCCCAACTAATATTGTACAACTCAAACTTAACTTTGTAGCAACATGCTTTTTGACAATGTTTATTCAATGTTGGGTTCTGACATTGATTTGACCATTGAAATTTGGTCATTTCCAAACTAATAGTCTACAACTCAAACCTAATGTTGAAACAACATGCTTTTTGACAACGTTTATTCAATGTTGGGACAAGCGGTAGAAAATGGATGGATGGATGGGTTCTGACATTGATTTGATCATTGAATTTTGGCCATTTCCCAACTAATATTCTACAACACAAATACAAAGTTGAAACAACATGCTTTTTGACAATGTTTATTCAATGTCGGGTTCTGACAATGATTTGACCATTGAATTTTGGTCATTTCCCAACTAATATTCTACAACTCAAACTTAACGTTGAAACAACATGCTTTTTGACAATGTTTATTCAATGTTGGGTTCTGATGTTGATTTGATCATTGAAATTTGGTCATTTCCCAACTAATATTCTACACCTCAAACTTAACGTTGAAACAACATGCTTATTGACAACGTTTATTCAAAGTTGGGTTCTGACATAGAATTTTCGTCATTTCCCAACCAACAACATGGATCCAACGTTGGACATCAACATTGTATCAATTTACAAATACAACTATTTTGCAACGCTGTGTCTAAGTCACTTTTAAAGGGCATGTACGTATAATCAACGTTGTGTCAATGTCTTGTGCCTGCTGGCTTATCAATACTATGTTCATGTTGCGTGGAAAAGACAGAATTACACAGAGTTCATTCAGTATGTTTGAAAAGTAATAACAAACTCCGGCCGTCAAAAATATGACAGCTAGTAATTACAGAAATGATAGGCGTTGTAGACGTTGTGCACATATTGTTCTGGGGAAAGTTTGATGCACGTTATAATTATATAATGCAAAAGTGAAAATTAAAACAGAAGCATGGGAATTTGGCATCAAACAAATGTTTCCATTGCCAAACCTTAAAGTTACAGTCCTCCTGTACTTTATATAATTATTATGGCTGGCATATTCATTTGATGTTTTTACAGCTTCTGTGATTTTTATTATTAAGAGTTTGGATGAATCCTGGACAAAATTGTAAACATATACAGGACATACATCTTGTAATAACAATAATAATAATAATAATAATAATAATAGGTGCAGCTGAAGTTTCTAGAACAAGCTTTACATCAAAAGACACATCCACTAAAGAAAGAAATAATAATCATAAAATAAAATAAAAAAGTTTAGTTTTTTTACACAATGTGTAAACACATAAAATAAACTTTTTTCAAAAGAAAATCTTTCAATGAGTCTTTAATTATTCAAATGTATTTATGGTGATGTCGTCACAATATCACCACAACATTTAAATAAGTTCCTTATTCTCTTTTATTACGACACAAAGTCAATTATACACAATTACTAAACAAAATCAAAAACTTCCATCGATTACTCATTTAAATCCTTCTTTCTTTTTGTCCCCAAAGTCCTCCTGTGTCCAAGGAATTATTTCCTGAATTTGTAAAACAAAAACCACACCAGTATCCTCTCACTGGACTCCTACAGTACATGCAGAAGGTATTTTCCACATTGTTATATTACAGCCTTTTTCCAAAATGGAATCAATTCATTTTTGTACTCAACATTGTACACACAATACCCCATAATGACAACGTGAAAAAGTTTTTGCAAATGTATTAAAAATCACAAGTATGTGAGTATTCACAGCCTTTGCTCAATACTTAGTTGATGCACTTTTGGCAGCAATTCCAGTCTCAAGTCTTTTTGAACATGATGCCACAAGCTTGGCACACCTATCTTTAGGTGCTTTCAACCATTCCGCTTTGCAGCACATCTTAAGCTCCATCAGGTTGGATGGGAAGTCTTGGTTTTCCTCCAGGATGTCTCTGTACATTGCTGCATTCATCTTTTCCTCTATTCTGACCAGTCTGCCAGTTCCTGCCACTAAAAAGCGTCCCCACAGCATGATGCTGCCACCACCATGCTTCACTGGGATGGTATTGGCCTGGTGATGAGCGATGCCTTGTTTTCTCCAAACATGATGCCCGGTCTTCAATCTTTGTCTCATCAGACCAGAGAACTCAGTTTCTCATGGTCTGAGAGTCTTTCAGGGGCATTTGGGCAAACGTTTCACTAAGAAATGGCTTCTGTCTGGCCACTCTACTATACGAGCCTGATTGGTGGAAGGTTCTCCTCTCTCCACAGAGGAATGCTGTAGCTCTGACAGAGGGACCATCGAGAGTCCTGGTGGTTCCAAACTTCTTCCATTATGGATGATGGAGGCCACTGTGCTCATTGGGGCCTTCAATGCAGCAGATATTTTTCTGTACCGTTCCCCAGATTTCTACCTGGAGACAATCCTGTCCTAGATTCCTACATACGATTCTTTGGACTTCATGCTTGGTTTGTGCTCTGCCGTGCACTGTCAAGCGTGGGACCTTATATATAGACTGGTGTGTGCCTTTCCAACCAACTGAATTTACCCCAGGTGGACTCAAGGAGGATCATTTGAAACAGGAAGCACCTGATCTCACTTTTGAGCTTCATGGTAACAATAATAGTAATGTCAATACTTATGTACATGTGTTTTCTTTGTTTTTAATTTTCAATGCATTTGCAAAAAAATTATAAAATAACTTTTTCACATTTTTGTTATGTGTGTAGAAAATTGAGGACAAAAATGAATGATTCCATTTTGGAATAAGGCTGTAACATAACACAATGTGGAAAAAGTAAAGCGCTGTGAGTACTTTTCATATGCCATCCATCCATCCATCCATCCATCTTTTTCCGCTTATCCGAGGTCGGGTCGCGGGGGCAGCAGCCTAAGCAGGGAGGCCCAGACTTCCCTCTCCCCAGCCACTTTGTCCAGCTCTCCCCCCCCCCCCCCCCCCCCCCCAATTTGGTCAGCACAAGATCTTCCATTTCTGAAACCAGCCTGGTTTTCCCTCAGTTGTGCATCGACCAATTTCCGCATCCTTTCTAGTAGTATGTGGTTAAGCACCTTCTCTGGCGTTGAGAGGAGCATAATTCCCCTGTAGTTTGTACACTCCCTGAGGTCTCCTTTCTTGGGAATCTTTATGATGTTGCCATCTCTCCAGTCTGATGGGACTTTTTCTTCCTCCCAGATAGCTTGCATAAAATGGAAAAGCATGCTGGAGGATGTTTCGATATCTGCTTTGAGAGCTTCTGCTGGTAGCTCATCTGGCCCTTCTGCCTTTCCTGCTCTCAATGCTTTGATGGCCTTCCTGATTTCCAGTTTGGTGGGGGGGGGAGGGGTTGCAGTTTATTTCAAGCATGATTGGAGCTGGTGGAATATCTGCAGTCAGTTGAGGGGGCTCTCTGTTGAGTAGGTCTTGAAAGTGATCAGTCCATCTCTGGAGTTGATCTTCCTTGGTTGTAAGGAGTGTACCATTTGTGTCTTTAATATACATTTGGGCTTGTTTAAATTTGCCGGTGAGTTTTTTTGTGGTTAGATAGAGTTCTTTCAGATTGTTCTTCCCTGCTGCTTCCTCTGCCTGCGGTGCTAGATCCTCGATGTACTTCTTCTTGTCCCTTCTGACACTCTTCTTCACATCCTTGTTTACTACTTCATATTCTCTTTGTGCTGCTGCCTTTCCTGCTCTAGTTCTGCATCTGTTAACTACCTCCTTTTTCTCCCTTCTCTCACTCACTTTCTTGTGGGTTTCTGTGGATAGCCAAGGTTTGTTTGTGGACTTTTTTCTCCCTACCACTTCTGCACAGGTCTCCCTCCATGTGGACTTCAAACCTTCCCAAATCCCTTCTACAGTTCCTGGTGCTTGTGTTGTCTGGTCCTGTAGTGCTTGAAACCGGTTGTGTAATGTGACTTGGTATAGTTCCAAAGTGCCTGTATCTTGGAATTGTTGTATGTTGAATTTGATCCTCCTTCCTCTTGGTTTCATGCATTTCAATTTCAACTGGAATCTTGCTGTGACTAGGTGGTGGTCAGATGCAGCGTCAGCTCCTCTTTTCGCTCTGACATCAAGCAGTGAGCGCCTGAATTTCCGGCTAATGCAGTTGTGATCAATCTGGTTTTCAGCTGTATTATATAAATATATATATTATATATATAATGTATTATATATGAAAATCACCTCGTCAGGGGATTTTATATATATATTTTATATTTGATATATAAAATCCCCTGACAAGCATGGAAACCTGCGAAACAGGCTTGTAGGGACGATATAGCCTCTTGTGTATTCCCTTCGGGGTCGCGGGGGGCGCTGGAGCCTATCTCAGCTACAATCGGGCGGAAGGCGGGGTACACCCTGGACAAGTAGCCACCTCATCGCAGTATATATATACATATATATATATATATGTATATATATACATATATATATATATATATATATGTCTTTATTGTTATAGTTGTTTTACTGTAAAATATGTCTTTATTGTTATAGTTGTTTTACTGTAAAGTCAACAGGAATAGACAATATGCAGCAACATACTGTATATAAAGCTTACAAATACATTTCATTCACTGATGAAGGAAGGGAATGAAACAAAACAATAATCAATGGATACCCTCGGCACAGAGCCCACACAAGGGACGTCGATGTGAATGACTATGAGAAACCTTGGAGGGGACCGCATATGTGGGTAACCCCCCCTCTAAGTACAGTCCCTAGTGGATCCACATAACAGTGAGAGTCCAGTCCATAGTGGGGCCAGTAGGAGACCATCCCGAGCGGAGACAGGTCAGTAGCGCAGAGACGTCCCCAACCGATGCACAGGCGAGCGGTCCACCCCGGGTCCCAACTCTGGACAGTCAGCCTCTCATCCATGGTCACCGGAACCGGAATAACCCGGCGAGGGGGCAAAGGAGAAAAGAAAACGGCAGATCAACTGGTCTAAAAAAGGGGGGTCTATTTAAAGGCTAGAGTATACAAATGAGTTTTAAGATGGGACTTAAATGCTTCTACTGAGGTAGCATCTCTAACTTTTACCGGGAGGGCATTCCATAGTACTGGAGCCCGAACAGAAAACGCTCTATAGCCCGCAGACTTTTTTTGGGCTCTGGGAATCACTAATAAGCCAGAGTTCTTTGAACGCAGATTTCTTGCCGGGACATATGGTACAATACAGTCAGCAAGATAGGATGGAGCTAGACCGTGTAGTATTTTATACGTAAGTAGTAAAACCTTAAAGTCACATCTTAAGTGCACAGGAAGCCAATGCAGGTGAGCCAGTATAGGCGTAATATGATCAAACTTTCTTGTTCTTGTCAAGAGGCTAGCAGCTGCATTTTGTACCAACTGTAATCTTTTAATGGTAGACATAGGGAGACCCGAAAATAATACGTTACAGTAATCGAGACGAGACGTAACGAACGCATGAATAATGATCTCAGCGTCGCTAGTGGACAAAATGGAACAAATTTTAGCGATATTACGGAGATGAAAGAAAGCCGTTTTAGTAACACTCTTAATGTGTGACTCAAACGAGAGAGTTGGGTCGAAAATAATACCCAGATTCTTTACCGAGTCGGCTTGTGTAATTGTTTGGTTGTCAAATGTTAAAGTGGTATTATTAAATAGATGTCGGTGTTGAGCAGGACCGATAATCAGCATTTCCGTTTTCTTAGCGTTGAGTTGCAAAAAGTTAGCGGACATCCATTGTTTAATTTCATTAAGACACGCCTCCAGCTGACTACAATCCGGCGTGTTGGTCAGCTTTAGGGGCATGTAGAGTTGGGTGTCATCAGCATAACAGTGAAAGCTAACACCGTATTTGCGTATGATGTCACCTAGCGGCAGCATGTAAATACTAAAGAGTGCAGGGCCAAGAACCGAACTCTGGGGGACTCCGCACGTTATCTTAACATAGTCCGAGGTCACATTGTTATGGGAGATGCACTGCATTCTGTCAGTAAGATAAGAGTTAAACCATGACAAGGCTAAGTCTGACATACCAATACGTGTTTTGATACGCTCTAATAAAATATTATGATCGACGGTATCGAAAGCGGCGCTAAGATCAAGAAGCAGCAACATAGATGACGCATCAGAATCCATCGTTAGCAATAGATCATTAGTCATTTTTGCGAGGGCTGTCTCCGTAGAGTGATTTGCCCTGAAACCGGATTGAAAAGGTTCACAGAGATTGTTAGACGCTAAGTGTTCATTTAGCTGCTGTGCAACAATTTTTTCGAGGATTTTCGAGATAAACGGAAGGTGGGACACCGGCCGGTAGTTTACCATGAGGTCAGGATCGAGGTTAGGTCTTTTGAGTAGAGGATGAATAACCGCTTTTTTGAATTAATACTTTTTTGAAGTAATACATTAAAATAAATATGTGATTACATAATACATGAGTAGAATATATTGTACGCGTTTGTTGTCATTTCTCTCATATTTTCCCTTGAAATGAATGAAATTGCAACAACTGACACATTTAGTTGGTGATAATGACCATTAGCGACAATTTGCGTAAAACTCATGTTCATCATTTGCGCGAAATGGTGCATTCCCAATTGGTATCTTTTTTGTCCAAAACCATTAAATAAAAGTATCTTTCATACATTTAATATATACAATCTTACTCAAAATGATTCAGCCTGTACTGTCATATATGTGTGTACATTTTGAAGATCATGTTTGCGGTGTACCCCAGGGATCAATACAGGGACCAAAGCGGTTTCTTTTACTAGTTTAATCATATATATTTCTGTCGAGTTAGCAAAGACTTCAAGTGATTACTATTTGACACACCTGCCTGTAAATAATCATTCCTATTTTGTTCACACAGATTGAAAGACGGCAGCGTAGGACTGGTTCTGTCTATGATCAACGCCATCGAGGTGGTGAATAAATCCCCTTTACTGAGGGATGTTAACGTCACACTGGGCTATCGGATCCATGACTCCTGCAGAGACGTCAGCACAGGTCTCAAGGCCACGGCTGACTTGGTCCAGCAGGCCGAGTGCGCCCCCCCATGCCAGCAACCGGTCGTTGCCGTCATCGGCGCTTCTTTTTCCGAAATGTCCATCGCCGTTGCCAGGCTACTGAGCCTTGACATGATTCCTCAAGTAAGTTCTGACTTTGGACTCAGTATGACTTTGTTCAAATATTGCCCCTGTATTGTGTTTGCCATTCACTTATTCATTCCACAAATAGAACAAGTGTTTATTTTTCCCTCAATCACCGACACAGGACAATAATGACGGCCTTTTTGTTCATACATCTAAACATACATCTAATCATAGGTCTAATCATACATCTAAACATACATCTAATAATATATATCTAATCATACATCAATTCACAGGTCTAATCATATATGTAATCATACATCTCAACATACATCTAATCATATATGTAAACATACATCTAATCATATATGTAAACATACATGTAATCATAGGTCTACTCATAAGTACATCTAAGACAGAGCAGCCTTTTTGACATGTGACAAATTAGTTTGTTCCTGCGATGAGGTGGCGACTTGTCCAGGGTGTACCTCGCCTTCTGCCTGATTGTAGCTGAGATAGGCTCCAGCGCCCCCCACGACCCCGAAGGGAATAAGCGGTAGAAAATGGATGGATGGATGGATAGAATGAAAAAATATATATATAGTTGAGTTTTGATTGACATTGTTAGAGTGCATTGATTGAACAATAGAGGACTTGATTATAATTACCAGTATTATTGTATACGAGGTAAGCGGAACGTTAGCTTTATAATTAAATACGTACTTAATGGGTCTAGATGGAAATTCAAACATTGGGTGGGAGACATGTAGTCTTTAAATGTAGAAAATATCATAAAATGACCCTTTAAATTACTGTAACAACAACAATAAACATATTTCAATTGATAATTTTATGACAGTGTCAAACAAAACTCAACAATAATATAATCATAAAAACATTGTATTTAAAAATATGTAGTTTAAGGCATTTTCCAAAAACTTTAATATTTATTATCGATATGATTTTCTACACACCCATATAGTTATAGTATAAATCGTACTTTGCAGCCCTTCTAACCCTTCCAGTAATAGTCAGCTGTGTGTTGTCGGCCATGTTGAATCAGCATGTGACCTACTTTATTATGTCTCTGCTGCCTGCTTGATCAGACCATGAACTCATAAAAGTTGTCTGGCACAGTTCGCAATATTGTTGTTGTCATTGCGCGCCTTGTCCATATTGTCACACTATCTGTTACAGTGATGGGATGTGGGTGATAAGGTTAAGGGTTTTGCTAATTTTCATGGCATGCCTAATCAACAAGGTATGTATTTTCTTTTCTGTAGATAAGCTATTCATCATCAGCGACGTCGTTGGGTAACAAGCACAGATTCCCAAGCTTCATGAGGACGATTCCTGGCGACGAGCACCAGATAGCTGCCATGGTCAGGCTTATCAGCGACAACGGTTGGAGCTGGGTGGGAATTATCATTGCGGATGGCGCTTACGGCCGCTCAGCGCTCGAGTCCTTTGCATCCAAAGCGTCGGACATTGGGATCTGTTTAGCATTCAAAGCCATCCTTCCCCATTCTGGTAAAGGTGGGGCTGAAGACTCTGCTATCGAACAAGTTGCCAGAACCATCTCCCAAAATCAAAAGGCAAAGGTGATTGTGTCCTTTGCAAAATCAAAACAAATGGAAAAGCTCTTCAAGGAGCTGAGGAAGCAGATGGAGAAGAGCGGTCCAGGCGTCAAGGATATGAGAAGAGTGTGGATTGCCAGCGATAGTTGGTCCTCCTTGCGGGATATTTCAGACCTTGAAGACATCGGAGACGTTGTGGGCTTCAACTTCAAAACTGGAGATACCTCATCTTTCGACGAGTACCTAAGCCTGCTGGAGACGAGCGGTTACAACAGCACACAGAATAACACCTACTTGGAAAAACTCTTCAAGGAGACAAATAAAGGAGGAGTCTCTGGAAACACAGACCAGGCGTCTGAAGTTGTGAAGAACATCAAAGAAAAAACTAACACGGGCTTAATCTTGAGTGTGGAGATGGCTGTGAGTGCCATTGCTAAAGCTGTGGCCTCCGTCTGCAGCAGCAAACACTGCAAGACTCCTGGAACCTTGCAACCCTGGGAGGTAATCCATATTTGTCTATACGTCTGGCTTTGCCATTACCTTATTCATTAATAGGGTTGTTAACGAAAAACCGATGCGAACCGATATACGGTTCGAGAGGTGGCCGTTTTGGTTATGTCGGTTACAGCCCCTCCAGTTGATAAGATTTAGCTGTGAATCTTTAGGTCAATTGAGTGTAGACACTAGAGATGCGCGGATAGGCAATTATTTCATCCGCAACCGCATCACAAAAGTCGTCATCCACCCGCCATCCACCCGAACTAACATTTTATCAAAACCACAACCGCCCGCCACCCGCCCGTTGTTATATATCTAATATAGACGATGCAAGGCATTAGTGAGATTAGAAAGGAGACTGATCCAATGCAGCAGAGACATTCAATGCGTGCCAAAAAATACATAGTTAAATGTTGTTACCCACATACGAAAAACGAGCAGCACTCTTTGAAAAAGTCGTCATCCACCCGCCATCCACCCGAACTAACATTTTATCAAAACCACAACCGCCCGCCACCCGCCCGTTGTTATATATCTAATATAGACGATGCAAGGCATTAGTGAGGTTAGAAAGGAGACTGATTCAATGCAGCAGAGACATTCAATGCGTGCCAAAAAATACATAGTTAAATGTTGTTACCCACATACGAAAAACGAGCAGCACTCTTTGAAACAGGCAATTATTCATCAGGCACTGCTGCAGCTGTCACGCCAAATTTCTTCCCCCTACAAACCCCCCCCCCCCCCCCAGCGGGGGGGGGGAGGGGGGGGGTGCTATCGATCGCTGGTCATTGACAGCGATCGATAGCACTTTGGCTTTGACTGCCCGTCGCTGGAAGGATACTTTGTCTTTGACAGCTGCTGAAATCTGAAGAAATCTATTATTGTTTTTTTTTGTACAGGCGCGAAACAGGACAGTCGCGTGCGGGTTAAGAACCCCCGGCAACTTTGTGACTTTATTGGACACAGCCCCGGAAGTAAATGGGGGGGAAAGTGTCACGCCAAATTTCTTCCCCCTATAAACCCCCCCATTTACTTCCGTGGTCATGTTTCCTCTTACGTCATTGACAGCGATCGATAGCACTTCGGCTTTGACTGCCCGTCGCTGGAAGGATACTTCGTCTTTGACAGCTGCTGGAATCTGAAGAAATCGATTATTGTTGTTTTTTTTGTACAGGCGCGAAATAGATAGATAGATAGATAGATAGATAGATAGTACTTTATTGATTCCTTCAGGAGAGTTCCCTCAGGAAAATTCCTTCAGGAGAGTTCCCTCAGGAAAATTAAAATAGGACAGTCGCGTGCCGGTTAAGGACCCCCGGCAACTTTGTGATTTTAATGGACGCAGCCACGGAAGTAAATGGGGGTGGGGGGGAGGTTTTTGTAAGTGGGAAGAAATTTGGCGTGACAGCTGCAGCAGTGCCTGATGAATAATTGCCTGTTTCAAAGAGTGCTGCTCGTTTTTCGTATGTGGGTAACAACATTTAACTATGTATTTTTTTTCTTCTGAATTGGTTCAACCGCCACCCGCCCGAATCTATTTAAAATCAATTTTTTTCGTCATGCATCCGCCCGACCCGTGGATTATCCGGGGAGTCCGCGGTTGTGTCCGCAAACCGCGCATCTCTAGTAGACACATAATACGGTTATCGCGCCGAACTAGAAGTCAGTTGAGGATTTTTGTCATTAAAACGACATGAGAGCCAGGGTTGTCCGTGAAAAGAGTCCTGCACTTGTTACGTTACTTACGTAACTGGGGACGAGAATAGACATACATGGTCCGGGTGTCGTGCCCAACTAGCAATCAGTAGAAAGTTTATCTTTAAAACAACCAGAGAGTCACGGCTGCACGCCAAATAATTACTTACAAAATACGTAACGTCAACACTGCGGACCGTTCCCATGCTTTGCGGTCCGTCAATATTGTAACGTCCCAAGTAATGGCAGCTCAGACAGATTCCTAGTTTGTCTTTCTTTATTTCACAACACGCAACGTCCTCATACAACGGGCTCAATCTCCGTGTCTCGCTCTTTTTTCCGGCAACATTCCATTCAGCTTTCAACTCCACAACACACGTCTCTTCCCATTCTCGTCCATCACAAAGAGATCTACGTTCCTATTCGTTACATTGCTAAAAGTGTTGTACATAGACGCAAAGACACACACACACACACACAAACAATCTTTTAAACAAAATGAAAACAGGAGGCAAAAATGTTGGAAGACAACATATTGTCAGGAAGCACTATTGTTAATGAGGAAACATTTGTTTCTTGGTATGGTAACTTAAAATAAGTATGAGAGAAATCACAACTAAAATATAAAGTATGAATATTGATTTGAAGGACGAGGTTTGTGTGCATGAAGGGGTGCCCTGTGAACATCACCTCTCTTTGGACTCCGGCAGTCCTGGGCTCGTACCCGAATTTCTACTGAATGCGGCACGGTTGCGGACCGGCACACGCGAACGGACTCTTTATGTGTTTATTCAAATCATTGTGTCGATTTGCCGCCCATTCCAGCGCTAAATACATGCAGTTTCTGTTTTTGCCGGACAGCGCAACAAATCCGTTCGAATTATCTAAAATTTGCTAAAGTTGGACAGGAAGTCATGCACAAAAACAAAATAAAGTATTTGGTTTACTCCGTCTTCAAGGCGAACTGTATTTTACACTTTGAAATGTCCAAATGGGCGGCGACGGACATGAAGTCAACTTGTCAAAGGTTTTAAGACTTAATTTCATTTTGTTAAAACACATGGATGAGGAAATGCTGATTCTGGAGGTCCAAAATGAAAGAATCATGTACAGGCATATGCCGGGCAGCTAAATGGGGATTATGGGGGCCTGTGTCAAATATCAGCTGATAGAGAGACCGGGGAAGCAGAGGACTGGTTGTGTGATACGCTCGCCAGGGATGATGTTACTGTCGGGTTGTTGCTTGCTGCAAAAAATAAAGTGGTTTATGGAGACAGGACCGAGTTTATTTGCTTCTGCTCCTCTGGTAGGACAGAATAAACGTTTTGTGGTTCGCTTTATTATTACTTCCCTTATCACGTGATAATGCGCGGATTCACGAGATCTCGTAAAAGTCTGCGCTAATCCACTGCACGACAACAGAACGATTGCCTGGCGGCAGATGGCGGCGCCCTCCTACTGCCGTTTGGTATTCAGTGGAAATTTGGGGGTTTGAGGTGTCATCATCTGACAGCACCTGTGTGTGCGTGATAATTGGAAACATAATTACATAACACCTTAGTATCACTACCAAAATAAACATAATCCTCCCCACAGGGAAACTGCAAAGGCATTTATTTGTTTTTGTTGGCTGATATTTCCTGGTTACAGAAATAAAAACATTTCCGTCAGCCTGCCAAGCCTATTTATGTACAAAATGCTTAATAATAATAATAATAATAATAATAATAATAATAATAGATGTTTGGACAGATGTGTAGATTGCTCTGGAAGAGTGTGGTCAAGGGAGGTAAGTGAGGCAGAGATAGTCATGATGAAAAACGAATAGTAACATAAAAACAAAATTTATATTTGGCCATTCAACTGGGTTATAAATGTATTTTCTGTATGACCACCGGATAGTTTAACATTTTCTTCAGTAAAAACTACCAAATTTGCACAGATGCCGATCATACATAGAGCAGACACATGATACGAGCCTGTCGCTAGGCTTTTTGGTCTGCTGAGTGCGCAACCAAATTGACCACTGGGCAAATACACGGTAGAGACCAGGGGCCTTATGTATTGAGCTCACGGACACACACAAAAACCTGGCATACGCCCTTTTTCACGGGAGAGTTGAGATGTATCAAGACTGACATTAATGTGCACTGTAAAAAATGACCGTAAAAACTACGGCAAGCAATAGTTAAATAGCAACAGTTAAATAGCAACAGTAAAACAGCGTAAAATCAAAAGCAGTTTGTAAATGCAGTGGATTCCTGCAAAGCAAGAAACAGTATATGACCTAAATGACTACGGCTATAATACGTAGAAACTTTACTGTGAACATAACAAAAAAATGTACAATGCATTTGCAAGTACTGTAATGTCATAAGTATACAAATACTTTCAAATGTACGGTATTATTCTGTCCAAATACAAGATTTTGCAGATTGTACATTTAAATTTACAGCATATTTTAATTGTTTTAGGGGTTTCTGTTAAAGCATTAGCCTAGTTAACTATTGGCTAAAAACATGTCTTGTATTTTTGTGGCAAGTGGTTTCAGACATTGAGGGGTTAAGTCTATGTGCTTCATTGCAAACTGCATGGAAATGAACCAAGTGTGTTGGGACTGGTTTATTTACCTGATAGGGAGCATTTAAGGCTCATTTGAAGGAATATGTTGCGGAAACCCATGTTGTAAATTGTCCAGTGAAAGGTTGTACAAATACGTCCAAGTTAAAATCCTTATGTACCGCTCACATGTCTCGGAAACACAGGCATTTTGCAGATACTAATATTGGTGTAAGTGCAGCACTAAAACGCCATAGTTCCTCACAGTGAGAATGTTCTGGGTTCGATTCCCGGGCTTGGTGTCATTCTGTGTGAAGTTTGCATGTTCTCCCTGTGACTGCATGGGTTCTCTCTGAGTACTCTGGCTTCCTGCCACCTCTAAAGACATGCACTTGGGGATAGGCTGATTGGCAACACTAAAATTGGCCCCAATATGTTTTAGAGTGAATTCCTGTCAACCACAGCTGTTGGTGTTTTACCGTAAATTATATATATTTTTTGTAAACAGGTTAACAATATATCAGTTTTTTCATAGTAATTTAACGTAAGCAAAAACAGTTATGAACAGTAAAATTAACAGATACCGATAGATATTTTGATGAACGCAACAGAGGACCCTCCATCTGTTGACTCAATTGTTAGCTATTTACTTACGACTTAGAATGCATAAAAAAGTCAAGCATATGTGTTCATGTCTTACATAAGGATTGTGAATGATAAACAGCACATCTCTTTCACATTTTTGAGTATTTCCAGTAAGACTGATCTAATAATATGGTCAGAGTGCAGAAATGTTACTACAGTGATGTAGAATCTACAAAAAATTGCCGAAGATATTCGGAGCGGAATATTAAAAATGGCCGACTGAATTTGTGGCATGTTGTGATGTTTAGACGGTAATTTAACATACTTTGTAGACTGTAAATACAATTGTATATGGTTTAATGGATACAATGAAACACAAAAAAGTATATAAAGTCAACTTGTTTTTCCACTGCTACTTTAAGTCAAGCAGCAATTATGAAATGATATTGCTGAAAAGACAATATGTCTAATCTCGGACAAACACGTACAAAATATTCTCTGCCGATCGTCTATCACTGCAAACAGTTCAACAGCTAAATGATTACATGTTTATCTCCTCCTCACATTATTCTCTGCATTGTGACTGATTATCACATTCATGACAACAAAAGCGCTAAATGAAATGCGCTGCTAATTTCTCTTATTTAAGACATGCAGTCCTCAGCATACGAGCTTAGTAGACCATCATTGTGTGCGCTATCAAGTTTGCTCAAGGTTTTAGTAGACGCAAACCTTTAGTAGATGAGGCCCGTAGACATTTATGTTCATGATAAATGGTATATTTGAGCTTTATTCCTGTATGATTGCTATTTGTTTGTCTCTGCAGGTACTGGAAGCTCTTCGGGGACAGCCATTTGAACATCAGGGGAAGATGTATGCGTTTGACGAACGGGGGGACATCAGAGAGGGTTACGATATCTCCATGTCGCGCTCTCTCGGGGGCAAAGAGCACGCAAATGAAATTGTGGCTACATACATCCCACACGACAACAACTTCTTCCTAACCGACAGCAACAACACCAAACGTTTTGAGGATTTGAAGGTGGGCCAACATCTTGCTTTGATTCAGCACAGATTTGTGCCCACAAATCATTGATTATTATTATTATTATTATTATATGAAAGTTCCCCGAAAGGGACACGCAATAGAAAATGGATGGATGGATCAACAAAAAGCAATTGCAGAATAGAATGCAAAAAGTCACCGCTTGCTTTGTTGTTCTAATTACCTATTTCACAACAGCCATTTGACAGTAAGACATTAAATGGTATGACAAATGCAGTTAGCAAGGTTACGCAACAGAGAACATTTATTTCTACATTTAACGGGCGTGGTGCATAGTACAAACAACTCCACGTCTGCTCATTCTCCTCAATGAACCAGGAAGTAGCTTGGCAACTGACAAAAGGATGAATATGTCACTTTTGGGTTTTTTCATAAATAGTATGGTCCTCTACTACTTCCTACCACTTCTCCTATTACTTCACTTGTTCAGCATTACTACATGCTTTAAAGGCCTACTGAAACCCACTACTACCGACCACGCAGTCTGATAGTTTATATATCAATGATGAAATCTTAACATTGCAACACATGCCAATAGTGCAATTTTAAATTTTCCGGGAAATATCCGGCTGAAACGTCTCGGTATGATGACGTATGCGCGTGACGTAGTCAGTTAAACGGAAGTATTGGTACCCCGTAAAATCCTATACAAAAAGCTCTGTTTTCATTTCATAATGCCACAGTATTCTGGACATCTGTGTTGGTGAATCTTTTGCAATTTGTTTAATGAACAATGAAGGCTGCAAAGAAGAAAGTTGTAGGTGGGATCGGTGTATTAGCAGCGGACTACAGCAACACAACCGGAGGACTTTCTTGGAGAGCAGACGCGCTAGCCGGTGACCTCACCTTGACTTCCTACGTCTCCGGGCCGCCAACCGCATCTGTGATCGGGTGAAGTCCTTCGTCGCACCGTCGATCGCTGGAACACAGGTGAGCACGGGTGTTGAGCAGATGAAGGCTGGCTGGCGTAGGTGGAGAGCTAATGTTTTTAGCATAGCTCTGTGAGGTCCGGTTGCTAAGTTAGCTTCTTGGCGTCGTTAGCACAGCATTGTTAACCTTCGCCAGCCTGGAAAGCATTAACCGTGTATTTACATGTCCACGGTTTAATAGTATTGTTGATTTTCTATCTATCCTTCCAGTCAGGGGTTTATTTCTTTTGTTTCTATATGCAGTTAAAGCACGATGCTATCACGTTAGCTCGTAGCTAAAGTGTTTCACCGATGTATTGTCGTGGAGATAAAAGTCACTGTGAATGTCCATATCGCGTTCTCGACTCTCATTTTCAAGAGGATATAGTATCCGAGGTGGTTTGAAATACAAATCCGTGATCCACATTAGAAAAAGGAGAGAGTGTGGAATCCAATGAGCCAGCTTGTACCTAAGTTACGGTCAGAGCGAAAAAAGATATGTCTTGAACTGCACTCTTAACGTTTCTCATTCACGAATCTTTCATCCTCGCTCAAATTAATGGGGAAATTGTCGCTTTCTCGGTCCGAATCGCTCTCACTTCTGGCCGCCATCACTGTAAACAATAGGGAACTTTGCGGAAATGTTCAGCTGACTACGTCACGCTCCTTCCGGTAGGGGCAAGGCTTTTTTTTGTCAGATACCAAAAGTTGCGATCTTTATCGTCGTTGTTTTATACTAAATCCTTTCAGCAAAAATATGGCAATATCGCGAAATTATCAGGTATGACACATAGAATAGATCTGCTATCCCTGTTTAAATAAAAACAATTCATTTCAGTAGGCCTTTAAGTCAAGGGTCCACAAACTTTTTGACACAGGGGCCACATTGGGTTGTCCGGATACCAATATTTTGGTACAGGTACCAACATGTATTTCGATACAAAATAAAGGGGACCACAAAGAAATGTCATTATTAGCTTCATTTTAACAGATAATCTTACAGTACATTAAACATATGTTTCTTATTGCACTCTAACAACAATTTTAGAAGATTAAAATAAAGAGTAAAAGTAATCAAACATAGGGGGATTTTCTTTTTGCTATATATACATATATATATATATATATATATATATATATATATATATATATATATATATATATATATATATATATATTTAGGATAATATATATGAGTATGTATGCGTATGTGAATACATATACAAATCTGTATCATATGTAAATCTGTATATATGTGTATACATATATGTAAATCTGTATGTATATATATATATATATATATATATATATATATATATATATATATATATATATATATATATATATATATATATATATATATATATATATATATATATATATATATATATATATATATATATATATATATATATATATTTGACATCAAAAGATGAATATGGGACAAGAGATCAACATTTCAGCTTTCATTTCCAGGTATTTACATCTGGATCTGATACACAACTTAGAAGATAGCACCTTTTGTTCGAACCTACCCATTTTTCAGGAGAGCAAAAGTATTGGAACATGTGACTGACAGGTGTGTTTAGTTGCCCAGGTGTCTCCAAATTACATTGATTATTCAAACAATAAATAGCACTGAAGGTCTGAGCTCAGTTTCAGATTGGGTAGGATAGGTTTTGCCTGTGCAGACTGCATTTAGAGGTGGAACCAACATGAAAACCAGAGAGCTGTCTATGGGTAAAAAAGAAGCAATTGTGAATCTGAGAGAAGATGGACAATCAATCAGAGCCATTGCACAAACATTGGCCATAGCCAGTACAACCATTTGGAATGTCCTGAAGAAGAAAGAAGCCACTGGTGTACTAAGCAACAGACGTGGCACAGGTAGACCAAGGAAACATCAGGAGTTGATGTCAGAAACATTGTGAGAGCTATAAAGAACAACTGTTAGTGACATCAGCAACGACCTCCAGAGGGCAGGAGTGAAGGTATCACAATCTAATGTTGGCAGAATACTTCATGAACAGAAGTACAGAGGCTACACCAGAAGATGCAAACCACTCATTAGCAAGAAGAACAGGAAGGCCAGGGTGGAATTTGCCAAAAGGTACAAAGTACAGCCTAAAAAATTCTGGAAAAAGTTTTATGGGACTGATGAGACAATATTTAACTTATTTCAAAGTGATGGAAAGGCGAACGTTTGGAGAAAGAAAGGATCTGCTCATGATCCCAAACATACAAGCTCATCTGTGAAACATAATGTCATGGTTTGGGATTGCATGGCTTCTTCTGGGACGTCATCTTCATTGATGATGTAACACATGATGGCAGCAGCTAAATGAACTCAGCAGTCTACAGAAACATTTTGTCTGCTAATTTAAAGAAAGATGCAACCAAACTTATTGGGAGATCCTTCATCATGCAGCAAGATAACGACCAAAACAACAAAGGAGTTCATCGGGACAAGAAGTGGAAGGTTTTAGACTGGCCAAGTCAGTCTCCAGACTTAAACCCAAAAGAGCGTGCATTTTACCTGCTGAAGAGGAGACGGAAGGGAGTAACCCCCCAAAACAAACAACAACTGAAAGAGGCTGCGGTGAAAGCCTGGAAAAGCATCACAAAAGAAGAATGCAAAAGTTTGATGATGTCAACGGCTCACAGGCTTAATGCAGTTATTGAAAGCAAAGGATTTGCAACGAAATATTAAGTCTTATTCACTTTAATCTATTTTAAGTTTATATGTTCCAATACTTTTGCTCACCTGAAAACGTTGTGTTCCATTACAAATAATGCTATCTTTTAAGTTGTGTATCAGATCCAGATGTAAATACCTGGAAATAAAAGCTGAAATGTTGATCTATTGTCTCATATTCATCTTTAGTTTAGATGAATGTCTAGTTTGGACAGATATCCATTTTATTTTTGTCATTTGGGTATCTTATTGTGAAAGAATCATTGCGCGTGGTTAGCGAAATTAGTTGCAAGGAACTAAGTGCAGACCTCCCGCCAATTTTGCATTAAGGTGAATTTATTTTGGTGTGATAATACTGTAGTAATTGGAGCAATACATATAAACTGTTTTTAACCCTTTATTCATTTTACATTATTACATCAGGGATCAAAAACAATGGGGGCCATTGCTGTATATGGTCATGATAGCTTTGCTAGAACAACAAATACAATGGTGGTCGAATAATTTTTGCATCGCATCTGAAATAAATACTCACTAACGTTTCTCCTTTCCACAGCTAATCGTCTCCAAATGTAGCAACAGCTGCGTCCCTGGGGAGTTCAAAAAAACAGCCGAAGGTCAACACACGTGTTGTTATGAATGCGTGAACTGTACTGAGTTTTACTACTCCAACGACACAGGCAAGCAACTGACCTTGACACAACACAATCACACATGCACATGCGCACAAACGCTGCATACATTACTGAGCAACTAACACGTTCTTCTGGCAACTCATGTCATCACACCTACACTGATGAAGGGATGACAAACAAACATTCTTTGGATGATTGTTTTCTACATTTGGTGCAGTGCCAAGTCAAGGTGCGGATTAAGAAATTATGTTTTCATAATTTGTGGTTTGAGTTATTAGGACGTGAATAGGACAGTTCATTCTGGTACGGCGATAGCAGCAACCATCTACCAGGAACAAGGAACATCCTCCATCAACCATTAAGTAGCCTGTTCAACAAATGGATATCTTTAGCTGCTTATTTTAGCTGGTGACTTTTTGAGATTCTGTTTGTTTTTGTGTAGTGTTTAAAATGGGAGGTCAAAAAAAGGGAAGCGTTACTACTTTAAAAAAAAAAAAGGATTACAGGAATTACAGGGGCAGCACGGTGGAACAGAGGTTAGTGCGTGTGCCTCATAATAAGAAGGTCCTGGGTTCAATCCCTGGGGTTGGGGTCTTTCTGTAAGGAGTTTGCATGTTCTCCCCGTGACTACGTGGGTTCCCTCCGGGCCCTCCGGCTTCCTCCCATCTCCAAAGACATGCACCTGGGCATAGGTTGATTGGCAACACTAAATTGTCCCTGGTGTGTGAATGTGAGTGTGAATGTTGTCTGTCTATCTGTGTTGGCCCTGCGATGAGGTGGCGACTTGTCCAGGGTGTACCCCGCCTTCCGCCGGAGTGCAGCTGTGATAGGCTCCAGCAACCCCCGCGACCCTGGAAGGGTCAAGCAGTAGAAAATGGATGGATGGGAATTACAGGATGCTAACACTTAATTTTCTAGGTAATATATGTGTAGGGCCCATGCCTGAACAGTAAATTCAGCAGTACACAGTCCCGACTGTAGATGTTTTGGCTCCCGAAGTTGTGCCTGCCTGCGTTTAGTACCATTCAGTATTGTCGGAGAAAAATAAGAACTTTTGGAGAGGCAGCCAATAGCATGGTTTGGGGTAGAGTGAGAGCTTATACAAATACAATGTACAATATATCAATACATCTTAAATCAATTACACAAAGTTATTCTGTACTGATGATTTTCCCTTTTCCTTCTCCCAGATATGGACCAGTGTCTGAGCTGTGATAAAAAATTTGAGTGGTCTCCAAGGGGCAGTGACCGCTGCTTGCCCAAAAAGAAGGTCTACTTTTCGTGGCACGACCGCTTTGCCGTGGTTCTCCTGGCCTTCTGCGCCCTAGGCATCCTGCTGGTTCTGATGGTGTCAGTTCTATTTCTACATCAGCGAGACACACCCGTGGTGAAGGCCGCCGGAGGACTGCTGAGCATAGTCATTCTCTTGTCTCTGAGTGTCAGTTTCATCAGTGCTGTGCTGTTTGTGGGCAAACCCAGCCACCTCCAGTGTAAAGTGCGACAAGTGCTCTTCGGCATCAGCTTTACGTTGTGCGTGTCTTGCATCCTGGTCAAATCCCTGAAGATTCTTCTGGCATTTCAGTTGAATACAAAAATTCAGGGCGCTCTGCAGAAGGTCTACCAGTCCTTCTTAATTATCGTCGGGTGCGTAGCTTTACAGGCAGTTATTTGCACCTGCTGGCTGGTCCTCAAAAGCCCTGTCAGTCATGTGACCTTGCAACCCAAAACAATGTTGGAAGACTGTTATGAAGGGTCATATTTGGCTTTTGGGGTGATGCTGGGGTATATCGCTCTTTTGGCGTTTGTTTGCTTCATTTGCGCATTCATCGGCCGTAAATTACCACAGGGCTACAACGAGGCCAAATTCATCACCTTCAGTATGCTGCTGTACCTCATTTCATGGCTGCTCTTTGTTCCCATTTATGTCACAACATCTGGAATGTATCTTCCAGCTGTGGAAATGGTGGTTATCCTCATGTCCAACTATGGCATCTTAGGCTGTCATTTCCTCCCTAAGTGTTACATAATGCTCTTCAGGAAAGATCAAAATACCAGTAGCGCTTTCAGGGAAAAGCTGTACCAGTATAACATCAAAAGTACAGGTTCCATTTCTGTGTCTGGAAGTCCAGTGTCAAAGAAAACATCCAGCAGTCAGGAGAGTGTCAGTCCTTCCTCGTCCTTCTCATTGCCCAAGGAGGCTGACATTAAAACTGCTTTGGAGAGAAGTCATAGCAAGATGGACTTTAACCAAGTGTCCTACAGAGGTCCAATCAAAAGATTTGGTTCCAACAGAAGAAGCTTCAGCATGTAGACTGCCATTAACTAAAAACGATCTATCTTGGCTGTTTTATTGGCACCTTTGCGGTCTCACAGTAGATCCTGTCCTCCATAGTGCCTCATGGACAGGTGCGCGAGACGGGTTTGACACGCTTTCGACAAACTGTATAGACGCAGGTCCACGCTTGGGTGAAGTTCCCGTCTATCTATCAAGACATTACAACACAAACATGATATATTGTGTGCATGTGACGCTGCTGGAAAACAACCCAATGTCAGAGACGTGCGCCTAGCAAAGGAGTGAGCGAGCGGTAAAAACCGACGCTACCTGATTTCCTAAGAAGAAAGGCTTTTCTGTCCCTCATGGCGTCCTGATGTGAGACATGACAAACATATGCAGCTCCTCTATTGGAACATTGTTGTCCAAACACTGAAAACTCTTTTAAAAGGAATTGTGGGTGTGGGTACACTGTACATTCGGTCACATTACTTGTACTTACACAAATGCATAATAAACTATTTTCAAGTGTTTTTGGAAAGGTTCAAACTCAATGAAATAAAAACAAGCAAACAGTTCCTGTTTTTCTTTGTCATCCAAACATACCGTTCCAGTCGCCTGTATACTTGGCCTACATGTTTTTCCACTGTGGGAGGAAGAATTTACACGAGAAATGGAGAATATGTAAACACCCGGATGAGACAGTCAGAAATTACAAAGAGGGACACAGCCAGGACTTGTAATCTCACTAGAAAGATGTCTCGACATCGAGTACTTGTCTCGGGCCCCCTGCCTGCGAGATGCAATGATGAGAGGTATGGCAGATTAGTCTCGCTTAACAAGTGGCTGTCTAGTTTTTGCAGAGAACAGGGTTTAATGTTTATTGATAATTGGCCCTCTTTCTGGGGCAAACTGGGCTTGCTGAGAAGGGACGGCCTTCACCCTAACCGGGAAGACGCCATCACTCTTTCCAGAAATATAGACTTCAATTTGACTCACAGTTGACTGACTACACTACACAGGCAATTACAGTGCCCGTCAGCCCGGGTGAGGAGTCAATTAAGCTCAAACTAACCAGCGCCAGGCTGGAAAATTCCTGCACACATAGCATTTCTCATAGAATAATACAAACCCCTTTTCCATATGAGTTGGGAAATTGTGTTAGATGTAAATATAAACGGAATACAATGACTTGCAAATCATTGTCAACCCATATTCAGTTGAATATGATACAAAGACAACATATTTGATGTTCAAACTGATAAACATTTTTGCAAATAATCATTAACTTTAGAATTTGATGCCAGCAACACGTGACTAAGAAGTTGGGAAAGGTGGCAATAAATACTGATAAAGTTGAGGAATGCTCATCAAACACTTATTTGGAACATCCCACAGGTGTGCAGGCTAATTGGGTATAAAAACAGCTTCCCAAAAAATGCTCAGTCTTTCACAAGAAAGGATGGGGCGAGGTACACCCCTTTGTCCACAACTGCGTGAGCAAATAGTCAAACAGTTTAAGAACAACATTTCTCAAAGTGCAATTGCAAGAAATTTAGGGATTTCAACATCTACGGTCCATAATATCATCAAAAGGTTCAGAGAATCTGGAGAAATCACTCCACGTAAGCGGCATGGCCGGAAACCAACATTGAATGACCGTGACCTTCGATCACTCAGACGGCACTGTATCAAAAACCGACATCAATCTCTAAAGGATATCACCACATGGGCTCAGGAACACTTCAGAGAACCACTGTCACTAAATACAGTTCATCGCTACATCTGTAAGTGTAAGTTAAAGCTCTACTATGCAAAACGAAAGCCATTTATCAACAACATCCAGAAACGCCGCTGGCTTCTCTGGGCCCGAGATCATCTAAGATGGACTCATGCAAAGTGGAAAAGTGTTCTGTGGTCTGACGAGTCCACATTTGAAATTGTTTTTGGAAATATTCGACATCGTGTCATCCGGACCAAAGGGGAAGCGAACCATCCAGACTGTTATCGACGCAATGTTCAAAAGCCAGCCTCTGTGATGGTATGGGGGTGCATTAGTGCCCAAAGCATGGGTAACATACACAACTGTGAAGGTACCATTAATGCTGAAAGGTACATACAGGTTTTGGAACAACATATGCTGCCATCTAAGCTCCGTCTTTAGCAGGACAATGCCAAGCCACATTCAGCACGTGTTACAACAGCGTGGTTTCGTAAAAAAAGAGTGCGGGTACTTTCCTGGCCCGCCAGCAGTCCAGACCTGTCTCCCATCGAAAATGTGTGGCGCATTATGAAGCGTAAAATACGACAGCGGACTGTTGAACGACTGAAGCTCTACATAAAACAAGAATGGGAAAGAATTCCACTTTCAAAGCTTCAACAATTAGTTTCCTCAGTTCCCAATCGTTTATTGAGTGTCGTTAAAAGAAAAGGTGATGTAACACAGTGGTGAACATGCCCTTTCCCAACTACTTTGGCACGTGTTGCAGCCATGAAATTCTAAGTTAATTATTATTTGCAAAAAAAAAAAAATAAAGTTTATGAGTTTGAACATCAAATATCTTGTCTTTGTAGTGCATTCAATTGAATATGGGTTGAAAAGGATTTGCAAATCATTGTATTCAGTTTATATTTACATCTAACACAATTTCCCAACTCATATGGAAACAGGGTTTGTACATGACTCACATAATGTTTTTTCTTTAGTGACTGTGCCAGAGGTGGACATGCATTCTACTGAGGTGGCAAATCATGAAGCGTTAATCTATCGCAGCACCAAGCAAATAATCCCAAGATTCCCACCATATCAATTCCTAGATGTGATCGAAATTATTTAAGACGTACTACACAAAATAAAAACGTAACGTTATTAATATCAGTACTACGGATACCATAAACAAAAACGCCTCAAAACAGTAATATGGGCTTTTTAAACATCAGATCATTGTCTCCCAAAACATTATAAATTAATGGGGTCATTACAGACAGCAATCTTAACATCATTGGTCTCAGTGAAACTTGGCTAAAACCACATTAATTTTTCCTGCTTAAAGAGGCATCTCCTCCTAACTATACGAGTGCACATATTGTCCATCCCCTTAAAAGGGGTGGAGGGGTTGCACTAATATCTCATGAAAACTTTAACCTTAGCTCTAACCTAAGTAATAAATATAAATCATATGAGGTCTGTCACACCGCTACCTCTCCATCTGGCTATCT
The DNA here is from genome assembly GCF_033978785.1 of Entelurus aequoreus. NCBI lineage: Eukaryota > Metazoa > Chordata > Actinopteri > Syngnathiformes > Syngnathidae > Entelurus > Entelurus aequoreus. The sequence continues at coordinate 1,817,117 of NC_084750.1, forward strand.
ATCGCCCCTCTGGGCCCTATTCGTTTTTTGTCAGCAAATTTTCAGAGTGTGTTGCTGATCTAGTGATGCACGCAGATAATATAATTACAATGGACGATTTTAATATCCATATGAATACCCCCACCTCTGTGCGTGGCGCTCCAGACTATAATTGATAGCTGTGGTCTTACACACACAAAAAATGAACCTACACATTGCAACGGTGATACGATAGATCTACCTCCAAAGTTATGGTACTGTCCAGCCACTCAGGCAAATCATATTGTTGATGTAGATGCCCAAATTTGCTATACAGATTTACTTTACAAAAGAGAAGTGTGGGATATTTCTCTTGTTGATTTATTTGTATTTGACTTTATTAAAGGGATTTATATTAATGTTTGGCGCAGCCGGAGCAGGAGGGGATAGAAAGAAGAAAAAGAGGACAGTGGGGGAAATTGTGGGGACAATAGGAGGATAAGACAAAGAGACGACAACAACAACAGAACAACATCAGCAAAAACGATATGTACAAATATGATACAAAAAGTGACAGCAGAGAAGCAGTTAGTGTAGTAAATATTAATAACACAGAAATGACAATGAACATTATTGCACTACAATTGGAGCAATACAAATACCAATAGAAATCGCACCATTGATAAGGAATAATAATGATAATAACTACCTCCAATATCAACAATAAAATTGTTTCAAATGCAATAATACATAGATGTAAGGATAACTTTAAATACAAAATAAATCAGATAGATGGAGGGGAAGAACGAGAAGTGAACACTAATAACCGTGTAGATTGTTATAGTAACAATAGCTTAAGCTTTGTCAGTGTGCCGTGTTTTACCCAGTTTCCCCTAGGTTAACAGCGTTAATATATGTTTGATGAAACGTGATTATATGCACGACTGTATGTATGCATATGTGCTTGTATATGTACAGTATGTGTATATGTATGTTTGTAAAGTGAATGTGCGTGTGGATGTATGTACTGTATTTGTTTTGTTTGTGGGAGCGTAGGAACCTGTGTATGTGGGTAAGTACATACTGTATGTGTGCGCGTATGAAACTATCAATGAATGTACTTATGTATGTATATACAGTATGTATGAATAACTGTGTGTATGTGAGTAAATATGTGTATTTGTATGTACAATACATTTGCCACCCAGAGAGCCCAAGCCAAAACAGCAGGTGAACAAGGGACCACCTGCCCCACGCAGTCAGGCCAGCCAGAGACAGGACCCCCCAGAGCCCACCATGACGCCCCGCAGGCCAGCAGCAGGCCGTAGACAGACGCGCCCAGCAGAGGACAAGGCATGGGAGAAATAGGGGACAGCCATCCCTCAAGCTAGCGAGAGACCACACCCCATGCGGGCAGAAAGACTGGGCAGTGCGCCCAGAGACTACCCACAGGAAGACCGCCCCACCCACCTCACCAGCAACCGGGCCCGCACGAGCCCAACATCTCCCCAGGAGAGCACGGCGGGGCCCGCCCCACCCAAGTCGGCCGCCGCAGGACCGCCCAGCACAACTGCTTGATAATTCTGATGAATACAAAATGTTAAGGAGGTCGTCACAGAAGTGAACAAAATGTATCGAACTTTCACATACTCTTAATATCCAATTATATTTATTATATATCCATTACATTAATATGTACTTGCTTACTTGCTTATGGTAGTCCATCAAATCTGATGATGACTTCTACTTCTTCTATTGGTGAGTTTTGAAGTGACTGAAAAGTCCAATACGAGAGCCACATGGTCTATTGCAATGGGGGCATGTGAAGTTAGTGTTCATCGTGGTCTTGGCTGCAGGGCCCATCTTCCTCCTCTGGCGTTTCCCTTCCCTCGCTGCGCTTCTCTCCTCTTCAAAACGGTGAAGGCCTGCATGGCAGAGTTTCCTCCAGAAAGAGTGTTCTGAGGCAGAGCTTTCCAGCTGTGTGTGCTGTATTCTACACTTCTTAAGTGTTATCTTCAGTTGGTCCTTGTATCTCCGCTTTTGGCCTCTGCACAGCTCTGGCCATGATGTAGTTGACCATACAGCAGTTGTCGCGGAAGTCTATCATCTGGCATTTTGATGGTGTTGCCGGCCCATCGCAGTTGGTACTGGAGAAAGGTGGCCTCCATGCTCTTGGTACCAGTTCTAATCAAGAATTCCATGTGTGGCACACGATCACGCCATGTTAGCCCAAAGATCCGCTGGAGACACTTGATGTGAAAGTTCTCCAGCTGTTGGATGTGGCGGTGATACAGGGTCCAAGCTTCACAGCCGTATAGTAGTGTGGAGACACAGATGGCTAGGTAGACTGCCGCAGTGGTATGTATGCTGAGGGCTTTGTTCACATACACCCTCTTGCGCAGTCTACCAAAGGAGGCTGAGTCAGACCTTATTCGGTTTTGAACATCATTGTCCATGCTGCAGTTTTTGGAGAGGATGCTCCCAAGATATTTGAAGTCTGGGACTACTGCTAGGGGCTTGTCATCGACGTTAAAGACAGGTGATGGTGGTCGAGTTGGCGGAGGGGAATTCCACTGGCAGAGTACTTCTGTCTTTACAGTGTTCACACTGAGACCCAGTCTATTACAGGCCTTCACAGCAGCTGTTAGCGTCGCCTGCAGAGCCTCTGATGTATGTGCCACGAAGGCACAATCATCAGCATGCTGTAATTCCACAATGTTCACAGTTTTGACCTTGGTAGCCACCTGCAACCTTCTGATGTTAAATAAGCTTCCATCCAACCTGTAATCCACAAGCACACCACTGCTTCCCTCAACTTGTTTGTGCAGTAGCCAAGTGACACTCATGAGGAAGATGTTGAATAGCACAGCTGCAAGTACACAGCCTTACCTGTGCATACCTTGAAATGCCTAGACTCCTGTCCTCCTCTTGTTACCTGAGCCATCATCTCCTTGTGGAAACTTTGCAGGATGTTTAAAAACTTCTGCGGGCAATCAACCCTGAGAAGGACCGCCCAGAGCAAGTCTCTGTGGACCATATCAAAGGCTTTTGATAGGTCCACAAACGCCATGTATAGATCTTGATGTTGCTCCCTACACTTCTCTTGTAGCTGGCGTGTTGTGAAAATCATGTCCACAGTGCTGCGGTTCTTCCTGAAGCTACATTGAGACTCAGGCAATAGGTGTTCTGTTATGCTCTGTATGAATCTTGACAGCATCACTTTGGCAAGAACCTTGCCGGCAGCAGACAGGAGGGATATTCCTCTACTATTGCCACAGACAGACTTCTCACCCTTCCCTTTATATATGGTTACAACATTGTTGGGGGACTGCTCCGCGCTTACATATATCAGCAATGTAGTGGAAAATTGCTCTGATACAGAGATAGCCTCCCTTTTTAAGGATATCTGCAGGGATGCCATCCGGGCCAAGGGTCTTGTTGTTCTTCAGTGACCTAACTGCAGCCCAGACATTAGAGAAGGTTGGCGGAAGATCCAGTTCTACAATAGTTGGATAGCTGGGCAGGTCGTCCAGCACTGCCAGATCAGCGGTGGCAGGTTGTTTTAAAAGTGTTTGGAAGTGTTCCGCCCATCTGTCCACAACTTGTTGCTGGTCCTTTATGAGGGTTGAGCCAACAGCTGACTTCACAGGTGAGAGAGAGGAGTTCCTGGGGCCATGGATAGTTTTCACAGCATTGTAGAAGTTGTGCATGTCATTCTTCACTGCAAAATGTTTGATTTCTTGAACCTTGTCAGTCCACCAGTCATTTTTCAGTTTTCGTAGGACAGACTGTACCTCCTTCCTTGATGTTCTCCAGTGCTGCTTCAGCCTGACAGATGTAGGGTTGTTCAGGGCTGCGTTATGAGCCTTGTGCATGGTGTCCAGTATGGTTGTAATGGATTCTGAATTTTCGTCGAACCAGTCCTGATGCCTCTTACGGCGGTAGCCAATAGACTCGGCTGTGGCCTCATAGAGCTTTGAGCTAAGGCAGGTCTAGTTGTCATCAATGCTGCCTTCGGGGCTCAGGAAGGGGTCGATTTCCTGCAGCTTCTCTGCAATGAAGGATCGAAGGCTGTTCCAGGCACAGTCCAACCGCTTTTTGCCAGTTTTTCGGAGACGAACAGGGGGGCGTACTTTCACTCGCAACTTGGAGATAATCATGGGGTGGTCAGTCCAGCAGTCAGCACCTCGCATTGCACGGGTGATGTGCATGTCCTTGGTGTCCTTGTGTCTCACGATAACCTAATCCAGCAGATGCCATTGCTTGGATCGTGGATGCATCCAGGAAGCCTTGTGTTTATTTTTCTGTTGGAAGATTGTGTTGGTGATTGTCAGGTCATGTTCAGCACAGAGACTGAGTAGCCTCATGCCATTGCTGTTAACCTTCTCGATACCATGATTCCCAATCACTCCGTTCCTTATGAGGTGGTTTTTCCCCACCATGGCATTAAAATCACCAAGCAGGAGGATTTTGTCACTGCTAAGGATGCGCTGTAGGGCCCCATATAGTTCCTGGTAGAAGCGGTCCTTTGCCTCATTCTGGGATGGTAGAGTTGGCGCATATGCACTGAGAAGAGTTGCAAAGCTGTGTTTTGCCAGGGGGATACGGACAGACATGAGTCTTTCACTTATGCCGGTAGGTGTTTCAGTAAAACTGGGTAGCAGGCTGTTTTTTATTGCCAAACCAACACTATGGTGATGCGGACCTTCTGTAGGGTAACCCTTCCAGAAAAAGGTATAACCCTGGCCTTCTTTCATTAGGGATCCCTCATCCAGAAGTCTGGTCTCAATCAAAGCGGCGATGTCAATTCCATAACGTCTGAGCTCAGCTGCAACAAGCGCAGTTCTTCTTTGCAGCCTGTCAGGGTTGATGTCCAGAAGGGTTCTGATGTTCCATGTAGCCAATTTCAGGGGAACTTGTTAATTTTTTGTTTTTCGACCACAGTAGTTGTATGTCCCGGTAGGTGCGGTATCCTAACCAGAGTGTGAAGAGTGGGCAATGTTTAGGCCACCTTTTCGAGGCCTTCCCCAACTTTGGGGTGAGCAGTGTGGCTCCTAAATAAGGCTGCTCAGTCATACAGGGGTCTGCCGAAATCAGCTGCCACTTAAATCCCAGCTGATAGTGACCATTATAGCCCTGTATCGCTCACGTGCAGGGATCTAACTATAGGCTCCGAGTTCATTCTAACCTGCCCCTGTTATCAGACATCCTGACGCCGCCAGACTTTGTACTTTAGAATCCATTGCTGTTCTGGATCCACCAAGGTCAGAAGCAGTGTGTTGATACATTTTAAGTGCCTCTGGGGGTGCACAGTTCCCAGCCGCACTCTTTGCCACAAAGAGATGGAGCCTAGTGGCAAGGGGGAAACCCAGGACAACCAGCACCTCTTCATAGCTGCAGGAGGCCGCCGGAACACTCAGTCTGTCGTGGCCCGTCACGGTGCTTTTCTCTCAGGGTGTGCTCCCCTAGCCCTTGTCTTCCTGGACTTACCCGTAAGGCAGCGGGTCGATCCCCTACCTTTTAGTCTGAAATCGCGAGATTCCAGTTACCATGTGCTGCCACGAGGAGGCAAGGTGAAGGGTCTTGGTGAAGGAGAGGCTATGTACTGACCTCAGAAGGCTTTCGCACTTGGCTTCCTTTACCCAGGCTAATAGAGTGTCATTTGTACTCTTACTGTTGCGAAAAAAAACAGAGGTACATACGAAACCATGAATATGCTGAAATGTTACTAGGATTGTCCCAATCAGCATTTTGGCCTCCAATCCAATCCAATTATTTTGCCCAGTTTCGAGTCCTGATTCGATACTTTTACAATCTTATTATATTAAACATTCAACATTTAGATAAAACAATCTTGTCTACTTTCATTCTCCTACTAACAAGCAGTTTGAAATTTGTCCAATTTGTGACTTTTTTCCAATTGGCGACGTCAACGGATTATCCATATATGGTAGAAATTTACCCCAAGTGCTTTGCACGAGTCTCCAATTGTAGTCCGACGCTCAATAAGTTCCTTCTTTTTCTCTATGCTCTTGTTGTGGGGCAGACTGGCTCATACATGCACATGCATCCTACACTGTTGCCATTTGTAATACAAAGTAGCATACAGTTCTAAATTTTATCTGTCAGTAGACTCGCTATGGAAGCACTAAAAACTACAACATGGCTAACGGGGAGAAGACACAGTCGAAGGGGAGGCATGTAAATAAGACCGCCTGGTGAGAAAGCGACTTGAAGAGGGTGGGATCTGAGCCGAGGATGTCGTTGTGGCTCGTGCAGCCCTTTGAGACATTTGTGATTAATGGCTATATAAGTCAACTTTGATTGATGGTCTGTAAATCATAATCTATGCAACATTTTTACTTTAGAACCACCCTTACATGTTACGTAAACCACAATGAAGTCTTTAAAAAGTAGAAAATAATCATATGACTTCTTCAAAACGTAGTTTGAGGGATCAACCCAGTGTGCAGTGAGGCGCAGTAGCCACATGATATAAAATATCCAAATATCGCTTGTAAAACTTCTCGCCATCATGTTTTCTTTAAGACCACGTTGTATATTTTCTTGTACAACTGCAGTAAGGCGGAGTCAGCAAAATAGTGTCGTGATGACAAACATAGCGTGGAGCCATACATCGTAAAAGTCTGCAAAACCCCACATTCTCTGCAACAGAGATGGTCTGCTTGTTTGAAGCATGGATCTATACTATGCACCTACCCTATGGATCAATCCTAGAATTTATCCTATGGATCTACCCTAAGGATATATCTTATGAATCTATTCTAAGCATCTACCCTATGGATCTATCCTAGGATTTATCCAATGGATCTACCCCATGGATCTATTTGAGAACATATCCTATGGATCTACCCTATGGATCTATCCGAGGATCTATTCTATGGATCTACCCTATCCACATTCTCGTCAACAGAGATGGTCTGCTTTTTCGAAGCAATAAACTCGACTACCTTTTGTTTTGCTTTGCCTTTTCCCTCTTAGGGATATTTTCTTTCCTCCATAGTCCAGGGTTTTGTTGCTTTGAGATCAGCGCAGCCTTGTTGAGCGCTTTGCACCCGTCTTTTTGATTGGAACTCAGATAAAATATTACATTTGTGGTGTTAAACTACCTTGTCCTTTTGCAGACATTGCGAGTGGTTGTAGGACTATTTTCATTTAAAAGGCTGAAGTACTTCCATATGGACAACATGGCTGTGCTTACTTTCCGGTATGCTTCAAAAGCAAAGCACTTTACGCCAGCTGGCGTAAAATCCGGTTGCTAAGCCTTGGATCACCGATCAATTAAAACAGCTAAAATCAGCGATCGTGTTTAGTTGCAACCCTAAACGTGCACCAGTGTAAAAATATCTCAATAATGGTTTGATTTGATAAAGTAAGATAATGAAATAAGATTTTCGAAGGATTAAGAATCAAATGCCTCCAGCAAGGGTGTTGACATTAAAAAGCATTTCATTAGCAAACCAAGTTGCCCTTCATCGAGACACATAATTACCAGCTGAATCATTTTACCAGCAAATAGACAAACTGAAAGGAGAAGAAGTGTTTCTGGCAAACGTCACAAGTGAAAGCCAAATTTTCCGCATTGTATCAGGTTAGGCCTGTTTACTCCCTCCAGTTCTTAAGAAAGAATTAATGAAAAGTGTCACTAATCAGCACAACATGACATCTACAGGTCACGCCCTTTGCATGCCAGTCAAAGAGGGTGAGGTAGCAGTACAGCGACACTTTGCCAATCGGCCCAAAACATGACTTTATTATATATGTCCACATTTCAAAATCCCAATACTTCCAGTATTCTACAATTCTACATTTTCTGTAAAGCATTTGTCTTTAGCATTAACTAGCACACTGAACAGACAATTTTAACTTCCATATCTCTTACATTTCTCAACCAATTCAAATTGACATGAAAACATTCAGCTTTCCAAAACACTCAGGTTACTTATTTTTTCAGAGTCCCGGTTTGCCAGAGTTCCTCATTTTCGGACAAATAAATTCCCATTGAAAAGAATGGAATTCGTCCACACTTCTCAACGGATTAAAATAATTCCAGTATCAAAGCATCCTGGCTGAGAAATTTTCACCTTCCATAAATTCCCAATTTTCCCATAATATTCAGTTTTCTGTGAAGCATGTAAGTCCAGTTTAATCTTTCAGTTTCACGCACAATTTCTACACAACTTGGCTCATAGCACATTTGTTCTACTCCGTCCTGCTTTTTGACGCTCGACTTCGTCTTTATTTCCTAACTGTTTTGAACATCAACATGTCCAGCTCACTCGTGCGAGTGATCTATCCACACATTCCAACATTCTCCATAATTCCACATTTTCCCAAGCAAAATTCCCATTGAAAATGGGAACAATTAGAAAACTTGGAACAACAAAAACTTGGAAAAATGTCCCTTGTGGATCAATAAAGTTAGTCTAATTCTAAGTCTAAGTCTAAAACATTTAAATGCAGATTCAAAGCATCGACATGAAAGCTTTCTACTTTTTCAGGACATTTGGATCAACAATTTTCCATACGCCCAAAATCACACCTTTCCACAAAAGGCCACATATTTCACAACACAAATTCCTTTTGATCTTAAGAATTCCTTTTTTCCAAACAATTCCCTCACAAAAGCATTTAGCTCACTCAAAACAATATTTTTTAAAGATTACACAAATTCTCATTGAGCGCCACATTTCTTAAACTATACAAACCACTCTGTCATAAAAAAATGTATGACAGAGGAATATTTCCTTGGCAGAAGAAACATTAAATACTGTTCCTACTTCTCAAAAAACATACTATTGTTATTGAGTGTGTTTCCCTTCCCTCGCTGCGCTTGTCTCCTCTTCAAAACGGTGAAGGCCTGCATGGCAGAGTTTCCTCCAGAGAGGGCGTTCTAAAGCAGAGCTTTCCAGCTGTGTGTGCTGTATTCCACGCTTCTTAAGTGTTATCTTCAGTTGGTCCTTGTATCTCCGCTTTTGGCCTCCTGCACAGCTCTGGCCATGATGTAGTTGACCATACAGCAGTTGTCGCGGAAGTTTATCATCTGGCATTGAATCAATCAATCAATGTTTATTCATATAGCCCTAAATCACAAGTGTCTCAAAGGGCTGCACAAGCCACAACGACATCCTCGGTACAGAGCCCACATACGGGCAAGGAAAAATTCACCCCAGTGGGACGTCGGTGAATGACTATGAGAAACCTTGGAGAGGACCGCATATGTGGGTAACCCCCCCCCCCTCTAGGGGAGACCGAAAGCAATGGATGTCGAGTGGGTCTGACATAACATTGTGAAAGTCCAGTCCACAGTGGATCCAACACATCAGCGGGAGTCCAGTCCACAGCGGGGCCAACAGGAAACCATCCCGAGCGGAGACGGGTCAGCAGCGCAGAGATGTCCCCAACCGATGCACAGGCTAGTGGTCCACCCGGGGTCCCGACTCTGGACAGCCAGCACTTCATCCATGGCCACCGGACCTATGCAACTCCCCCTCGCAAGGGACAGGGGAGAAGAGGAGAGAGGAAAAGAAACGGCAGATCAACTGGTCTAAAAAAGGGGGGTCTATTTAAAGGCTAGATTATACAAATGAGTTTTAAGATGGGACTTAAATGCTTCTACTGAGGTAGCATCTCTAACTGTTACCGGGAGGGCATCCCAGAGTACTGGAGCCCGAATAGAAAACGCTCTATAGCCCGCAGACTTTTTTTTGGCTCTGGGAATCACTAATAAGCCGGAGTTCTTTGAACGCAGATTTCTTGTCGGGACATATGGTACAATACAATCGGTGAGATAGGCTGGAGCTAAACCGTGTAGTATTTTATACGTAAGTAGTAAAACCTTAAAGTCGCATCTTAAGTGCACAGGAAGCCAGTGCAGGTGAGCCAGTATAGGCGTAATATGATCAAACTTTCTTGTTTTTGTCAAAAGTCTTGCAGCCGCATTTTGTACCAACTGTAATCTTTTAATGCTAGACATAGGGACACCCGAAAATAATACGTTACAGTAATCGAGACGAGACGTAACGAACGCATGAATAATGATCTCAGCGTCGCTAGTGGACAAGATGGAACGAATTTTAGCGATATTACGGAGATGAAAGAAGGCCGTTTTAGTAACACTCTTAATGTGTGACTCAAACGAGAGAGTTGGGTCGAAGATAATACCCAGATTCTTTACCGAGTCGCCTTGTGTAATTGTTTGGTTGTCAAATGTGAAGGTGGTATTATTAAATAGATGTCGGTGTCTAACAGGACCGATAATCAGCATTTCCGTTTTCTTAGCGTTGAGTTGCAAAAAGTTAGCAGACATCCATTGTTTAATTTCATTAAGACACGCCTCCAGCTGACTACAATCCGGCGTGTTGGTCAGCTTTAGGGGCATGTAGAGTTGAGTGTCATCAGCATAACAGTGAAAGCTAACACCGTACTTGCGTATGATGTCACCCAGCGGCCGCATGTAAATACTAAAGAGTGCAGGGCCAAGAACCGAACCCTGGGGAACTCCGCACGTTACCTTGACATAGTCCGAGGAACACATTGTTATGGGAGACGCACTGCATCCTGTCAGTAAGATAAGAGTTAAACCAAGACAAGGCTAAGTCTGACATACCAATACGTGTTTTGATACGCTCTAATAAAATATTATGATCGACGGTATCGAAAGCGGCGCTAAGATCAAGAAGCAGCAACATAGATGAAGCATCAGAATCCATCGTTAGCAATAGATCATTAGTCATTTTTGCGAGGGCTGTCTCCGTAGAGTGATTTGCCCTGAAACCGGATTGAAAAGGTTCACAGAGATTGTTAGTCACTAAGTGTTCATTTAGCTGTTGTGCAACAATTTTTTCGAGAATTTTGGAAATAAACGGAAGGTGGGAGTTTACCATGAGGTCAGGATCGAGGTTAGGTCTTTTGAGCAGAGGATGAATAACCGCTTTTTTGAATTCTAGGGGAACAGTGCCGGAGGAAAGTGATAAGTTTATAATATTTAACACTGATGGACCTAATAATAAAAACAGTTCCTTGATAAGTTTCCCAGGAAGTGGGTCAAGTAAACATGTTGTTTGTTTTATCCCACTTACACGCTGTAATAATTCCCTTATGTTATTTCATCAAAAATAGAGAGACTATTTTGGAGGGCAGTGTCCGTCGTATATACAGTCGTATTTGTGTTAATAGAACCCAGTTGTAGCTGGGATGCGTTGTCTTTAATCTCCTTTCTAATGAGTTCAATTTTCTTATTAAAGAAATTCATAAAATCATCTGCCGAGTGGGTGGAGCTACTGGGAGGAGTCCCTTGTTGGGTTAGCGATGCTACTGTACTAAACAGAAATTTAGGATCGTTTTTGTTGAGGCGGATGAGATTTGAGTAGTATTTAGCTTTAGCTAAGGTAAGCATGCGTTTATAAGTTATTAAACTATCACTCCATGCTTGATGGAAAACCTCAAGTTTAGTCGCGCGCCATTTGCGTTCCAGTTTTCTACATGATAATTTATGAGCTCTAATTTCTTCTGTAAACCATGGGGTGCGCCGTTTAGGGGCCGTTTTTTGCTTTAGCGGTGCTATACTATCAATAATTCCGCGCAAGGCATCGTCAAAGTTGTTAGTGAGGTTATCAATAGAGCCGACATAATTTGGGAATGGTGCCATTACCGAAGGCAGTAGGTCAGCAAGAGTCATCGTTGTGGCAGCATTAATGTTGCGGCCGCTATAGCAGTTATTATTATTATTAGCTTGTTGACAATGAGTCAAAACTTCAAATTTTATAAGGTAATGATCGGACATTACTTTAGTATATGGAAGTATCATAACTTTGGAGGTGGTGACACCCCTGACAAGCACTAGATCTATTGTATTACCGTTGCGATGCGTGGGTTCATGTATTATTTGTGTAAGACCACAGCTATCAATTATGGTTTGGAGCGCCACGCACTGAGGGTCCGATGGGGTATTCATATGGATATTAAAGTCCCCCATTATGATTATATTGTCGGCGTGCGTCACTAGATCAGCAACGAACTCTGAGAATTCACTGATAAAGTCCGAATAGGGCCCAGGGAGGCGGTAGATAACAGCCAGGTCGAGAGGTAGCGGTGTGACAGACCTCATAGTAAGCACCTCAAACGATTTATATTTATTATTTAGGTTAGGGGTAAGGTTGAAATTTTCATTGTATATTAGTGCGACACCCCCTCCCCTTTTAAGAGGACGGGCAACATGCGCATTTGTATAGTTAGGAGGAGATGCCTCATTGAGCGCAAAAAATTTGTCTGGTTTGAGCCAGGTTTCGCTAAGACCAATGACGTTAAGATTGTTGTCTCTAATGACCTCATTAACTAATAACGCCTTGGGAGACAATGATCTTATGTTTAAAAAGCCCATATTATAGGTATTGGGCTGTTTTGACAAGTTTTTGTTAAGATTATCCGTAGTAGCAATATTAACAATGTTGCGTTTATTATGCGTAGTGCACTTTAAATAGTTTCGACCATATCTACGAATTGATATGACGGGAATTTTCCGATTGTTTGCTTGGTGCTGCAATAGACTGGACATATCATAATTTGCTACCTCAGTAGAATGCATGTCCACCTCTGACACAGACACAACTGAAAAAACATTATGTGAATTGTGTATTATTCTAAGAGAATTGCTATGCGTACATGGATTATCCAGCCTGGCGCTGGCTAGTTCTAGCTTAACTGACTCCTCACCCGGACTAACAGACATTGTAATTGCCTGTGACCGGGCTTGCTCAAGTGTAGTCAGTCAAGTGAGACTTAAATAGTAGTCTATGTTTCTAGACAGGACGATGGCGCCTTCCTGGTTAGGGTGAAGGCCGTCTCTCATCAGCAAGCCTGGTTTGCCCCAGAAAGAGGGCCAGTTATCAATAAACGTTAGTCCCTGTTGCCTACAGAAGCTAGCCAGCCACTTGTTAAGCGAGACTAATCTGCTATATCTCTCATCATTGCCTCTCGCAGGCAGGGGGCCAGAGACAATTACTCGATGCCTGGACATCTTTCTGGTGAGATCACAAGTCCTGGCTATGTTTCTCTTTGTAATCTCTGACTGTCTCATTCTAGTGTCATTGGAGCCAACGTGTACAACTATATTCGCATAATTAGTGGTGCGATTAGCCTGTCGTACGTGTTTACTAGGCCTGTTGCGAGTTAGCTCCCTAAGATTAGCTTCAATGTCAGGTGCTCTGGCCCCGGGGATACACTTTATTGTGGCTGGTTTGCTAAGCTTTATGTTTCGGGTGATGGAGTCCCTTATGACTAAGGTGTGGTGCCCGGTAGACTGGGGTGTAGGACTAGCTAAAGAGCTAAATCTATTATGCGTCTCAACCGGTACACCGTAGCTTGTAGGCCGCTTAGGACTGCTACAAGCTGGGCTAGTTAGCTCGCTACAGCTAACGCTAGCAGATGTGTCCGCAACATCTAAAGTTACGACATTACTCTGCTCTAACTGGCGGACACGGCCCTCTAGCAGAGCCAACCTCTCCGTGAGTATGGTGCAAGGCGCGCAGGAAGCCATTACTCACAGTGTTTTCTGTCACTGAGTGAAGTTCCTGCTGTCCTCAGGGAAGTGGTCGCGGTCTGCGGGAGTAGCTTCCTACTTACCTTCTGACCGGCGCTGCCTTTCTCCGCGCTAGCTTAGCAGCTAGCTAGCTGAGGAAAGGGTGGTGGGACAGAGATCGGGTGATTCGCAAGTTAAATAGTACCACTAAATATGTTTGAGAAGAGATAAAGAAAGCTGTAGAACAATTAAAAGCACACAGATAGAGAGATACTTAGCCTTTTTCGCAACAGCGAACAGACGGCGAGCAGTCACGCACGGTGAACCGGCATTCTGATGGTGTGGCCGGCCCATCGCAGTTGGTACTGGAGAAAGGTGGCCTCCATGCTCTTGGTACCAGTTCTAATCAAGAATTCCATGTGTGGCACACGATCACGCCATGTTAGCCCAAGGATCCGCTGAAGACACTTGATGTGAAAGTTTTCCAGCTGTTGGATGTGGCGGCGATACAGGGTCCAAGCTTCACAGCCGTTTAGTAGTGTGGAGACACAGATGGCTTGGTAGACTGCCGCAGTGGTATGTAAGCTGAGGGCTTTGTTCACATACACCCTTTTGCGCAGACTACCAAAGGAGGCTGAGGCAGACCTTATTCGGTTTTGAACATAATTGTCCATGCTGCAGTTTTTGGAGAGGATGCTCCCAAGATATTTGAAGTCTGGGACTACTGCTAGGGGCTTGTCATCTACGTTAAAGACGGGTGATGGTGGTCGAGTTGGCGGAGGGGAATTCCACTGGCAGAGTACTTCTGTCTTCACAGTGTTCACACTGAGACCCAGTCTATTGCAGGCCTTCACAGCAGCTGTTAGCATCGCCTGCAGAGCCTCTGATGTATGTGCCACGAAGGCACAATCATCAGCATGCTGTAATTCCACAATGTTCACAGTTTTGACCTTGGTAGCCACCTGCAACCTTCTGATGTTAAATAAGCTTCCATCCAACCTGTAATCCACAAGCACACCACTGCTTCCCTCAACTTGTTTGTGCAGTAGCCAAGTGACACTCATGAGGAAGATGTTGAATAGCACAGCTGCAAGTACACAGCCTTACCTGTGCATACCTTGAAAGGCCTAGACTCATGTCCTCCTGTTGTTACCTGAGCCATCATCTCCTCGTGGAAACTTTGCAGGATGTTTACAAACTTCTGCGGGCAATCAACCCTGAGAAGGACCGCCCAGAGCAAGTCTCTGTGGACCATATCAAAGGCTTTTGATAGGTCCACAAACGCCATGTATAGATCTTGATGTTGCTCCCTACACTTCTCTTGTAGCTGGCGTGTTGTGAAAATCATGTCCACAGTGCTGCGGTTCTTCCTGAAGCTACATTGAGACTCAGGCAATAGGTGTTCTGTTATGCTCTGTATGAATCTTGACAGCATCACTTTGGCAAGAACCTTGCCGGCAGCAGACAGGAGGGTATATTCCTCTACTATTGCCACAGAGAGACTTCTCACCCTTCCCTTTATATATGGTTACAACATTTGCATCCCGCCATTGTTGGGGGACTGCTCCGCGCTTCCATATATCAGCAATGTAGTGGAAAATTGCTCTGATACAGAGATAGCCTCCCTGTTTAAGGATCTCTGCAGGGATGCAATCCGGGCCGAGGGTCTTGTTGTTCTTTAGTGACCTAACTGCAGCCCAGACTTCAGAGAAGGTTGGCGGAAGATCCAGTTCTACAATAGTTGGATAGCTGGGCAGGTCGTCCAGCACTGCCAGATCAGCGGTGGCAGGTTGGTTTAAAAGTGTTTGGAAGTGTTCCGCCCATCTGTCCACAACTTGTTGCTGGTCCTTTATGAGGGTTGAGCCAACAGCTGACTTCACAGGTGAGAGAGAGGAGTTCCTGGGGCCATGGATGGTTTTCACAGCATTATAGAAGTTGTGCATATCGTTCTTCACTGCAAAATGTTCGATTTCTTGAACCTTGTCAGTCCACCAGTCATTTTTCAGTTTTCGTAGGACAGACTGTACCTCCTTCCTTGATGTTCTCCAGTGCTGCTTCAGCCTGACAGATGTAGGGTTGTTCAGGGCTGCGTTATGAGTCTTGTGCATGGTGTCCAGTATGGTTGTAATGGATTCTGAATTTTCGTCGAACCAGTCCTGATGCTTCCTACGGCGGTAGCCAATAGACTCGGCTGTGGCCTCATAGAGCTTTGAGCTAAGGCAGGTCTAGTTGTCATCAATGCTGCCTTCAGGGCTCAGGAAGGGGTCGATTTCCTGCAGCTTCTCTGCAATGAAGGATCGAAGGCTGTTCCAGGCCTCGTCTGCTTCCAGCCGGGCACAGTCCAACCGCTTTTTGCCAGTTTTTCGGAGACGAACAGGGGGGCGTACTGTCACTCGCAACTTAGAGATAATCATGGGGTGGTCAGTCCAGCAGTCAGCACCTCGCATTGCACGGGTGATGTGCATGTCCTTGGTGTCCTTGTGTCTCACCATAACCTAATCCAGCAGATGCCATTGCTTGGATCATGGATGCATCCAGGAAGCCTTGTGTTTATTTTTCTGTTGGAAGATTGTGTTGGTGATTGTCAAGTCATGCTCAGCACAGAGATTGAGTAGCCTCATGCCATTGCTGTTAACCTTCTCTATACCATGATTCCCAATCACTCCTTTCCTTATGAGGTGGTTTTTCCCCGCCCTGGCATTAAAATCACCAAGCAGGAGGATTTTGTCACTGCTAAGGATGCGCTGTAGGGGCCTCATATAGTTCCTGGTAGAAGCGGTCAATTGCCTCATTCTGGGATGGTAGAGTTGGCGCATATGCACTGAGAAGAGTTGCAAAGCTGTGTTTTGCCAGGGGGATACGGACAGACATGAGTCTTTCACTTATGCCGGTAGGTGTTTTAGTAAAACTGGGTAGGAGGCTGTTTTTTATTGCCAAACCAACACTATGGTGATGCGGACCTTCTGTCGGGTAACCCTTCCAGAAAAAGGTATACCGTATTTCCTTGAATTGCCGCCGGGGCGGTAATTAATTTAAAACCTCTTCTCACTCCGGCGCTTACCAAAGGCATGCGGTAAATGCAAGCATGCGCTAATTATTTTCAACCCCCCCCCCCCCCCCTCTTCTCACTCCGGCGCTTACCAAAGGCATGCGGTAAATTTAGGCCTGCGCTTTGAGTGTGATGTAAGGATACCATCATGAAAAGCACATTTAATTAAAAAAAACGTTATTATGGTCTTACCTTTACTTATAAATGAAGTCCATGCGCAGCTCCTTCTGACCAAAAGCATCGATAACTTGTTTATAGAAGTCTTCCTTATCTTTCTTCAGTTTTAAAAGTCTCTCCGTCTCGATGGAGATATTCCTTTAATTATTACCTCCTGCTTCGATTGAGAGTCCAGTTTAGAAAACTGTTTTATTTTAGATATGTAATCCTCCATGTTAAAAGTGCAAGCGAGAGGAAAAAATAAACGATCGCTGCTCACTGTTGCTGCTTGTTGTCACTTCTCCTGCAGCCGAGTAGTCGCAAGAAGGATCACTAGCGCCCTCTACCCCCAGGAGGCGGGAGTCATTTAATGACTCATATTTGACACACGCAGGTACGGTATATTAATAAAACGTAGCTGCTTACTGTTCTTTTTAGCATATTCAATAGCTTGGACCTTAAATCCTACTGAATAGCTCTTTATCTTCTTCCCTTTATGCGATTTTAAATTATTGAAATCAGCCTCCTTCATTTTGAAAATTATGACAGGTGAAGTGTCACTCGTGACGTGACGAGTTTGACCCGGCGGAAATTCTAGGCATATGATAATTATTTTGCGAAACGAGTTTGACCCGGCGGAAATTCTAGACATGCGCTAATAAAAATAATATTTTGCGAAACGAATTTGACCCGGCGTTAATCCTGAGCCGGCAGTAATGCTAAGCATGCGCTAATTATTTTGCGAAACGAGTTTGACCCGGCTGTAATTCTAGGCATGCGCATACTATATACCCGGCGGCAATTCAAGGAAATACGGTAACTCTGGCATTCTTTCATTAGGGATCCCTCATCCAGAAGTCTGGTCTCAATCAAGGCGGCGATGTCAATTCCATAACGTCTGAGCTCAGCTGCAACAAGCGCAGTTCTTCTTTGCGGCCTGTCAGGGTTGATGTCCAGAAGGGTTCTGATGTTCCATGTAGCCAATTTCAGGGGAACCTGTTAATTTTTTGTTTTTCGACCGCAGTAGTGGTATGTCCCGGTAGGTGCAGTATCCTAACCAGGGTGTGAAGAGTGGGCAATGTTTAGGCCACCATTACAAACCCTGTAAATCCTAGGCTCTAACAGGTAAATAGGCCAAATAATTAGAGGGACGTCGGAGTCCAATGTCCGTGAGTATTAAAATTTAAAATAAAAACTGAATTAAGATAAAAACTGAAGAGGCCAAAATACTGAAGGGTGTCGGAGTCCCACAATATCCGTGATCCATAAACAAACATACTGGAGGGTGTCGGAGTCCCAAAATAAATATTGAAATATCCGTGAACCAATATCCTGAGGACGACGGCGTCCAACGCAGACCTAAAATGGTCTATTCAGAAAAAAAAACTGAATTTTTGTCCGTAAAAAACAATAACCTGGAGGGTGTCGGAGCGCTACATGAATGAAACATGAAATTTCCGAATATCATAACACTAAAAGGTTTGAACGTGAGAGTGTGTGGGAGTAATCGCCATTCGGCTATCACTCCATATTAAAGTTGTGAGAAGTAAATAGTGGGTTATTGTGGAAGCATGTAGGCAAGACACCTCCACTGGGGAACTATCTCCAGTAGAAGCGACGTGTACCACAATAATAAATTAAACCACTATCTTACAACAAAGAAAAAAGTAATCCTTATAAGTTCGGCTCTGTAGGGGACGACGGATTACTCCAAATTTATAAAATGGGAAAAGGGACAAGTAAACCAAAGGTTAGTCTAAAAGACGAGTTAAAATGTAAAGACTGGAAAGCAGTAGAACCATACAATGAAAGTGTATTGGAGCAACCAACAGTAAGGTCAAAAAGAGACCCAAAAAACGCAGACCTGATATGGTCTATTAGAATCTATTGTAACCAAAATAGGAGACATCTAAATCTCCAAAGACCACACGAAAAGACAAAGAAATTGATCAGAGGGATAATAAGGACATACTAAATTATGAGGACTTAAGTAAACAAACAGCGAGTAAATCAGAGATAATAATATAAATAAAGGGTAAAGAAATCAAATTTTTGTGTGACACTGTAGCATGTAAAGTTAAAGAAGTTAAAGTGCCAATGATTGTCACACACACACTAAGTGTGGCGAAATTATTCTCTGCATTTGACCCATCACCCATGATCACACCCTGGAAGGTGAGGGGAGCATGTAGAGTATAAAATGACTGTGCTAGGTTTAGTGATAGTATCAGATTATGAAGGAGGAATGAAAAGTAGAAAAATAGATGGTAAAATTGAGATTGAGTGTGGAGAGAAACAGAGAGAGAGAGAAAAATAAAATAGGAAAAAAATCTCAAAGTGCTAAAGTGAGAGAAAAGTAAAAATAAATGAAGAAATGGGAAAAAAAAAGTCAACAATAAGAAATAATGCTAAATGGAATAAACTAATGCTTACGACAGAGATAATGGGGGGTATTGAAATAAGAGATGAAGAAAATGTAGATTGAAGATATGCATGTATGTTTGGATGTATAAAGAGCGCTTTTATATATACAAATATATATGTGTACAATTAAATAATGGAACAAATAAAAACCTAGATTAATAACTATAATAATAGTTGAGATATATAGTATGATAAAATGATAAAGTGGTTTACATGTTTATTAGCTGAGGAAAGAAGAGAGAAAAAAGAAGAGAAATCTCTTCAAGTGTTGCTGACCTTTGCCCTTAGGAGTGAACTCACGCACCCACACACCACCTTGTGTGTGTGTGTGTGTGTGTGTGTGTGTGTGTGTGTGTGTGTGTGTGTGTGTGTGTGTGTGTGTGTGTGTGTGTGTGTGTGTGTGTGTGTGTGTGTGTGTGTGTGTGTGTGTGTGTGTGTGTGTGTGTGTGTGTGTGTGTGGCGCATAGGGGGAGGTGTGAAAATGAATTTATTACATGTAAGGTTAAAGTAGGTTTAACTTTGAAGTGTAGTATAACATTCTTCGGTTGGATTATGTTTCAGACATTTGTAGTACACCATACATCTGAGTGTTGAGCTAAGCTAAGATAAAGACATAACATAGAATAAATAAGGAGGTATGCAATCAGGAAAACTATCAGCTAGCGATAGACAACTGTTTGCTTTGAGTATTGGTGAATAATAATTGCAAATAAAAAATGTAAACAATGGGAAAAATGTAAATTCAGAGTGTAAAAGTATAGATTAAGTGGCGTATAGACAGTTAAGTGAGTTTAAAACGTTACTTAAAAAATACATAAAGTAATACGTATAAAAGTTGAATTAGAAAAAGAGAAGTAAAGGATCTAGGACGTTCTCTAAACAGAGATGGACGCACTATTGTGGAAAATAGAAAAACAAAGTACGACAAGTACAAAAACCACAAACAAAGAAGCAATTTAGGTAATTTTTAGGATTAACGAATTATTGTAGAAGTTGAATACCAAATTATGATGAAATAGTAGCTCCTTTAAGTAAATTAATGAACAAATGTAATCATCTGTAGAGTGGAATTCAGAAGCTAAAGCAGCATTCTGTGAAAAAAAAATAGAACAGAATGTGCGATTGTAACAGTAACGAAAGTTTTGAAAGCTATCAAATGACCATCAAATTGCTGAATGCAAGCGGCAGAACTAGAAGCATTAATAGAAGCATGTAAAGTAATGAAAGATCAAAAGGTCACAATATATATAAATATAGCCAAAATATAGGAATTATAAAGTTGAATTTGTATAAAAAAGAGAGAGAAAAAGAAAGATTAGAAGCAGTACATCTACCAGCTAAAATAGCAGTATAATGCATCTTGGATGATAAACAGTTTGAAAAATGCATGTAAAAAGAAAAATAGACTTTATAAGGAGTTTATCAAATCAAAAACAGAGAATCCTGAAAACGTTATAAGAACTACAAAAATAATTTGACCAATATATTTAGACAAGCAAAAAGGGAATATTACAAACGAATGTTGCATAAAAATAAAAATAACATAAAGGCTACATGGAATATTTTGAATAAAGCAATAGGGAATAGGACAAGGCGAACAGAATTACCAAGATATTTAAAGATAATATGTTAATTGAAAACAAAGATGAAATTGTCAATGAATTAAATCAATTATTTGTAAATGTAGGACCTAACTTAGCAAACAAAATACCAAGAGCTAATGATCAATCAGGGGATGTCTGGAAAAGGGAAAATAGGGTTATGCAGTCAATGTTTCTTAGTGAGATGACTTGAAAATCTTAGCTGATAATATTGAAGAGGAAATGGTTAAACTAAAATTGTGGTTTGATGTAAATAAATTATCTTTAAACTTGGAAAAGACTAAATTTATAGTATTCAGTAATAAAAGAAAGATAGAAGTTAGTTTATCCATAAACAATGTGAAAGTATGGAATTCTCTAAAGAAAGACTTAAAAAGCTGCAAGAATATTTTTGAATTTAGGGAGAGTTGCACAGAGAGACAACTGTAATTATATCAAACTGATTTTTGATTTTGATTGGACGTGTCATTTTGAAAATGCTTAAACAAAAATTATAAGTATTTTGGAGTTAGGGTGTTGGTGGAGGTAACAGTGATAAAGTCAGCTAAAATAATTTGTGTTAAAAAAGGGTCAGATAAATATAAGAATAGTATTCTTCCATCTATTCCTTTCTGAACATGGAAATGTATAAAAAAAAAAAAAACAATGAAAGTGTTAATTGTACATGGCTTGTTTATATGCATTTTCATGAAAGGAATAAAAATAAATGATGAGGATGATGATTGTTGCGTTTGACCAGATGTTCCTCCAAGTGGGATGTAAAACGCTGGTCAGTCCCAAGTTCCTTAATGACATATCAACTGAACTCAAAAGGTACCACCAAGCACAGAATAGGTATTTTGTAATTTTATTGTCAAATATTTGAGAATAGAGACCAGCCTCGAACAACACATACAAATGCGCAGCCCATGTTGATCTGGCCTTCCACAGGCAAAAAGCAACTCTTTTCACACAAAGAAAGCCCCCATTTCCCCCCCCCCCCCCCCCCCCTCAACACTGATAAGAAGAGAGACTTGGGGGTTGTGTTCACATTCCTGATGGTTTACGACCCTGTCTAACCAGGCAATCTGAAGACAAAGAGAAACTGGTATACAGAGTAAAATTAAGGAAAAAAATATGAGCTGATTCAAACATGATTATGAATAAAGAAATAGCTCTTAAACATATGCATTATCCACAATCCCCCTTCAGATCTTATCCAAAAGATCTTTCCTACGAGAGCAACACCTCTAAAGCACGCCCTACATTAAAGTAGGTGCTGTCTTGGTTTTCGAGCAAGCTATCGATAAACAATCAAACCATAGTTACATGGGAGAGAGAAGGAGGGAGTCAACGTCAATGTCGTCATTGTCAGGGAAGGAAACTAACGGTCCCTGAAAGTCACCACTATGCTTGACCCCCTTCAGTGACATAGCAAGCCCAGAACCAGGGTGGGGTTGACCTTTGACAGCTCTAACAATGATGCGGGTGCATAGAGACCTAGCACAAGGGGCAATAAAGCATCCGCATGAGGTTATGACGGCCAAGAAAACTCCAATGGAGACCAGGGCCGACTTAATTAGGTCAGACCACCTGCCAAAGGTGTTATGAAGCCAATCTTTAAAGGGGTCAGAGACACCGGAAACTTCAGTAAGTTCTTAGGCTCTGAGGCCTTCTAAGGCGCTCTGGACCGAGCCAACGGGGGCAGCATTGTTAGGAATGAAGGTACAGCATTGGTCACCAAACATTGCACACACACCTTCTTCCTTGGCTAGGATGCGGTCAAGGGCTATGCGGTTCTGGATGGCCATGAGGGAGGTCGGGGCAAGTTGTTCAGCAAGTCCCTCAACGGCGTCACGAGTCAGGTTGGTCAGTCTCAACAGATTATAAAAAACATAGTTAATGCGTTCTACATTTTTAGTAGCAGTCACAGGGAAAATAGCACCAATGATAGGAAGGTTCTCGAAACCTGCACAGGATTCACACCACAATTTGTGCTGTGAGGGGATCCCTCTTGGTTGTCCAATTGCATCAAAGTAAACACCATCAGGGTTTCTCATCAGATCAAAGGAGCCCTTTACACTCCTTCGAGATAAAACATGGCGGCGTCGGCGAGAAGTTAGAGAGGCCGCTGAGACAGGAGTTACAAGGGGAGTTAATTTGGTACCCACTAGGGTGAGTGGGGTCACCAGTCTAACCATAGCACAAAGCCCTACGGATAACGTTGGGATTCTAATGTACAATCTGTGCTCCCCACAATACCAGAATAAGTCAGCTCGTGCCCAAGGGCCTATCCTAGAGCCATCTATCAGTGTGGTGCATCAGGAAGGGTTAATGTCACCCAATTTGTTGGGGGACGAAGAGGGTCCTTTGAATTGAAAACACGTGTAATTCAGCTTTTGGGCCACAAATGGAAGAAGTCGGGTGGAATTGTCAACAGGAGGGTACACACTAGCCAACAAATCGCACCCCGGTGGCGTGGGTTCAGAGAACAAGGAAATAAGACAGTTTGAGCCATTTATGTCAGTCAACTTAAAAGGGCGGGGTAAGTGTGGGGAAAAGGACGTCCAGCGGAACAAGCAACACAGTCACCCAGGTTTTGGCATCCACCTGAGCCACAGGTTTACCTGTACCCGCTCCTAAGGTCAAAGTTACCAGGCCTTCAGTGGTGATGTCATTAGCACGCACAGATGTGAGAGCCTTTGAAACACCACCAAGGTGGGGTGGTACTTTAGGTGCTACAGAGGGTGTAGAGGTAGTTAACGCCCTCTCAAGGACATTAATTTTAATAATTCCTTTAGAGTCTGTATCAGTCAGGTCAACCCCCAAAACAACATAAAAGGGACGATGGGCACCACTTACCATAGTATGTTGTCTGCATCCGACACCGATGGTTCAGGGTTGAGTCGTCACAAATATAGAGGTTATTACCACGGTAATAACTATTGTGTCCCCCGTAATTAATCACACTGCATAGGTCAAAAAATAAGTCTTGCTATCCTCTTTGACCCAGTCTATTTAAAGTCCGCTGTTTGTTCTTAGACACTTGTCAGTCACTGTCGTCAGGAAGGAAGAACTGAGACACAAAGACAGTAGAACACGCCCAAGCACCAGTCCGTCAGGGAACACTACCGGGTGTGACATCCTGCTTTTCGTCTATCAAAATCAGAGTAATTCAGGTAACGAAACGGGGATAAACATCAAACTTTTCACTTAATATAACGACACAGATAGTTATGCTGAAAACAAGCAAGAGAAATTGGATAACTTCGAGTATAAAGGCTGGTCTCAAATAAGGATATACAATATAGAAGTTAAAAAGAGTAATATAGGTAGAAAATCTCTCTCTCAGCGTCGTCTTCTGGGCTGTAGGATTATGTGTGTGTAATTAAAGCCTCGCTCTTCTATGACACTAAAAATGAGTCGTTTTCTGCTCCCGTTCTTCTTCAGCTGCCTCAGGCTCAAAAGGCGCTGCTGGGGGTCGAGTGGGGCAGATGTAGTGGCGATGTCAGCAATGACATCCGCTGGTAATCTGTCAGGTTCTTCAGCACGAGTGTAGAGGGAGAGGTGGTACCAGGTGTCCCCTTTTCCAGCTAGTCGAAGGGCGTGAGACGTCCGTTCCACGACCGTGAAGGGACCAGTCCACCTGGGCTCCGTCCACTTGCGTTTGATGACCTAGATCTTGACCCTCCTAGCGGCCGGAAGGGAATCTGGAGTGGCGGGCTGTCATCCTCGTATCTGTACAGAAGAACTGGCACACAAATTCTGCATTTTTTGTGTAAAATACCATTTTGGTTTTACGCTGAGTCCTCCTTCCATGGCGGCTGCTGGTCCTGTGAATGGCTGACCTGTATGCAGCTCATAGGATGAAAAACTCAAAGGGCGGTAAAACAGTTTTATTCACGGACCTTCGAATGATCATTAACGCTAATTGCAACATGTCAATCCAATTAAATTTGGTCTGTGCACAGATTTTAGCCAATTAGTTTTTAATATTCTGGTCCATCCTTTCAACCTTGCCTTGGGACTCAGGATGGTACCCCAAACCTGTGTTCTAGTCCGAAAGCCTTTTCGACCAAGGCTAAGTGAGGTTTTTTTTTATTTTTTTTTTATGGTTGCCGTTGTCTGACCTAATCTTTTTGGGGAAACCATGTCGGGGTACTAGGTCATTCACAAGTCATTTAATTACTGATGTTGCATCCTCTTTTGAGGCTGTTGTTGCTTCCGGCCAACCACTGTGATTGTCAACACAAGTCAGTACGTACCTTTTCCCTTGTACCGTATTGATCATATCAGTGAAATCAAAGACTATACATGATTCACCCTGACCTCCTCCATATTCTAAATTTGATTTACTAAAGTACTATCGATGTGTAAAATCGTTATTTTCAAATTAAAATTAGTTATAACTTCTTACCCACGGGAAAAACGTTAAAACTATGGAATGTGTCAGAGTCGGATTATTGTCGATTTTGTTCCAAGGAGTCTGTATCCACCCTCACTCACCCCCTTCTGTTTCTGAAAAAGGACTGTGTTAGTCATACTATCACTTTCAGAAACATCTAAGAAAAAGGTCAGCTAATAGTCAAGTAGCGGAGGACAAGTCATGTTTGAGGTCAATGATAGTCTCTTTAGCCTCTGTGGTCCACTGGGGGGTGGTGTTAGGGTAGGGGACCCCTTAGCAATATCACAAATAACTCAAACTCCACTAAATATGCTTATATTTTATATTGTCACAAATACTAGAAAAATACTACCCGTATGGCGGATGCTTTATCAATAGTATTTTGAAATTTTACCACACCTGGTGGCCCCAATAATTGATTAAGTCAAGCTCATGTTGTAGAAAGTCGAATGATGCGGACACGTTTGTTACTGAATACTTTCTATCAGACTTCTGCCATGGCAACTTTGTGTATGTAATGAGCAACTATAATTATTTGATATGCTTAAATGTGTAATGTGTCGTTTTAGCTCAGCTGTTGTGTAGCTGCTAGCTCCTCGTAGCCTACAGGTGTCTAAAGTGCAGCCCATAGTTATGTGTTTAACACAACTATGTGCTAAACCTAAACAATTGAAAATGTGGTATTTGGGTGTCGGTGTAATGTTTGGCAGCTACGCCGTGTCTTATCATTGCACCTAAGTTCTTTGGTTTTGTAGGCGAGACAGAGAGCAAGTGAACAATGTGGGACACAATTGTGTCCATCTTATACCATGCTAGTTGTTTCAAAGATAGGTCAACATGAGCAACCACACCTCGAGCTCCAACATATATAAATATACAAAGGAGTCAAAGGTCTCCTGGTTCGAGTGTCTAACTGGTGATCATAACATATGGCGAGTCGGGTGGCAGTACACACGGAAGCATCTCAGCCAGTCAGGGTTTTCACTGTTAGAGCAGTTGGATGTCAGCCATTCCTGTTGTTTCAGGCTGTGGTAGGAGCCTTGGTAGTGGTGTCGCAGCTTGGTGGTTGAGCCGTCAGGTAACACCAGGAATGTTCCTTCCGTGCGATTTGAATGTCAGGGTACAGTCTGTAAAGGAGGTCCAGCAATCTGAACCGGAAGTGGTTTGGTGACAGGTAACCTTGTGACCCCAGCGAAGCCTTCGACCTTTAAAGAGGAAGCACACAGTTTCTTTGGTACCTCTGCATTCAGAATCGAATGGGTGGCGCCAGTGTCAATCACGAACTGATAACATTGTCGTTGACACTCATGTCCAGCAGGGGGCCAGTCTGTATCTCCTGCTGGGGCTCCTGCAGTGGGCGTCCTTTGCCACGCTTTTGTGTTCGTTTGTTGGCACTACGGAACCTTTCCTGTTCGAAAATGTTCGGACAGTCACGACTCCAGTGACCAGGCTGGTCACAGCCGAAACAGTTTCCACCCCGGACTGGCTTTGAAGCATCGTGTTGTCCACCACCCGAGTCCAACCGTCTGGTCGCACGTCTGTTGAGGATTCTTTCCTCCACCTGTTGGAACTCAGAAGCAAGGTCACCCAGTGCTGAATATCCCTAGCTGATTTTTTACTAATTAGTTCTTTTGACCTTTTATCTTCAGCGATCTGTAAATTAAGGAGTTGCTTCCTTGCTGCTCTGTCATTAGCCTTATCATCCTCATCTTGAGGAAAGAGACTGCGCATAGCAGTAGCTATGTTTGTAACGTATGGTGTTATCGGTGAGGTCGAAGATTCAGCCATTAATCCTGCTTGTTGTTCTGTATTTTTGCCATCTTGTGTGGAAACACAACGATACAAAATGCCTCTAAAGTGTCCTACTGAGAGAGTGTACCCTGCTGTTAGTTTGTCTAACGTGTTAAGCCAAAGACTCCCACCTTCAGACGCAGGTGGGAGTTTGTCAACAATGGCCTGCATGTCTGCATCGGCAAGAGACTTATATTAAAGTAGGCCCCTATAATTGTCATGTGTCAAAAATGTCTGGTGTGCACCGCCCTCTGCTGGAGGAAAATGGTCAGACTTGCAAAATAAAGGGTTAATACTTTCTCTTTTAACGTTGATGTTCCAGGTAATTTAATGTTCAGTGAATGTATAGGATAGGCCGATGTCGTTGTGGCTTGTACAGCCCTTTGAGACACTTGTGATTTAGGGCTATATAGATAAACATTGATTGATTGATTGATTGATGGTTGATTATATGACCAAAATGAACTTATTTCATTTATTCATTCATTTTTTATCGCACTCATAGTTTTCCATTCCATTTTGCATTTAATTATTCCTATTGATTTCTTCCCATTTCACTCAAACAACTAAACAAACAAATAAACAAACTTGCAGCTAACCACAATCAACAGCATACCATTTACGAATACCTTCATTTGTCACTTTCTCATCTTTCTTTCACTTTCGTTTTCTTTTACAAACAACATCCTGTATCCATCTCTTCCTTGCACTTCACACAATGTTTCTATTTTCTGTTCTCCTAGAAACCATTCACATAACGTAAGGTTATAAACATCCTTTTCCCATATTTTCTCAAACCATCCTCTTCACCCTCAATCTTCCTTCACCTGCTCTCTTTTTCTCTCTCTCTCCTTCTCACTGGAGTAGGAGGCGGTGGCCTAGTCAAAGTCTGGGCGGGTCGTTTGAATTGTCTTGCGCATGCGCGGCAGGCAAAACACCAATCAGTCTAGTCTGTCCTATTTGTCTCATTAATCATCGGTTCTTTTGCTGCATTTCGTTTTTCCACGTAATCCCCGTTTACTTTTATCATACGCCAAACTCTTAAATTCTCGAGCAACCCTGTTCCATTTTCACCAGCGCGCGCACACACACACACATGCACGTGTAAGCACTCACGCACACACAAGCAAGTGCCTACAGCCCTACGCACACACACCCACGCACACGTAAGCACTCTCTCTGCGTTTCACTTTACCATAAAACTTCCAGTTACTTTTTTATTTTATTTTTTATTTTACCAGACGTTTGAGTTCACAACTTTTCGAGTATTGTAAACTCCCTCTTAACCCTTTCAAGGAACGTTCTCTTTTCTTTTCTTTTTTTTTCTTTTTTTTTCTTTTTAAACTTTACCTGCTAATTCCATTGTCGACAACAGTGCATTCAATTGATTATTAAACAGTAATGATTCATCACATTTTCCCCAGCCGTCATCACATTCTTTTCTGTCACACTCCTTGGCCATTGTGTCTATTTTTCCTTAATTTTAGCGCACACTAAAGTGTCGCCGGGACCTCACAACCGGGGAATCTTTATTGTATTTATTACAAATGGCCTCCAGCCGTGGAATTTATCATATGGTACAGAAGGGCCTCCTCCCGTACGATTCTTAATTTTAACGCACACGTTAATGCCGTAGGGAACTCGCAACCAGGGAGTATTTATTGTATTTTACAAATGGCCTCCAACCCATCCTTAATTTGTGTGCACATAAAAATGTCAACAGGGATCTCACAACCGGGGAGTATTTACTGTACCATATGATGGGCATCCAACCCGTTACTCTTTTAGGCGGCGACCAACTACCCAGGGTGAGCCACACCCAACTATTAGTTCACTCGTCAATGAAACTGCCCGTCACGGTAATCGAGACACAATGACGTGAGTTGACCACCTATTTACAATTTTAATGCAATGGCAGGCTCGGCAAAAATGCAATCAATCTATCAAAATCACCATTCTGTGTCTGGGGTACAAAGCAGTGTTTAACTTACAGACTTCTGGGCAGACTCCTAATGCAGATTTTATCTAAAAAGAAAGGTTCTGCTTACCTTGAATTATGTTTTGGCCATGTGAGTCTGTCCAGAAGATTGCAAGAGAAGGTCCAATTGTCAGCGTGTCATCTCGGACGAAGCCCCCAAATTGTTGCGTTTGACCAGATGTTCCTCCAAGTGGGATGTAAAACGCTGGTCAGTCCCAAGTTCCTTAATGACATATCAACTGAACTCAAAAGGTACCACCAAGCACAGAATAGGTATTTTGTAATTTTATTGTCAAATATTTGAGAATAGAGACCAGCCTCGAACAACACATACAAATGCGCAGCCCATGTTGATCTGGCCTTCCACAGGCAAAAAGCAACTCTTTTCACACAAAGAAAGCCCCCATTTCCCCCCCCCTCAACACTGATAAGAAGAGAGACTTGGGGGTTGTGTTCACATTCCTGATGGTTTACGACCCTGTCTAACCAGGCAATCTGAAGACAAAGAGAAACTGGTATACAGAGTAAAATTAAGGAAAAAAATATGAGCTGATTCAAACATGATTATGAATAAAGAAATAGCTCTTAAACATATGCATTATCCACATGATGAACAAAGAAGACATCTATGTATGTCCAGACAATAAACCAATCTTACAAAGAAAAATCGGTATAAGTGAGCAGCAATATTGAGCCAAGGTTGAACTCATGGCTCAACAGGAGGGATATGAATATCGTCATACAGAAGTACTATAGAAGTACTATACTTCCTATAGTTTAATTCGTATAAAAAAAAAAATTAAAAAAATAAATACAAAAATTTAATTTCGTATACAACATCTAGGCATGGATTTTAATTAAACTAAATAAGAGTGAAGGAGAACATTATTGTCTGGTCATAGTAGATGCATTTTCAAAGTGGGTAGAAATATTTCCTAAAGGAAAAGCAGATGCGCTAACAGTAGCAAAAGCATTATGCAAAGATATAATAGCAAGATATGATATAACTAAATCTATACAGTGACAATGGACCTTATTTTGTAAATCAATTGATCAAGAATATAGAATCATTATTCCACATTGACCTAAAATATTACTGTGCTTATCATCCACAAAGCGCAGTACTAGTGGAAAGGACAAACGGGAAAAATTAAAAACAGATTAAAGAAATGTATAGAAGAAACAAAATGTCCATGAACAATATATAGATTTAGTAAAAATGTACAGTACATGAACATTACAAGTACAACAAGACTCAGACCATTTGAAATAATATTTGAAAGACCTTATCAGCTACCAACATTTTGAAAAATCAATGAAAAGGAAACATGGGCATTCTCCAAGGGGGGAGAGATTGTAAATAACTTAAAAGATAGTGGAAAGACCAAGCTGAGTCCACTTAGCACATGGTAAAAAGGTCATATAATGGGAAAAAAGTATTTGGGATTCTATTTGTGTTATCAAAGGGACATGTTAACTAGCACACTACAAATTCCACTGTCATAGTGTAAACATACCATTTGATGGTGTGTCAAAGTTTGATAATAATTGGTTCCTGTTTTGGTAATTAATTTGTTCCTTATGGCGGAGCAAGTGGAAAAGGCTACAAAATTGAGTATTGAGTATTGAGCAAAAACAAAATTTACCTTATAGCTAAAGAGACAAAGCAGAAACCGATATTTGATAAATATGTGAAAAAAGCTAATTATACCTGCATTAACATGCAAAGCTCTGTACAACAGTTAGGAAACGTATCATCAGATAACTGCATACACATAGTAAATGTATCAATATTTGTACAAGATATGTTAACATGCCTGAACAGTTTGATATCTGAACATTGGAAAATAACTAGACATGATGTAAACTGGCAAAGTGTTGTAGATCCAACTTATGTTAATGGGTGTCCAAAGAAGTATCTCTGACGACTATAAATTGGTAAATCAAGTTGCAGCTGGATTTGAATCATACGTCTACTGGTGGTGTACGATTAACAAGAATGTTGACAGAATAAACTACGTCCACTACAACGTACAGAGATTGGACAATTACACAGGCCAAGACTTGAAACCGTCGCTAATCAACTCGCCACCGCCG
Organism: Entelurus aequoreus; assembly: GCF_033978785.1. Taxonomy (NCBI): domain Eukaryota; kingdom Metazoa; phylum Chordata; class Actinopteri; order Syngnathiformes; family Syngnathidae; genus Entelurus; species Entelurus aequoreus. Next base: position 1,848,095 of record NC_084750.1, read on the forward strand.
CCCTCCTTATGGCTTTTCAAAACCGTATGACGCAAAAAAGGGGGCATGTGCGCAATATTTGGTGAACAGTGTTGCATGTTCGTACCAAACTGCACTGATGCAGAAAGTAGCCTGACCAAAGCACTGGAAGGCCTGCACACCCGGTAAACTGAAAGAGCATTCAGGCATAGATACATCTATGTGGGAGGGGTGGTTGGACGTGTTTGGCAAATACAAGTCTTTGGTATCTGGTAACTATGGCCGTGTTCAGCAATACTGACGTGTGGATTTTGTTGTATTCCCTGTCTGTTCTCTGTTTAACCGTCTGATTACCACAGCGATTAGCCCAGCAGATGATAAAGCTGTTCAGATGTACTTCCTGGTGGACGACAAGGAAGATGAATTTGAAGACGAGGATACCTACCAGGATGGTGTTCCTGATTTATTTCCAGAAATGTCATAATTATGAGGGAAACATTGATGTTCAATTCTGAGTGTAAACATAACTTTGTCGTAGGAAAATTAAGCATTAACTGAAAATTGCAAGAAGAAGTTATTAGGGATAAGGAGATTATGGGAAAGTCTTTTGCGATAAACAGGAGGGAATTGTTGGAATAATTGTTTGTAGGTTATCACAAAAATACTTTGTACTCCTGATATGAAGATAAAAGGCTGTCTTTTAAAACCCACCAAGAGTAAGGCTCATAAAACTCCACTGTGTAAGGGAGAAGCAAGATGGTGTTCCTGTGTTTCTCTCATGTATGTTAATCGACAGAAGGAGGTTGTTCTGGCAGGAGGACTTCAAAGTGGACAGATGACAGGATCTGCTCAACTTCCAGAGGAACTCCTTTGAAGTGTTTTACGAACTCTCTCTGAACTATTTGGTAACCGAGGGCAACGCTATTTACGACCCGCTGCCCTTTTGAAGTAGCTGTGGTCAGGAGACGGGAGGTGTTATTCATTGTCCTCGGAAACCTGCACAGCTGGAGCCAGGACGAGCCAGGGCCGAGACATTCTCTTCTTTGTCTTCAATGTGACCAAAGACAGTGACTGTTTTACATACTTCCTATACCTGCTGTGACATTCGTTGGTGCGTGAACATTGAATATCTAAAATAAAAGAGGTGACGAAAAGCTTTTTCGTCAGAGCATGGGTGACACTGTAGAGCAGGGGTCACCAACGCGGTGCCCGCGGGCACCAGGTCGCCCGTAAGGACCATATGAGTCGCACGTAGGCCTGTTCTAAAAAAAAATAAAAATAAAAAATAAAAAAAATTTAAATTTTTTTTATTTTATTTTTTATTTTAAATTAAATATACATAGAAAAAACACAATATACACTTTCAATCAGTATATCAACCCAAACAACCTCCCCCATGCACACTCATCCACACCCACTCACACAAAAGGGGTTATTTCTTTCTGCTACCAATATTCCGGTTCCCACAACATAGACAACACATCTGCAAGGGACACAGTCCCTGAAGCACACATGATTGTATAGGCTGCTGGTCCACTAACATTTTCATTAATTACTATTTTTTATGTAATTATTTTTATTTTTATTTTATTTATTTTTTTTATAATGTATGTTATAAAATGTATGTAATTATTTTTATATTGTTTTACTTTCTTTTTTATCCAAGAAAATGTTTTTTATTTATTTATCTTATTTTATTTTATTTTTTAAAAAAAGGGCCTTATCTTCAACAGACCAGGTTGTCAATGAAATTAGATTTGTTTAAAGGGTTTTTTAAACTAGGCCCAGTCCACATAATGTCCAAGTCGGACTCAGCAGCACACACCTTCATTCATGTACACAGAAAAAAATTAGGGAACACAACAGATTGCATATAATTTATAAACAAAATTACATTTTCAAAATAAGCATTTATGTACAGTCCAGATTATGTCCAGGTCACTCAAATTAGGGAACACAACAACATATATCATATAATCCATAAACATAATTATACTTTCAAAATAAGCCTTTGAGGACTTCTCATCTTTTTTTTAATGTTTTTTGGCATCATTATCGTTTTCAACCATGTAACTTTCTAAAGTTAGAAAATACTGAATAAATGTTTTAAAGAAAGTAATACTAAGTGAATATCTGTTTTTGGCCTTAAAAATAAACATTTTACCGAGTACTATAATTAAATTGACTAAATCATGATTGTCAATGAACTCTCCTAAAATAACAGAAACCACATTAAGCTTCATAAACAAACCAATCCTTAAACACATTTTTTCAACTTCCACCCAAAACAAAGACACAATATGACAATACCAAAACAAATGCAGGGTGGATTGAGGCTCCTGACAACAAAATCGGCAATCATCTGACTCTGTCATATTCCATAATTTTAACATTTTCCCTGTGGGTAAGAAGTTATAAATAATTTTAATTTGAAAATAACGATTTTGCACATCGATAGTGGTTTTATAGATTAGTTTGAATATGGCATCCCATGGCAACGGGCAGTCAAAAAAGTCCTCCCATTTTCCATTTTTCAATTTATTTTAGTTCCTTTTTGCCAACTAGAATTTCTTATTAGAGGTTTACAAACTAATAATTTAGTAGTTCCATAATTAATTATTTGTTTCCATCTTTTCCCAATTAGTCCAGTTAGTTGATAAAATAAAAAGCTTGAGCAAGCATCACCATACATAGCTCTAAATTAATCATACTTCATAATTTTACCATTCTCATTGATAATATCATTGACAAAAATGATTCCTCTTTCAAACATATTTTTCCAAAAGAAAGGCTTTCCATCTATTACAATATTAGAGTTCATCCATATTAACTGCTGCAAAATATCGTCTCTTTTTTCTGGCACATAAAATTGAAAACACCACTATGAGTGGATTGTTTCCTTTATGAACCCCGCCATGTTTCCCAGCAGACTCTCTGGGAGGGGATCACTTGTAAAAAAGGATACAATTTCTTTTGATACAGTACATGTTTTTGTCCAACAGGACATTTGTGTACCACTCAATGTTTAAATACATCTTTGGAACAATTGATGCTTTTAAAGACAGACACATAGCTTCAAGGTTGAGAAGTTTCAGGCCCCCATATTCATACTCTTTGTACAAAACCTTTCTTTTAATCTTTTCTGGTTTGCCGTTCCAGACAAAATCGAAGACCCTCCGCTCATAAATCTTAAAAAAGTTTTGTGATGGAGCTGGTAATGACAAAAACAAATAAATAAATTGAGGAATAATTAACGAGTTGGCAATAGACCTTTTACCATACAAGGTTAGGGATTTCTCTTTCCATAATTGCATAATTTTGTCCAGCTTTCTTAGTCGATTATCATAATTTACTGAGCCTAGATCTTCCAGATTTTCTGGGACAACAACACCAAGTATGTTAACTGGTCCATCTGTCCACAAAACAGGCACTTTGCATTCCATTCGAAAGGACGTTCCCTTTATATTTCCGATCCTTAACATTTTACATTCATCATAATTAAGCTTAAGGCCAGATTGCTGTGAAAATATGTCCAAAAGATTAAGAAGGTTCCGCAAACAATGAGGAAAAATCTTATCTTTGTGAATCAGCCTTTTCTGACATGAACTTCATCAAGAACAAACACAGAACACGCCTCACTGATGCACATCTGCAAGACTCACTCAGAGTTGCAGTGTCAAGTTACACACCAGAGTACAACCCACTAGTTAACAGCATGCAATGCCAGGCTTCCCACTAACTGACAAAGAAACAGATAACAGATTTCGTGTCCAGTTCAAAGTGTGACATGATTTAAAAAATTGAGAGTTGACTTTTGTATTTTACATGAGTTATTATTTGTACAAACATAGTGCAAAGTAATTCATGATTTGTTAAAAAATGTTAGTGGCTAGCTAGTTAAAATGGGATATTGTGATTTCACAAGACTGTCTTAGAAGTGATCATTTGAAAATGTTCAATTTGAAAAATGTGCACTTAGAGAAAATGTAAAAATAAAGTGTTGCATATTGATATTTATCTGTTTCTATATATATTTATTGTGAGAAATCATTAAGATGATCAGTGTTTCCACAAAGATAAATATCATTAATTATTAATAATAACAGAGTTAAAGGTAAATTGAGCAAATTGGCTACTTCTGGCAATTTATTTAAGTGTGTATCTAACTGGTAGCCCTTCGCATTAATCAGTACCCAAGAAGTAGCCCTTGGTTTCAAAAAGGTTGGTGACCCCTGCTGTGGGAACTCCTGCTGATGCCAATGTCAAATTGAGAAAGAGCGATGGTGTCAGTAAGCAAGTGGACCAGCATACCTATCAGTCAATGGTGGGAAGTCTACTGTATGCTGCAATGGCCACACGACCAGACATAGCTCAAGCAGTGAGTGCTGTGTCAAAGTTCAACGCAAATCCAGATGCTGCACATCTGACCGCTGTGAAGAGGATACTTCGATACTTGAAAGGGACAGTGAACTTTGCTCTCAAGTATGAGCAGTCAGACTCTGGAGCTTTGATTGGATTCTCAGATGCTGACTGGGCTGGAGATCAGGATGACCGACGCTCAACAACAGGCAACGTTTTTCTACTGAGTGGAGGAGCAGTGAGCTGGCTCAGCAAGAAACAAGCAACAGTTGCACTTTCAACAGCAGAAGCGGAGTACATCGCACTCAGTCAAGCCGCTCAAGAAGGAATCTGGCTAAAAAGATTACTGAGTGATCTCGGAGTGAAAACTATGTCCACAGTGATCCTCGAAGACAACCAAGGAGCCATCGCAATCACGAAGAATCCTGTGAACCACTCCAGGACCAAACACATAGACATTCGCTATCACTACATCCGTGAATGTGTGCAGAATGGACAAATAGAACTGCAATATTGTCCAACAAATGACATGAAAGCGGATATATTTACCAAACCACTGCCTAGACAGAAGTTTGAATATCTCAGAGGTGAGATTGGACTTTTCCCTATTTAGATAAAGTGGTTAGTTGTGCTTGACAGGTGTACGCCGAACGCTGCCTGATCAAAGCAAGTTAAAAAAGAAAAAATGTGTGAAAGAGTTTCAGTGAAATTATTGTAAACAAACTAAAAGAGTTCCTGTGAAAACAATGTAAAAAACAAAAATATTTTTGTTGTTGTTGTTTGACATATTATTGTAAAGGAGAGCACGGCTCTATAATATTATTTAAAGGCACTTTGTCATTGAAAAAACTAAGTGGGAGTGTTGTAATGCAGTAGTTTTTACAATAGATGGCACTGTTGTACTGTTTATCATTTTCATTCCACTTTGTATGCACTTGCTCTCTGTGTGTTTGCCAGTTAATAAAAACTCTGCCGAAGAACACATAGTTCAGTCACAGGCAAATAAAGTGCTAAACAAATAGCTACCTTGTGGCCGCCTGCCACTTCGGAGGTTCTTGGGCAGCAAATATTTCAGTCTTGTGCATACTAAATGAGCGTACAATAATTAGACCAACGTACTTTACAAATATACAGAATAATTTGACACAATATGACAAAATACCTTGTTCAGCTAGCTAAATGTTGTTACTGCTGCTGATGGCTCGCTCAAAGTCTTTTGCATGTCTGGGCGAATGCAGGTCTCGCAACCTCTAATACTAAACCAAAACCTTGCGAGAATAGCGGTGTAACAAAAGGAAATAAATTGCCCTTTTATAGTAAACAAAATGTGTCTTATTTACAAAAAATCTAACAAATTCACAACCATAATAATTTTCAACAAAAAATATGAACCCTTAAAACAAAAATATTAAGTGTAAGTTTCAACGACACTTACAAAGCTATTCAATAAATTTGTGAACATTTAACATAAATCATTTGTTTTACCATAATCTGGGAGTTGGGTGTATCTGCTATCTACACCCTAGTTGGTGCGAGCGAGCCCGCCTTTGTCATAGTTTATGTTGACACATTTATACCCCCTGCATTGTAAACAAGGTGTTAGCCGCAAGCTAACGGGTTAGCAATGCAGCCAGTTTTCCCGCCATTTGTTGATAAACAAAACATAATTCCCAACGACGGAAGACGTTCACAGACAACCGGCATGCACACCTACGAGGGAATATAACACGGTAAAGGATACAAAATACACTGCAAGGAAAATCAGAGCACAACAGTCGATCAGTGACAGAATAAACACGGCAGCCTCCATCTTTGATGATTTGCATTCCACCAGCAAAATATTACTGCCACCTACCGTGTGGGGGAGGTTTTACATTTGTCTTCTTTTAGTTTTCTGGCGGGTTGCAGCCGTAACTTAGAAGCTGCATACTGCCATCTACAGTACCGGAGAATGTAGCATGGGCTCGTCCCCCACTTATTAATAATAATAATAAATGCATAGGCGCCAATCTACATTTCTGCCAATGGGTGCTCGGTGAGTGTGTGTATTAAATTTTTTTTTTAAAAAGACGTTCAGTTAATATCCCATATAATTTGTGGCTTTATTATTTTGTAAAACGGACCTAAATCGCCACAAAATTAACTACAACAAGATTGATTTTTCAAAAATAATTTTAAAGATTGAAAGTTGCCATCAATCCCACGTGGGTGCTCGGCATTGTCCGTGGGTGCTCGGACCGAAGCACCCACGGGATCGTTGCCTATGAATAGATGTATGTGTATCTCAGTGGTTCTTAACCTTGTTGGAGGTACCGAACCCCACCAGTTTCATATGCGCATTCACTGAACCCTTCTTTAGTGAAAAAACATTTTTTTAAATTTAAAATTCAAGAAAAAGTTATATGTTTTTTTACTGGTGCACAAAATGAACCGTGCATGAACATCATCTAGTTCAAAGAACAAAACCAACACAGTGCATGAACTCACAACAAATTACACACCTTACACACATTACCATGAATTGATTAACGTGGACCAGTTAAACAAGTTGGAAAACTTATTCGGGTGTTACCATTTAGTGGTCAATTGTACGGAATATGTACTGTACTGTGTAAACTATACTGTTTCATATAATGTATTCTCTTCCTTTGCAATCTGCTAGTAAAAGTTTAAATCGATCAATCAAACAACCTGCAAATCAGATGGAAAATTAGAGGGAACATTGTTTGGGGGTATCCATAATATGCCGATAGGGAGAAGTTTTTATTTACACGATAAGTCGGATGTGTCTTTATCTCCGTGGTGGAGGTTCCGCCGAACCCCTGAGGCCGACTCACCGAATCCCTAGGGTTCGATCGAACCCAGGTTAAGAACCACTGATCTATCTGTTGTGTCCTGGGCATGACGTTAAAGTGCATCCGGCAGTGGAGGCTCCTCTATGGGGTCTTGGGGCACTAGGAGGTTAACCCCTTTACTACTGTTACCCCTGGTGGCCCTTGGCAAAGGCCTAGTACCTGCCTGCCCCCTAGCCAGGGATACGGGGAAGACCTCAACAGTGGAGCAGGCGGAAGACGGTAGATTTAAGAACTACCACAAGGGCTGCAATGGCGGAAGAAGGCTGCAGCAGAAAAGGGTCCCCAGTCGTCTTGGACTCCATTCCACTGGACTTGACATGCCGACATATTCATTATAAAGTGGCCCGAATATGAGTTTAAATAAATAATCATATAACCTGTCATTATTCACTCAGATTCCCCTCACTTCATAGCGTAAGGTAGAGAGCCCCTTTAGTGCGTCGGTATCCAATCCATTCCACTTGTTCATATAGAAAATGCCCACATCACTCAAAATCCAGTCCGTATTTTCTCTGCGACCTTGCTTGCGGTCCTGCAGGTGTACGAAGCACATTAGCACACAGCACTGCAGAACAAGAACCTTGTGTTTGCAATTGTAAATAATTTAGTTTTTAAGTTTTGTGTTTCTTGTAGAATCTATATAAAGTAACATACATTAGCCCAGGGGTCACCAACGCGGTGCCCGCGGGCACCAGGTAGCCCGTAAGGACCAGATGAGTAGCCCGCTGGCTTGTTCTAAAAATAGCTCAAATAGCAGCACTTACCAGTGAGCTGCCTCTATTTTTTAAATTGTATTTATTTACTAGCAAGCTTGTCTCGCTTTGCTTGACATTTTTAATTCTAAGAGAGACAAAACTCAAATAGAATTTGAAAATCCAAGAAAATATTTTAAAGACTTGGTCTTCACTAACTGACAAAGAAACAGATAACAGATTTGGTGTCCAGTTCAAAGTGTGACATGATTTATTTAAAAATTTGAGAGTTGACTTTTGTATTTTACATGAGTTATTATTTGTACAAACATGGTGCAAAGTAATTCATGATTTGTTAAAAAATGTTAGTGGCTAGCTAGTGTAGTGGATTGTCCGAAGCTTAAGCAGGCAACAAAAGTAGTTTAGTACAACAAATTTATTTACCCATTATCAGAAGTGCAGGTTGAATTAAGTTGGCCGTGCAGACAGACCACATGTTACTCCGGAGTAAACAAGACACACACAAGCCAAAATCACTGTCGAGTTCCGGTCTTCTGCCATTTTTTATATGTCTCTTGTGCGTCATTGTTTGTTATCTAGTGCGTCAATGTCTTTTTGTTTTCCCTATCTGTTCCATAACAACTCGAATCCTTTAGACAGTCAACACATTCTGTAGACAGGTTGGCACGACTTAATATTCACTTTTGTCCCACTGGCACAGAAGAGAAGAGAAATTAAATGAGCGTACATTCTTGACAGACATGCAATATAGGTCAAAGGTCAGAAATTCTACTACACTAGTTAAAATGGGATATTGTGATTTCACAAGACTGTCTTAGAAGTGATCATTTGAAAATGTTCAATTTAAAAAACGTGCATAAAGTGTTGCCTATTGATATTTATCTGTTTCTATATATATTTATTGTGAGAAATCATTAAGATCAGTGGTCCCCAACCACCGGGCCGTGGCCCGGTACCAATCGGTCCGCGGACCGGTACCGGGCCACGCAAGAAATTAAAAAAAAAAATAATAATAAAAAAATAATAAAAAATGTTTTTTAAAATTAAATCAACATAAAAAACACAATATATACATTATATATCAATATAGATCAATACAGTCTGCAGGGATACAGTCCGTAAGCACACATGATTGTATTTCTTTATGAAAACAAATTTAAAAAAATAAAATAAAAAATATGGTTAAAAGCCATCGTCCGGGGGAGCATTTAATTTTGTCCCGTGCATTTTTTTTTACCGTCCCCGGGACGACGGGACTACGTTAATCTCAAGCCCTGGAAGTTACATTTTATTGTTTGCATTATTTGTTTCAGCATTGCACTTTGAAGATGGTCCCTCAGCTCTTTGACAGCTTTGGCTCTTTTTCAGATCAGCAGACGGACTCTAAGTCTTTCTTATTTACAGTATATATAAAAGTTTCTCATTTCTATTCAGACTTCCATATATATTTAATTTCCTTAACGGCTTGCCATAATATATATATATATATATATATATATAAATATGTTATATACAAGCCAAATTATCCCAATCCAGATATTACTTTAATTCAAGTAATTAAGTTATATTTTCAGGGCTTGAATTTACAACCGTTTTAGTCACATATGTGCCCAAAATGTAATATGTGCAACTTCAAAATATTTGGGAACAAACAATTATTTTATTGTGAGCTAAAGTGGTGGCATTAGCCTCTATGTTGTGAATTAATAACTTAGAGGCTAATGCCATGACTTTCATTGTGTTTCAGTGTATCTTGAAGGATCATGCAAGTAATTGTTTCTTGTTTATGCTGTAAACAAAATGTCACTGTGCAAACCCATGTTTGTTGTTGTACTAAACACACATTGAAAATAAACCCACTGAAATAATAATAATAACAATGAATCATTTCTAAGTCTTTGTTAGCCGTTTGTGAAGTTTTGTGCTCGTGCGCTACGTTCGCTCGCATCCTGTGCATCTCCTGGGGGCTAAGCCCCCCCTGTCCTTAAAAGCTAGTGATGCCCCTGATCCACACGCATGCATATATCCATACATATGCATATATATATACATATACACATATAACATTATTGCACATTATAGTCCGAAAAAATAAAAATACATGACACATGAGGACATGACTGACACATTGCGCTCACTCAGTGCCTTCATCCGCTAACGGTCCCGATGAGTATCCAATCACAAGACGCGTAGATATCACGTTCAACGTGAGGCCAGCTAGAAGGCCTTACTGACAACAACTCGTGATCTGATTGGCTATCGCAACTGTCTATCAACTGTATGTCCTCGTTCACTTGCAGTGCACGGACGCCCGCATTGTTGATTCCGAAGGCCTCCGGCAGATTTCGTACAGCATGGCAACATAAGCTAGCTGAATTCTGATTGGATACAAACTAAAACTAAAAACAACAGCACTGGAACGGGCATAAAAAAAAGTAAATAAAAATATAATTTTATCTTTAATTATTAGGCAGAGAAGGCCTTGCTGGCCCTGACGGCCCACCACTGGTATCTCTCTCTATATATATATATATATAAATGCAGGCACGTGCACACATAGGGCCCTATGGGTGCTTGAGCCCCTGCCCTTTTTTGCCTCGTCTTAAAAAGTGCCCTCTGCCTGTGTGTGTGTTTTTTTCTTTTCTTTAAACAACATTAATAAATTCCTGTCAGGGATGTAAAAAAAAAAAAAAAATTCCACTTTTTCTTGTAATACGGGGTTGTTTGAGCCTGCCGCTTCGGCCAGAGAGAGAGAGAGAGAGGGCGAGTGAGTGAGTTAGTGAGAGGAGAGAGAGAGCCAAGTTACTGCGCCCCTGAGACGTGACAGTGGAGCAACTTGAACCTGTGAGTTATGTTATGGTCTAGTCGCCGTCCACTTATTCAGCATCTAATATGGGTAATATTTCAGAAAAACGCTGTATTATTATATTATTCAATGTGTCAGCTTCTGTTTTTGCCGGACGTCGGAGCACGGTGCATCAATTGAGCACGGCACATCAATTCCGCACAGAGCAGAGCGGATCGTGCGGGACAGGAAGTAGTGTACAAAATAAAACACCGGGTTAATTTTCAAAATAAAATGCACTGTGTTTACGGCGGATCACATTTCTCTCACAGTAGAGGTTTAGATATAAAGTTTATTGTGACTTTGCTATTACTGTGTGGGTTAACAAAATAATAATAATAATAATGATAATAACAACAATAATAATAATAATAATAATGATAATAATAATAATAATTATTATTATTATTGATAATAATAATAATAATTTCAGAATTCTGGGGATATAAGATTTAGGTTATCTGTTAGGAATATTACCATCTGTATTTAAACTTGATTCATGTTGATTATGCCTGCAGCACAATGCCAAAAAAAGAAATGATACAGAAAAGGAAGGAGAAGGAGCGCCAGGAAGCAGCTAAGGGTAGCAGACCTCTTAATGCATGGCTAAAATTGATGATTTCACAGCATTTCATGGAAGCCCTGAATTTACATTGAGGAGCATATTTGGGTATGGGTGGCCTCCATCCTACAGCCCTCTACTGGCCCATGGTCCATATTTTTGGCCCTGTATTGCGTTTCAGTTGTTTAGTCTGAGCATTAAGTGGGAAAGACCATAAGTTACAACTTGATGGTGTTTTCATCAAGTTAAGGGAAGAAGGACATATTTTCACATTGAAGTTTTTTCCATTTGGGTATTTATTTTTGTATTTTTTTTCAAAGTTCATGTTGCACTGTTCAATGTTCAATATTAAAGTGCTTATCTTTAACAATACATAGCCTAATAATAAACCACTGTTTTGTTGCTTTTCATGTCTTCCAAGCCTATGATAATGTGAATTAACTCATTATGACAATAATTTGTTGACACAAAAGAAATGGCAATCACTTTTACCTACAAAGGACACACAGCTAAGTAGTTAGCTTCCTATTAGCAAATTTAATTTTACATTAATTTCCATATTGTGTAAAGGACCAAAAAAAAAATGTCTGCCCTTTTCTGACTTTGAGCCCCTGCCCCTCTATAATCATGTGCACGTCCCTGTATAAATACATACTATGGAGGTTAATTTGTGTCTTTATTACGAAAGCTAATTTTGACACTGAACTAATGTAACTGAATGTTTTGTGTACAAATTTGTGAACTGCTGACAATTTCATTGAAACAAAATCTCAGCAAAATGTGTGTGTTTAAAGATTCAGTGTATAAAAATTCAGTGTTTTAAAATTCAGTGTATAAAAATTCAGCGCTGACAAATTCCGCATAGAAAAATTGTATGACTGAAGCAATCGATTCTGTCCCAGAATCAGCCAATGAGATGTCATGTGTGAAGTCACATGACACGGGTCTTGTTGTTGTTGTTTGTTTATTTTTATGTACATGTTTGACTGTCTTCATGGGGTGTGGGTGTTATTTCTCATTTTGTTTTTAACTATGTAAAGCACTTTGAGCTGCATTTTGAATGTATGAAAAGTGCTTTATAAATAAAAATGTATTATTATTAGTAGTAGTAATAGTACCCTTACAATCACTCCAAACCAGTTCAATAATGTAAATAACTGTGTCCCTCAACTTACCTCTTTTTCAGCCAACATTTTTTTATCCACTTCTTCCTCCGTAAATCTTGATACATATTGACGATGACCAGCCCTGCTATACTTCTGATTGGCTCATATGAAAAATGCTCAAAGCCAATCAGAAAGAAGGGGCGGTCTAAGCATGCCCGCCCCCAAAGTGCCAAAACGAAACATGACAGCGCACAGACCGAGACGGCGCATGCGCAGAAAGGCACCGCGCGCGCGCAAAAGGGTGTCGCACGCACGAAGTGGAGAATCAGTGCGCGATAACAGTTTTTATGCGCTTGGATTTTTGGCACTAATGTGACGCCATAGTATGTCTTGTGTTTTGAAGCAGCACATTTTTCAGCACTTCATTTTTTTACACTGAATTTTTAAACACTAAATGTTTATACACTGGATTTTAAAACACGGAATTGTTAGACACACGCATTTTAAATAAATAAATGATAAATGGGTTATACTTGTATAGCGCTTTTCTACCTTCAAGGTACTCAAAGCGCTTTGACAGTACTTCCACATTCACACACACATTCACACACTGATGGCAGGAGCTGCCATGCAAGGCGCTAACCAGCAGCCATCAGGAGCAAGAGTGAAGTGTCTTGCCCAAGGACACAACAGACGTGACTAGGATGGTAGAAGGTGGGGATTGAACCCCAGTAACCAGCAACCCTCCGATTGCTGACACGGCCACTCTACCAACTTTGCCATGCCGTGCCCTAACAATTTCTTTTTTCAATTACATTGTCATCAACATTAATGCAAATTTCAGTGGGAAAAAAAACTTTGATAATAAAGACAAATTAACCTCCACACATACACACATAAGATCAAAACATATCCATATATACCTATATGTTTAAATCACACACAAAAACCTATACAAATATTTCTAAGACCACTGGCCATAATCTTTACATTCTGTCAAATAGTCCTGTATCTTTGAGGTATTTAATATTATATATTTACTGTAACCCATTTTGCCATAGTTCCTAATATAACTATTTTCCAATTATTTCCTCCCTTACTGATCTTTTCCTTTGACTTCCGTCTCTCTCCCGTATACTTCTTAAAAAATGTCAAACCTGTTCGCGGCCATCTGTCTATGGAGTTCACCTGCCGATAGAGGCCACAAAAATCTCCCCCGCAGGAAAAAGTAGTGTTATATATCTTGTCTGTAGCGGCCATTTGTTTAACGCGGCTATAGCGGCCACCAATATCAAAATTTGCCGTACCAACGTCCGTGAAATTTAATTCCTTAAGCGGGATTTGCAAGCAGCCAGACCAGTGAAGCTCCCATAAACTTTGCACAGCTAACTAATCCCCAAAAGTCTGGCAATAATGGCTTCTTATTCACGTGAGCAACAACGAGCAGTCTCAAATTCAGTCGCACCGGTCAAGCTTAGAAAGCTAGCAAAATTGTATTTTGGAAATGCTTTACTACAATTCCGGATACATGCACACATACATAAGTACTTGTTTAAAGGTCAACATGTACGGAAATTGAAAATGGCAGCCAACCTGCGTATAGTGAATGTGAATTATATTTATATAGCACTTTTTCTCTAGTGTCTCAAAGCGCTTTACATAGTGAAACCCAATATAAAAGTTACATTTAAGCCAATGTGGGTGGCACTGGGAGCAGGTGGGTAAAGTGTCTTGCCCAAGGACACAATGGCAGGGACTAGAATGGCAGAAGCTGGGATCGAACCTTGAACCCTCAAGTTGCTGGCACAGCCACTCTACCAACCGAGCCATACCGCCCCAGTGGACAGCTGTCTTTAGCGGTCACTTTCTTTGTTTCCTTTGAGTGGTCACTATAGACAGGTTTGACTGGACTATGTTCTACTTCTTCAACTGTTTTACATGTCGCACACTTTTCTGTTTGACATTTTCTTATTCTTTTATTTAGCAGTGAATGATTAAATGGTAATCTTCTCAAAGGCAACTTCTTCTCCTCCTCCACCTTCTGGTTCTTCTCCTCCTTCTTCTCTTCCTTCTTATTGTTCTCCTCCTCCTCTTTGTTCTTCTTCTCCTACTCCTTCTTATTCTCCTACTCTTCCTCCTCCTTCTTCTCCTCCGTCGTCTTTTTTTACTCCTCCTCCTTCTTCTCCTCCTCCCTTCTCTTCTTTTCCCCTCCTTCATCTTCTCCTCCTCCTCCTTCTTCTCCTCCTTCTTCTTATTCTCCTACTCCTCCTTCTTTGTGTCCTCCTTCTCCTCCGCCGTCTTCTTTTTCTCCTCCTCCTTCCTCTTCTTCTCCTCCTTATTTTTCTTTTCCTATGTCTTTTTCTTCTTTCCCTCCTTCTTCTCCTCCTTCTCCTCCTTCTTCTCCTCCTCCTCTTTCTCCCCCTCCTTATCCTCCTCTTTCTCCCCCTCCTTATCCTCCTCTTTCTCCCCCTCCTGATCCTCCTCTTCCTTCTTCTTGTTCTCCTTCTCCTCCTCCTCATCCTCCCCTCCTTCTTCTCCTCCTCCATCCTCTTCTCCTCTTCCTTCTTCTTGTCCTTCTCCTCCTCCTCCTCTATTTCCATTTCCTCCTCCTTCCTCTCTTCTTCCTTCTTCTTGTTCTACTCCTTCTTGTCTTCCTTCTCCTCCTCCTCCGTCCTCTTCTCCTCATTTTTCTTCTTCTCCTCCTCCTCCTTATTCTCTCTTCTCTCCTCATCCTTCTTCTTTTCCTCCTCCTACTCCTTGTTCTTCGTCTTCTTCTTCTGCTCCTCACCCTCCTCCTCCTTCTTCTTCTCCTCCTTCTTCTTCTCTTTGTCATCCTCCTCCTCCTCTTCCTTCTTCTCCTCCTCCTTCCTCTTCCCTTCAACTTCCTCTTCCTTCGTCTTCTTCTTTGTTGTTTTAGGGTGGATGCAAGCTGAACAAGTGAACCCCCCTGGATGCGAATGACCTTAACTACTGACTTACAGCAGTGATGTCATACAGGTTCAACACGGCCCGTGAGATGAGTTTGCAAAAAAACAAAATAGATAAATAAATAAATAATGCACCACTTCTACTGTATGTACCTCATGGCCTACAACTAGGGATAGGAATCAAAAAACAGTTCTTGTTCAGAACCGGTTCCCAGTGTATCCATTCCTAGGCATTGCTTGCCATTTTGTCAAACGGTTCTCTTATGGATTCTTGCAGGTGGGGATGACATCATTACGCAATGTGCGTAGTGACGTCTGGTTGCAAAATGGCGGCTCCTGTTTGGAACAAGCACTAACATTTCACAAGAAAAGATGGTAACAAAGCTACTTGTAATACTTATAAGGCTGCTAGTTCATCAAGAACTAGAGATGCTGAAAGATATCAAGACGCAGCATGCAATAATTGTAAATGAAAGTCTTTTTAACCGTTCCTATTTCACCCCAGCAGAGAGTAACGCGAGTACGTCATCTGAATACAACAGGTACTAACTAACACCGCCTATCAAGTTAGCGCTATATTTGTTAAGTTGAAATGAATGGCTTCTCATTTAGATGAGCATGACGAGAAACAGATTCTGACTGGCTGCGAGGCGGGCAGCACTCACTCCAGTTCACGTCTGCCGCTAGACGAATGTCACCGAGCAGCGACTAAGTTTGTGGTCAAAAGCTTGCATCCATTTGCTGCAGTAGAAACTCTTAATTTTCGGTAAGTGAATGTTCAATCGTAGTCAGAGAAAAGTTGAATGTTTTCCTCCAACAACATTTTCACTCAGTCATTATAACACATACAATTAGAATATGGTGTAAAAGTCCATTCATGTCAGCAATTGATTTCAAATGTCAAACTAGTACGTGATATAAAGTACATGCAAAGTGACATATAGCAAGCCTTTATGTGTTATTATTTTCATCGTCATAGCTTACAGTTTTTGAAACCTTACATTTTCTGAGATTTTCAATTCAAAGTTTTCATAAACTGTAAGCCATATTCATCTAAATTCCAACCAAAGAAGCAGGGCTGCAGTTTCAGGAGCCCAAGTTCTCAGGGGCTGTACATCAAAATGTGGATGTTTCTTTAGAAAGTGCCTCTGTAGATTGTATTCCTTTGAGACTGTGTTTACATATTTACAAAGTAAACACATCGGCTTTCACACTGCACTGTAAATAAATTCATTATTCTGCCCTCGCTACTGGTTTTCAGCGTGTGCAGGTAGACAGATAGTTAACAGCAGGAAAAAACAATAGCTAAGTTTTGTTGATGATTGATGTTCCTTCTTTGAATTTTTCTTCCTCCGTTTTATTTCTTTATACGTCTTCCTTTATTTATAAACATTACAAAAGTATAATTGTGTATGTTTTATAAATAAAATAGGTTTAGTGTTAATACACACAGCAAACATTGCACACATACTTTAACACAATTAGACCTAAGGTGTAGCTTTATCGCCTTCTGATGGCCAAATTGAGTGCCACATGTATTTAAGCAGTTTTGAATGCTTGAGTTAAAAACACGACCACGAATACAAAAGACATCACAAAGTCATCAATTTCAATACATTCATACTTTGTTGTCCAGTCGCTGTCAAAAGTCAGATTTTTGCAATTTCTTTAGATTTTTTTCTGAGTCGATAGTGCCATCTTCTTCTACTCACCCACTGCTGCTTCATTCTGACACTTATGCCTAGCTGTTGCCCCCTGCAGAATGGTGGGAGTACTGGATGCATGAGCAACCCTATTTGGGTGATGTTCGGCGGGCCAAATTAAAAGCTTTGGCGGGCCGGATGTGGCCCGTGGGCCGCCGGTTGAATAGGTATTCACCACTCCTACTGTATTTACCTCAAGGGCGGCACCACTAGACACACCAAAAGAATTGGAATCGAACATATTTTCAACATTAACACACACACATTCACTATTTGTAAACATTGTTAATTATTCTTTGTAATTAAGATTATTTGTGCCAATTTGACAAATTCAAGACCTGTACTGAGTGAGTCCTTTCAGTCCAATCGTTGCTTCCAGCTGTGCCTCAGTGGTAATACACAAAAAGGAACTTAATAATCGGCCTCCCTCTTTCAAATAGCAGGCCTGAAGAATGCTTAGTAAATATTTGAATCAGTTATCATCACTTCCTACTGTCGAGCAAAACAATGACAGGTGAAGGTCAAACTGCCACAACAACACAAGGTGGCAGGAAATATTTTAATAATGACTAAAACAAAATATGTTGTGGACCAAAAATCAGTTCATATTGTCTACTGCTCGCAAGTGTTACCATATCTGAGTTATTGTTCAGAAATATGGTAAATAACTACAAAAGTACTTTTAATCACTATAACCAAGAACGTACAACATTTCTTCTTCTGCGAGAAATAAAACATTAAGGAAAATGTCAACTTTGAACTTAAAGAGTTAATATTATAGATATTGTTCTACATTAAAAAAAACTTCCTTGTGGTCTACATAACATGTAATGGTGGTACATAGGTCAAAATGTTGCATATATGATGTTTTACAGACCATCTTTGACACACATTTATCATTCAAAGCGCATGTTAAAAAAAAAATCACATATCGTTAAATACAATCTGTCAAATTTCAATCATATAGGACCATTCCTCAATTCCAAGATGGCTAAAGTCTATATGCACGCCATGATATTTTCCACATATAAATTATTGTTTCACAATTTGGACACACACAACAGAAACTGCACTAAAACCCATTGTGACGGACTCAAGCCGCCTCGTGGGCTCCATGGACCATCAAATAGCGACATCTCTGAGCAGTTTGACGTTTGTTTTATTTTTTCAAACAAAACCTCAGTCCCGGTCGCTTTTCAGCTCCTCTCCTCCGGTCGCTTTTCAGCTCCTCTCCTCCGCTCGCTCGCTCGTCGTCTCGGGCTCTCCTCCTCTCTCGCTCGCTCCGCGTCAGCTTTTCGTTGGCTCCTTCCAGCCTTCTTCTCATCTCCCTCTGCTGCTCCCCTTTTCTTCAGCGAGAGGAGATTGGATGATCGTGCCCAGGTGCGCGGATCGCACACCTGGGCACGATTGCGGCGTCGCTCCCGGCGCGCCCCGCCTCGCCACTCGCTCGCCGTCCACGCCTCCTTGCCGCCATCTTGGGCCGGGCCCCGGCGTTCCCTGCCTTGCTGCTCGCTCGCCGGCCCCGCCTCTCCACAGTCCTCCATCGCCAAACGCAAGCCGGGATTCCGACCGGCTGCGCGTACTCCCCCCCCCTTTTTTCCGAGGGAGCGGGAAGTGAGGACGGCCAGGTCCCCCTGTGGCCCCGATCTTCTCCTTTTCTGTGTCTTCTTCCTTTTCCGCCTGTTCTTTTTCCCCTCTTCAATCAATCAATCAATCAATGTTTATTTATATAGCCCTAAATCACAAGTGTCTCAAAGGGCTGTACAAGCCACAACGACATCCTCGGTACAGAGCCCACATACGGGCAAGGAAAAACTCACCCCAGTGGGACGTCGGTGAATGACTATGAGAAACCTTGGAGAGGACCGCATATGTGGGTAACCCCCCCCCTCTAGGGGAGACCGAAAGCAACGGATGTCGAGTGGGTCTGACATAACATTGTGAAAGTCCAGTCCACAGTGGATCCAACACATCAGCGGGAGTCCAGTCCACAGCGGGGCCAACAGGAAACCATCCAGAGCGGAGACGGGTCAGCAGCGCAGAGATGTCCCCAACCGATGCACAGGCTAGTGGTCCACCCGGGGTCCCGGCTCTGGACAGCCAGCACTTCATCCATGGCCACCGGACCTATGCAACTCCCCCTCGCAAGGGACAGGGGAGAAGAGGAGAGAAGAAAAGAAACGGCAGATCAACTGGTCTAAAAAGGGGGGGTCTATTTAAAGGCTAGATTATACAAATGAGTTTTAAGATGGGACTTAAATGCTTCTACTGAGGTAGCATCTCTAACTGTTACCGGGAGGGCATTCCAGAGTACTGGAGCCCGAATAGAAAACGCTCTATAGCCCGCAGACTTTTTTTTGGCTCTGGGAATCACTAATAAGCCGGAGTTCTTTGAACGCAGATTTCTTGTCGGGACATATGGTACAATACAATCGGCGAGATAGGCTGGAGCTAAACCGTGTAGTATTTTATACGTAAGTAGTAAAACCTTAAAGTCGCATCTTAAGTGCACAGGAAGCCAGTGCAAGTGAGCCAGTATAGGCGTAATATGATCAAACTTTCTTGTTTTTGTCAAAAGCCTTGCAGCCGCATTTTGTACCAACTGTAATCTTTTAATGCTAGACATAGGGAGACCCGAAAATAATATGTTACAGTAATCGAGACGAGACGTAACGAACGCATGAATAATGATCTCAGCGTCGCTAGTGGACAAGATGGAACGAATTTTAGCGATATTACGGAGATGAAAGAAGGCCGTTTTAGTAACACTCTTAATGTGTGACTCAAACGAGAGAGTTGGGTCGAAGATAATACCCAGATTCTTTACCGAGTCTCCTTGTTTAATTGTTTGGTTGTCAAATGTTAAGGTGGTATTATTAAATAGATGTTGGTGTCTAGCAGGACCGATAATCAGCATTTCCGTTTTCTTAGCGTTGAGTTGCAAAAAGTTAGCGGACATCCATTGTTTAATTTTCATTAAGACACGCCTCCAGCTGACTACAGTATATTATTTGTGCGTGTTGGTCAGCTTTAGGGGCATGTAGAGTTGGGTGTCATCAGCATAATAGTGAAAGCTAACACCGTACTTGCGTATGATGTCACCCAGCGGCAGCATGTAAATACTAAAGAGTGCAGGGCCAAGAACCGAACCCTGGGGAACTCCGCACGTTACCTTGACATAGTCTGAGGTCACATTGTTATGGGAGACGCACTGCATCCTGTCAGTAAGATAAGAGTTAAACCAAGACAAGGCTAAGTCTGACATACCAATACGTGTTTTGATACGCTCTAATAAAATATTATGATCGACGGTATCGAAAGCGGCGCTAAGATCAAGAAGCAGCAACATAGATGACGCATCAGAATCCATCGTTAGCAATAGATCATTAGTCATTTTTGCGAGGGCTGTCTCCGTAGAGTGATTTGCCCTGAAACCGGATTGAAAAGGTTCACAGAGATTGTTAGTCACTAAGTGTTCATTTAGCTGCTGTGCAACAATTTTTTCGAGAATTTTGGAAATAAACGGAAGGTGGGAGACCGGTCGGTAGTTTACCATGAGGTCGGGATCGAGGTTAGGTCTTTTGAGCAGAGGATGAATAACCGCTTTTTTGAATGCTAGGGGAACAGTGCCGGAGGAAAGTGATAAGTTTATAATATTTAACACTGATGGACCTAATAATACAAACAGTTCCTTGATAAGTTTCCCAGGAAGTGGGTCAAGTAAACATGTTGTTTGTTTTATCCCACTTACACGCTGTAATAATTCCTTTAATGTTATTTCATCAAAAATAGAGAGACTATTTTGGAGGGCAGTGTCCGTCGTATATACAGTCGTATTTGTGTTAATAGAACCCAGTTGTAGCTGGGATGCGTTGTCTTTAATCTCCTTTCTAATGAGTTCAATTTTCTTATTAAAGAAATTCATAAAGTCATCTGCCGAGTGGGTGGAGCTACTGGGAGGAGTCCCTTGTTGGGTTAGCGATGCTACTGTACTGAACAGAAATTTAGGATCGTTTTTGTTGAGGCGGATGAGATTTGAGTAGTATTTAGCTTTAGCTAAGGTAAGCATGCGTTTATAAGTTATTAAACTATCACTCCATGCTTGATGGAAAACCTCAAGTTTAGTCGCGCGCCATTTGCGTTCCAGTTTTCTACATGATAATTTATGAGCTCTAATTTCTTCTGTAAACCATGGGGTGCGCCTTTTAGGGGCCCTTTTTTGCTTTAGCGGTGCTATACTATCAATAATTTCGCGCAAGGCATCGTCAAAGTTGTTAGTGAGGTTATCAATAGAGCCGACATAATTTGGGAATGGTGCCATTACCGAAGGCAGTAGGTCAGCAAGAGTCATCGTTGTGGCAGCATTAATGTTGCGGCCGCTATAGCAGTTATTATTATTATTAGCTTGTTGACAAAGAGTCAAAACTTCAAATTTTATAAGGTAATGATCGGACATTACTTTAGTATATGGAAGTATCATAACTTTGGAGGTGGTGACACCCCTGACAAGCACTAGATCTATTGTATTACCGTTGCGATGCGTGGGTTCATGTATTATTTGTGTAAGACCACAGCTATCAATTATGGTTTGGAGCGCCACGCACTGAGGGTCCGATGGGGTATTCATATGGATATTAAAGTCCCCCATTATGATTATATTGTCGGCGTGCGTCACTAGATCAGCAACGAACTCTGAGAATTCACTGATAAAGTCCGAATAGGGCCCAGGGGGGCGGTAGATAACAGCCAGGTCGAGAGGTAGCGGTGTGACAGACCTCATAGTAAGCACCTCAAACGATTTATATTTATTATTTAGGTTAGGGGTAAGGTTGAAATTTTCATTGTATATTAGTGCGACACCCCCTCCCCTTTTAAGAGGACGGGCAACATGCGCATTCGTATAGTTAGGACAGGGGTCGGCAACCCGCGGCTCCGGAGCCGCATGCGGCTCTTTCACCACTCTGATGCGGCTCAGCTGCATACTTGCCGACCCCCCGAATTTCCCAGGAGACTTGTGGATCTCAGTGCCTGTCTAAGAAATCTCCAAGAGCAAATATAATCCTATTTTCACTCTAATCACTAAATAAAGGGCGTGCCCTAAATGCACTGCAGTAATTGTCCTCTACAGCATGTACTAACAGCGTGCCAACCCGGGCACATGTTGTATGTGGCTTTTACTTGCACACGTAGGAGACAGCAAAGCATACTTACTCATCAGCCACACAGCTTACACTGACGGTAGTGTAACACAACACAACCAATACCCAGAATCCCATGCAGCCCTAACTCTTCCGGTCTAGATTATACACCCCCGCTACCACCAAACCCCCCACACACATCAACCCTCCCCCCCCTCCGTGCGTCGGTTGAGCGGAAGAGTTAGGGCTGCATGGGATTCTGGGTATTTATTGTGTTGTGTTTATGTTGTGTTACAGTGCAGATGTTCTCCAGAAATGTGTTTGTCATTCTTTTTTGGTGTGGGTTCAAAGTGTGGCGCATATTTGTAACGTAACAGTGTTAAAGTTGTTTTTGTACGGCTACCGTCAGTGTAAGCTGTGTGGCTGTTGAAGTAGTACCCTTGCTGTCACTTGCGTGAGCAAGCTGAAGCTGCATTCTACATGTGGTCGAGCAGGCACACTGTTTTGGCAGCCTGTAGAGGGCTCCAAAAGCAGTGCCATCACGCCCTGATATTCGGGAGTCGACCGGAAATAATGAGAGGATTGGCAAGTATGATGCTATCAAACGCCATTCATTCAAAACTCGCGGACCGCGCGAACATCAAATTTCCATATTAAGGTGCGTGCCGGTGCGTGTGTCTGAGACCCCTGGTTAACATAGCACAAAGCAATTTAAGCTTTGTAGGCGTTGTTTTTCATTTTAAATTTAAATTTATTTTTTGTGGCTCCCATTATTTTCTTTAATTTGTGAAACTTGCCAAAATGGCTCTTTGAGTGGTAAAGGTTGCCGACCCCTGAGTTAGGAGGAGATGCCTCATTGAGCGCAAAAAATTCGTCCGGTTTGAGCCAGGTTTCGCTAAGACCAATGACGTTAAGATTGTTGTCTCTAATGACCTCATTAACCAATAACGCCTTGGGAGACAATGATCTTATGTTTAAAAAGCCCATATTATAGGTATTGGGCTGTTTTGACGAGTTTTTGTTAAGATTATCCGTAGTGGCAATATTAACAATGTTGCGTTTATTATGCGTAGTGCACTTTAAATAGTTTCGACCATATCTAGGAATTGATATGACGGGAATTTTCCGATTGTTTGCTTGGTGCTGCAATAGACTGGACATATCATAATTTGCCACCTCAGTAGAATGCATGTCCACCTCTGACACAGACACAACAGAAAAAACATTATGTGAATTGTGTATTATTCTAAGAGAATTGCTATGCGTACATGGATTATCCAGCCTGGCGCTGGCTAGTTCTAGCTTAACTGACTCCTCACCCGGACTAACAGACATTGTAATTGCCTGTGACCGGGCTTGCTCTAGTGTAGTCAGTCAAGTGAGACTTAAATAGTAGTCTATGTTTCTAGACAGGATGATGGCGCCTTCCTGGTTAGGGTGAAGGCCGTCTCTCATCAGCAAGCCTGGTTTGCCCCAGGAAGAGGGCCAGTTATCAATAAACGTTAGTCCCTGCTGCCTACAGTAGCTAGCCAGCCACTTGTTAAGCGAGACTAATCTGCTATACCTCTCATCATTGCCTCTCGCAGGCAGGGGGCCAGAGACAATTACTCGATGCCTGGACATCTTTCTGGCGAGATCACAAGTCCTGGCTATGTTTCTCTTTGTAATCTCTGACTGTCTCATTCTAGTGTCATTGGAGCCAACGTGTACAATTATATTCGCATAATTAGTGGTGCGATTAGCCTGTCGTACGTGTTTACTAGGCCTGTTGCGAGTTAGCTCCCTAAGATTAGCTTCAATGTCAGGTGCTCTGGCCCCGGGGATACACTTTATTGTGGCTGGTTTGCTAAGCTTTATGTTTCGGGTGATGGAGTCCCCTATGACTAAGGTGTGGTGCCCAGTAGACTGGGGTGTAGGACTAGCTAAAGAGCTAAATCTATTATGCGTCTCAACCGGTACACCGTAGCTTGTAGGCCGCTTAGGACTGCTACAAGCTGGGCTAGTTAGCTCGCTACAGCTAACGCTAGCAGATGTGTCCGCAACATCTAAAGTTACGACATTACTCTGCTCTAACTGGCGGACACGGCCCTCTAGCAGAGCCAACCTCTCCGTGAGTATGGTGCAAGACGCGCAGGAAGCCATTACTCACAGTGTTTTCTGTCACCGAGTGAAGTTCCTGCTGTCCTCAGGGAAGTGGTCGCGGTCTGCGGGAGTAGGCGCTGCCTTTCTCCGCGCTAGCTTAGCAGCTAGCTAGCTGAGGAAAGGGTGGTGGGACAGAGATCGGGTGATTTGCAAGTTAAATAGTACCACTAAATATGTTTGAGAAGTGATAGAGAAAGCTGTAGAACAGTTAAAAGCACACAGATAGAGCGATACTTAGCTTTTTTGCAACAGCGAACAGACGGCGAGCAGTCACGCTCTTCATCTTCATCGTCTTTTCCTTGGTGTTTTTCTTTGTCTTCTTGGTCTTTTTCTTTGTCTTTTTGGTCTTTTTCTTTGTTTTTTTGGTATTTTTCTTTGTTTTCTTGGTCTTTTTCTTTGTCTTCTTGGTCTTTTTCTTTGTCTTTTTGGTCTTTTTCTTTGTCTTCTTGGTCTTTTTCTTACATTAATTACTGATATTAGAATTGTATATATGTATATAGTCACTGTTGTTTTCCAGATTACTTTCCTGTTGAATGGCCATTCAACTTATTGTGTGTATATATCTGCTGTCCCTCACAAATTGTTTAATACACGATCTCAACCAAGCTGCAATTTGAGCTTTGCCTCCTCTCTCCAAGTCGAAACCCTAGTCTTTTGGTTCTTAGCCCATAAAACCCCATATTTATTGCATTGATTTGTTGCACGTATAGGTTACACGTGTGTGTCAATTAAAACCACGCCCACCAACTGGCGTGCAGTGCACAACGTGCTCAACACGTCAGACTGTTGTTACTCATCAGGCAATGGACCGTGATGGCAGAGGCAGTTTCAACACAGGGGCTCGGTGGTCGCAAACGTAGAGACGACATATGGGTGTATTTTAAATATAACCCAGCAGATAATAAAACTGAGTGTATTGTGAAGGAAGACGGTGACAAATGTGGCCACAAAATATGCGGAAAAAATACGACCAACCTTAAGCGGCACCTTAAGGCTCGCCACAAGGATATTTTTTCGAAGGTAAGTTACAAATGCTGTTAACATAATCGATAAATGTCATAGTAAGCTAATACATTAGCACGTTTTCCACATACTCCTGGCGCAAATGGGCTGCTAACTTCAGGCTAAAGTTAGCTTTTGTTACGCTAACGTCAATTCATTATGTGTGTGTTACTTTAGCAGCATGTTTAGCCATGTTTACATTCAGTGACGGTGTGGTTATCTCTTTGTGAGTACGCTCTGTCAGCACGTAACTTGATATCTTAAACGGGTCAAGTTACTGTTATACGTAGAGTCTGCTAGCTTTAGCCTAAAAGCCACAAGTGACCTTGTGCAGCCCCATTAAGGAATCAGGAATTAATTGATTATTTTATTACATGGTTTGCACAAATTAAAGAGAGTGGGGTTGTATGATATCTGTTGTAATTGCACTGGCAGACATGGCCAAGTTGAGCATATGTGTTCCTCATCCATCTGTCAGGGTTGTCCCTGACAGTTTGATCAAGTTTTAGTTTTCCTCTGCGTTTGTCTTAGTTTCATGTCTTTATTTCCTGTCAGCACTCTTATTTTGATTCAGTTTCCTGTTTGTTCCCTGAGTGCTTTGTCCCCTCAGCTGTGGTTGATTGGCACCTGGCCACACCTGGTGTCAGTCAGCCAGCTGCCTATTTATACCTCTCCTGCCCTCCAGTCACTGCTGGATCATTGTCATTATAGTGTCTACCTGAATGTCATTAGAATAATTGTCACTTGTCACTTACCGGCTACCAATTTGTCGTTGTAGCTCCGTCTACTTTTGTCCACTCCGCTTTAGTCACAGTTCCTTCGTGTCACAGTAAGTGTTTTTTGTTTCTTGTCCATAGTGTAGCCTTTGTGCTATTTTAGTTTATAGCCTAGTTTGTTCTCCGCCTTGTGCGCGTGTAGCGATGTAGTACTCCTTTGCGTTGTGTTTTTCCCCAAAAGGTGACACCCAGTCTTTCTTCTGGCTCAAACAGGGTTTATTCTGGTAAAAACAGTCATAAAGAGTCTTCAATCAGCCTTCTCTATACATTCTAAACCGTCACATGGAAGATAGCAGACTGACTAACATATTAATCACATGATAAAAAAAACACACAATGCCTGGTAAAATCAGTCATAAAGAGTCTTCAATCAGCCTTCTCTATACATTCTAAACCTGCACAGAAATAAAACAAAACTTAACATAAATGTGTCTCCTTTAAGCCTTCAGCAACACAGCTAGCCTGCTAATAAGTTTGCTGAAAGCTAATTCACGGGGCGCCAGAGAGCACAACTTACCGTCACATGGAAGATAGCAGACTGACTACACATACGGGCCTCAGCCTGGAAGTCTGCTGGGACATGTGACGTTCAGTGACCATAAAAAAAATAGGAAATTACAGTACTAAACTTAGAATAATAACATTTGCAAAATAAAGAGTCACATTACATAATGTGTAAATATAATAAATGAGATAAGATGACATTAAAATAAAATGACATTAAAATAAGAAGAGTAGTAAGACAGTAAGCAATTGAGATCATAAATTACCTCTGTTACACGCGCCTTTTGTTTGTTCCCTTTTGTTTGTGTTTTGCCATAGTATTTGAATTAAATCATGTTTTCTCACACAACGCCTGCCATCATCTCTGCACCTTGGGGTTCGTATCCAGCAAACTCTGACACCATCACTCATATTTTGGGCATGTTTATGTTCATTGTACTTTAACAAATTCTGAGAAATAAAGCCACAATTGCTGAAGTAGAATGTTTTTGTTTTTTGGCTTTTTTGGAGTAATGAACTTTGATTCCACTGTTACCACTTTATCTGTGTGTAATACACAATCCTTGGATCATACATTTGCTGCTGGGTGGAAACCTTATATGTCTAAAACCATTCCTTTATTATTTGTGAAAATAGCAGATCTGCAAGCTTACAATGGGTTGAACTTATAAATCTGCTGCTATTTTCACAACTTATGTGACACTGCCCAACAGCAATCTCCAATACTTATTGACCTAAATTAATTTGTTAAAAGACTATACTTATATTATACTTTGTATTCTTTTTTTTTGGACTAAAACCTTTTTGACTTTTCATCGACTAAAACTAGACTAAAACCCTTTTGAGTTTTCGTTGACTAAAACTATCACATATAAAAGTGACTAAAATGTGACTAAAACTAATAAGCATTTTAGTCCAAAAGACTAAGACTAAATGTAAGATGGTTGTCAAAAACAACACTGCATAACAGGACCCTCTAAACATTTGTACCCACGTACATCACTTAAAACTTTTAGCATATCAGAATGTGGAATGGATTAATGAATTAAGTAGTAAAATGATCCACTTTAAAAACGTGCTCAACCTCAGTGTTCAAGTACAATAAAAATCCTGATAAGCATCTTGAACTTGATCAAAAGTCTGATAATTGTATTCATCTCTTAATGTGAATAAAAATCTATCCACGTGAACCTTATTGATTATTTAATTGGAATTATTGAGCAGAGGAAGTGAACAAACAAATGTGTTAGAAATGGAATAAGCTCTGCTTCTCCCTGCTCCTTTTCAGACATGTCGTAAAAAGAAACTGGTGTACCTTATTGTAACTGTAACCGTATGTTCCAAACGTATTAAAACCATAACCACCTTCTGGGTGGAAATGCTGGCATTCGCAACCTTCTTTGACCCCAAGTGCTGGGTAAAACCAATGTCGGGAGACTGAGTCAGCATGGCGTTGGACTCTTTGTTCATGCACTTCTTACGTGGACTGAGACACAGAAAAAATAACCACACAAAGTTGACAAACAAGATGGCGAACGTTTGGAAAGTTTGTGTTGACAAAGTGAGGAACAAAACAATGAAGCACTGCGGTTTTTGTTTGGACTCCTTGGCAGAGGTTTTGTCTGAAGTGAGCTGATGAGCATCGAACTGGAGTTTGTTGTGTTTTTGATGAGCAACGAGCGTGACAAATGTGACTTTGGAGGAGGTACCGCCTCTGTAGTGACTCGCCGCACCTGAAGAAAGCATGTTTATGCTCAACAAGAAATATGTTGATAAAACATGAGTCACGCTGCCAGGGGGCGGGGCCTGCTCGCAAAAGGAGACCGGAGGACGCCTTCTTCTCCTGGCTTCAGCAAAGATGCTCAGACAGTCTGCCTGAAGTAAAGAAGCACAGACTCACAGAAAGTTTCTTCAACCAGAAGACACCATGACCTCGAATTTATTCATCATCTTAGTCTCTATTCTTCTAAGCAAAGGGAACGCCTGGCAAAACGACATCAAAGCACCGGGAGCCACTGCCATGGGAGATGTAGTCATCGGAGGAATATTCCCCATCCATCGCAAAGTGAATAGAAGTGAAGATTCCTTTGCTCCTCAGGAATATTCATGTCGCAAGTAAGATTCATACTCTTCCTGTTTTGTAGACAGAACAATTTTTTTTAACGTTTGTTTATCTCTTTTTTTTTCATTTTATTTTTATTGACATCCAGCATCAGACATTCCTATCCATTACATCATATTCACATACATCTTACATCTGTTGTCTGCCCTAAATGTCCAAATCAAACATATACTCGTCTTTGTGACACTTTTCACCTTCATATTAACAAAATGTCGCAACTGCAAATATCGATAGAAGTCTTGGTTTTCTAATATATATGTCCTTTTAATAGTTTCAAAACTATACATTTTTTCATCTTTCATTACACTACATAAAGCTGTTATACCCTTAGATATCCAGTCCTTAAATCTTGAGTCTAATTTATTAGGTGTAAACTCTGTATCATAGGCACACCATTTAAGAACTGCAATATCACTCTCGAGTTTGTATTCCTTTATAATCATTTTCCACACTTTAAGGGTCCATTTCACCCATGGGTTATCAGTGTTATTTATGTGGGTCTGTAAATTGCTATCCGCCAGGATTGCTTGTATGGGGATGGAGGGCATTTCTTCTTCAATAATTTTCCATTGAGCAATGTATGACGGGTTGCATCAGCATATCACTGCTCTCATCTGGGCTGCAAAATAATAATCTCGGAAGCAAGGTAAACCCCATCCTCCCTTTTGTTTGACCAATTGTAAAGTTTTGAGACGAACTCTTGGCCTTTTACTTTGCCATATATACCTTGATAGCATTTTGTCCCATTCATTGAATTGGTTTTGGTTAATCTCTATTGGCAGGGTTTGAAATAGGTACAGCAATCTTGGCAGTACATTCATTTTGATGGAATCAATTCTAGAGCTAAGGCTAAAAAAAGGAATTAAGTTCCATCTTGCTATGTCATCTTTTATTTTTTTATGTATGGGTAGATAATTGTATTCTGATAATTTTGTTAGATCTTTTGGCAAATTAATGCCCAGGTATTTAAAAGACTCTGTTTGCCATATCAAAGGGTAACTACTTCTGATTTCCCCTGGTGGGTTATAATTATATGAGAGTAGATGGGTTTTACCTATATTGATTTTATATCCTGATAGTTGACCATACAGTTCAAATGATTGCATTAATTTAGGGAGCGAGTATGTTAGGTGTCCGATGTAGACCAAAATGTCATCCGCATAGCAGGCCAATTTATACTCTCTTCCTTTAATCATGATTCCCTTAATATCTTCATTTTGTCTAATAGACTGAGCTAATGGCTCCAGATATAATGCAAAGAGTAATGGTGACCATGCACATCCCAGTCTAGAGCCCCTTTTTAGGGTAAAACTGTTTGATAAATATCCATTGACTTTAATCCTAGCAGTAGGATTGTTATATAGTGCCTGTATAGTTTTAATGATTGTATCCTGAAAGCCGAATTTATGTAGAACTCTGTAAAGAAAATTCCAATTAACCGAATCAAAGGCCTTTTCAGCATCCACACTTATAACAATTGCTTCAATGTTTTTTCTTTGTATATGATCCATAATATGTAGTGTCTTTCTTATATTGTCTTGTGTTTGTCGTTGATGTATAAAACCTGTTTGATCATTATGTATCAATATAAGGTAAGACATTTTCTAATCGTTTGGCCATAATGGAAGTAAATAATTTATAATCTACATTGAGGACCGATATTGGCCTGTAAGATCCACATTCAATTATATCCTTGCCTTCTTTTGGTATAGCTGAGATAATTGCCTCTCTCCAACTAAGTGGCGTTTGTGCCTTTTTTAAGACCCAATTC
The DNA here is from genome assembly GCF_033978785.1 of Entelurus aequoreus. Classification (NCBI taxonomy): domain Eukaryota; kingdom Metazoa; phylum Chordata; class Actinopteri; order Syngnathiformes; family Syngnathidae; genus Entelurus; species Entelurus aequoreus. The sequence goes on from NC_084750.1 coordinate 1,878,578, forward strand.
AATGTGGGGAGTAAAACAGGTATTAATTCTTTTTTAAATTTCTTATACCACTCTGCCGTGTAACCGTCTGATCCTGGCAATTTACTTAGTTTAAGCCTATTAATTGCAACTTTTAATTCATTTTCAGTTATTTCTGCAGATATTGTTTGGTTTTGTTTTTCATCTAAAATAGGTAAATCCAGGGAGTTCAGGAAGCTGTCAATTTGGGTTATGCTCCTACTACAGACCTCAGAGTATAATGTTTTATAAAAATGTTCGAAGGCTTCCTGAATTTCGTTTGGTTTAGTTTTTATCTCTTTTGTTCTTGGATCCCTGATTTTATGAATTGTGTTTTCCGCTATCTTTTTTTTTAGTTTCCAGGCCAATATTTTCATAGACTTAGAGCCACTTTCATAGTGTCTCTGTTTCAAGAACATTAGATTTTTTTTTATTTCTTGTGTGGCCAAACTGTTAATTTCATTCCTAGTATTTCTTATTTCCATTAATGTATCCTGTGCCAAATCTAGTTTGTGTTTTCTTTCTAATTCTTTTAGTTTTTTTATTAAGTCATTTGATTTTGTATTCTCATTTTTTTTCTTAAAGGAAGATATTGCTATAATTTTCCCTCTTAAAACAGCCTTCAGGGTATCCCATAACATGGGAGGCGAAACCTCTCCTGTGTCATTGAACTCCAAGAAGAGATTAATTTCAGATTTAATTTGTGTTTTAAATGATAGGTCATTCAGCAGACTTGAGTTTAGTTTCCATGTATTCTTTTTTGCCCTCAGATTAAAGTCAATAGATAGGTATATAGGTGCATGGTCACTTAAAGGCCTACTGAAATGAATTTTTTTTATTTAAACGGGGATAGCAGATCTATTCTATGTGTCATACTTGATCATTTCGCGATATTGCCATATTTTTGCTGAAAGGATTTAGTATAGAACAACGACGATAAAGATTGCAACTTTTGGTATCTGATAAAAAAAAGGCTTGCCCCTACCGGAAGTAGCGTGACGTAGTCAGTTGAACATATACGCAAAGTTCCCTATTGTTTACAATGATGGCCGCATGAAGTGAGAGAGATTCGGACCGAGAAAGCGACAATTTCCCCATTAATTTGAGCGAGGATGAAAGATTTGTGGATGAGTAAAGTGCAAGTGAAGGACTAGTGGGGAGTTGAAGCTATTCCGATAGGGAAGATGCTGTGAGAGCCGGGGTGACCTGATATTCAGCTGGGAATGACTACAACAGTAAATAAACACAAGACATATATATACTCTATTAGCCACAACACAACCAGGCTTATATTTAATATGCCACAAATTAATCCTGCATAAAAACACCTGCGTGTTTGTTACGCTAGCTCCTAGCTCCTCTGCTAGCTCCTAGCTCCATAGAACACGCCAATACAATTCAAACACCTGATCAACACACACAATCACTCAGCCCAAAAGACCGTTCACCTAACCCAAGGTTCATAAAGCTTATATATTTTAAAAAAGTTACGTACGTGACGCGCACATACGGTCAAGCTATCAAATGTTTAGCAGCCAAGGCTGCATACTCACGGTACCTGATATTCAGCTGGGAATGACTACAACAGTAAATAAACACAAGACATATATATACTCTATTAGCCACAACACAACCAGGCTTATATTTAATATGCCACAAATTAATCCTGCATAAAAACACCTGCGTGTTTGTTATGCTAGCTCCTAGCTCCTATGCTAGCTCCTAGCTCCATAGAACACGCCAATACAATTCAAACACCTGATCAACACACACAATCACTCAGCCCAAAAGACCGTTCACCTAACCCAAGGTTCATAAAGCTTATATATTTTAAAAAAGTTACGTACATACGCAAAAAAAAGTTGCGCACATACGGTCAAGCGATCAAATGTTTAGAAGCCAAAGCTGCATACTCACAGTAGCACGTCTGCGTCTTTGTCATCCAAATCAAAGTAATCCTGGTAAGAGTCTGTGTTGTCCCAGTTCTCTACAGGCGTCTGTGTATCGAAGTCAAAAGTCCTCCTGGTTAGAGTCTCTGTTATCCGAGTTCTTCCATCTTGACTGCATCTTTCGGGAATGTAAACAAAGAAGCGCCGGCTGTGTACTGTTGTTGCTGACTACGTTCGAAAAATACGTCCATTTCGCACCGACAACTTTCTTCTTTGCTTGCTCAGCTTCCTTCTCCATAATGCAATGAACATGATTGCAACAGATTCACGAACACAGATGTCCAGAATACTGTGGAATTATGAAATGAAAACAGAGCTTTTTCGTATTGGCTTCAATGTGGAAGGCATACCCGTGTTCGCCGGTCTACGTCACGCGCATACGTCATCCTCAGAGGCGTTTCGAACCGGAAGTTTAGCGTCAAATTTAAAATGTCACTTTATAAGTTAACCCGGCCGTATTGGCATGTGTTATAATGTTAAGATTTCATCATTGATATATAAACTATCAGACTGCGTGGTCGGTAGTAGTGGGTTTCAGTAGGCCTTTAAATCTATCGTCCCAATTTCACAGGTACATATTTTATCTTTATCCTTTCCGAATGTTAGAAAATAATCTATTCTTGTATAAAGACAGTGTGGCGCAGAGAAATAAGTATAATCCCTTCTGTCTGGAAAAAAGTCTCGCCATATGTCAATTAAGCCTACTTCCTCAAAAAGTGTGTTTACTTTCTTATAAAGGGGTTTAACGTTATGTATTTTTGTACTAGATGAGTCCAATTTTGGCTGTAGATATATATTTAAATCCCCACCACAAATCAAAAAACCTTCGGTTTCCGTTACCATAATATTGGTGATTTTTTGGAATAAATTAATATCACTCCCAGGGGGTGCATAGACATTCAGTAAGGTGATTGGGTTCCCATCTATCTTTCCCTTTACTAAAATAAATCTACCCTCCTTATCACCAAATTCCAGTACTTTTTCAAAATGTAGCTTTTTTGAGATGAGAATTGCAACTCCTCTCCTATGTCCTAATTTATATGACGAAAAAAACAAATGAGTGAAGCCCATTCTCTTTAGTTTTACATGCTCCTTGTCAGTTAAATGGGTCTCCTGTAAATATACTATGTGGGCTTGTTCTGTCCTCACCTTTGATAATATTTTATTGCGTTTAATTGGGTTCAGTAGCCCATTAACATTAAACGATACACATTTTACTTTGTCACTAACCATATGTATTTACTTGTAAGTATACCAATAAAATATTCAAAATAAAACCTAGCAAGTCTACTCCCATAACGAAAAAATTGAAATAGCAAATAAAACAAAGCAAAATAACTAAATTTTTTTTAAAAAGAACAGAAGAAAAAAGAAAAGTGTAGTTCCAAGGCAGGGGTCTCTAATAGATGACCCTGAGTTAAGCTAGATAAAACGTCTAGCTGTGGGGGAAATCCTCTCTCAACTATGGGCTGAGGGCCCCCATTATGGCACTTGGTAGAAAGAGAAAAAAAAATCTCTGTTCATTACATAGATACATCCCTCATTTGTATTTTTTCTCATCTCGCTGGGGTTATTATATAAACGCAAATGTCATAGAAGGAATTTAAAGTCACCTGTTTGGTTCTGTTCATCTTACCAACACTTTAAGAAGTCAGTCAAAATTAACAGGTCCTCCGGAGAAGGCGATGATTATCTTCTGAAGGCTTGCAGTCTCTCCTTGATGCTTTTCTCTGGCTCCTCACCTGTCCCCTCCCGGCTCCTTCCTCCCATGATCTCCCAGGCGGAGCGGAACAGCTGATCCAGCAGGCTCTCCCTCGGCGTAATCACGCTGACTGGCAGTCCTCTGTCCTTCATGTCTTTTGTCGCCTCCTTTGCTGTCCGGTACAGCTGCGTGCCGTCCTCATAAAACACTCGTAATTTGGCCGGGAACGGAGTCTGGAAGCGGATATTTCTTTGCTTTAACACTCGCTTGGCTTCAGCATATTCTTTCCTCTTTTGCAGGACTGCTGGGGGGTAATCCTGGTCAAAGTATATTAGTCTCCCGTTCAGAAAAATCTTCTTCTTTCCCCAGGCTTTACGCATGACATCTTCTTTCATCCTGTAGCGGAGGAATTTGACTATTATTGACCGCGACTTGTCTTCTCTGTCTCCGGCGGGTCTTGGCGCGAACGCGCGGTGCGCCCCTTCGATGTCGAGTTGCGTAGTTACGGGGATCTCCAACATGTCCCGCAGCAGTTTTTCCACAAACTCTGGAATGGACGGTTCCTCGGCTCCTTCGGGAACATTGTATATCCTCAAGTTCTCGCGTCGGGATCTCCCTTCATAGTCGATTAGTTTGTTTTCTTGCTGATTAATGACTTTTATCATGTTGTCCAACACATACTCCACGTTTTGAATCCGGTCCTCCACCTTCTCAATTCGCTCCTCTGTGTCTGTTATTTGTTGTTTAATGTTGGTGAGCTCGGATTTAATATCGCTCAGCTGTTCTTTTATGTCCTTTCGGAAGTCCCGAATCTCCTCCAGAACTTGGACTAACCCTTCGGCGTCCGCCTCCTTTGAGCGAAGGTTAGCATTAGCACCGCCATCTTGTAGCTTTACAGGTGAGCTGTTCGCGAACACAGAGCTTTCCTCATTTACAGGTTCTGCACCGATATTTGCTCGATTTCCTCTAGTTTTCCCCATTCTTGCCCCTTTTGTTTATTCAGAGATTATCTGAAACTTTGGCACTTTACGGTCTAACGGGGCGAAATAACTTTTCTCACGAGGGAGCTGTTACTCTAAGCTGCCATTCAGCTTGGTGACGTTACCGGAACTCTCACATCACGTTTGTTTATCTCAGTCGTGGTACATACAGCTGTTGGTAGAGGTTCCCAGCAGGCATAAAACACTGAAACAACGTTTAGAACTTGTTGAATTTGCAACTCAAACCTAACGTTGAAACATGCTTTGTAAGGACGTTTATTCAAAGTTGAGTTCTGACATTGATTTGATTATTGATTTGTGGTCATCTCCCAACTAATATTCTACAACTCAAACTTAACTTTGTAACAACATGCTTTTTGACAATGTTTATTCAATGTTGGGTTCTGACATTGATTTGACCATTGAAATTTGGTCATTTCCAAACTAATAGTCTACAACTCAAACCTAATGTTGAAACAACATGCTTTTTGACAACGTTTATTCAATGTTGGGACAAGCGGTAGAAAATGGATGGATGGATGGGTTCTGACATTGATTTGATCATTGAATTTTGGCCATTTCCCAACTAATATTCTACAACACAAATACAAAGTTGAAACAACATGCTTTTTGACAATGTTTATTCAATGTCGGGTTCTGACAATGATTTGACCATTGAATTTTGGTCATTTCCCAACTAATATTCTACAACTCAAACTTAACGTTGAAACAACAAGCTTTTTGACAATGTTTATTCAATGTTGGGTTCTGATGTTGATTTGATCATTGAAATTTGGTCATTTCCCAACTAATATTCTACACCTCAAACTTAACGTTGAAACAACATGCTTATTGACAACGTTTATTCAAAGTTGGGTTCTGACATAGAATTTTCGTCATTTCCCAACCAACAACATGGATCCAACGTTGGACATCAACATTGTATCAATTTACAAATACAACTATTTTGCAACGCTGTGTCTAAGTCACTTTTAAAGGGCATGTACGTATAATCAACGTTGTATCAATGTCTTGTGCCTGCTGGCTTATCAATATTATGTTCATGTTGCGTGGAAAAGACAGAATTAGACAGAGTTCATTCAGTATGTTTGAAAAGTAATAACAAACTCCGGCCGTCAAAAATATGACAGCTAGTAATTACAGAAATGATAGGCGTTGTAGGCGTTGTGCACATATTGTTCTGGAGAAAGTTTGATGCACGTTATAATTATATAATGCAAAAGTGAAAATTAAAACAGAAGCATGGGAATTTGGCATCAAACAAATGTTTCCATTGCCAAACCTTAAAGTTACAGTCCTCCTGTACTTTATATAATTATTATGGCTGGCATATTCATTTGATGTTTTTACAGCTTCTGTGATTTTTATTATTAAGAGTTTGGATGAATCCTGGACAAAATTGTAAACATATACAGGACATACATCTTGTAATAACAATAATAATAATAATAATAATAATAATAATAATAATAATAATAGGTGCAGCTGAAGTTTCTAGAACAAGCTTTACATCAAAAGACACATCCACTAAAGAAAGAAATAATAATCATAAAATAAAATAAAGTTTAGTTTTTTTACACAATGTGTAAACACATAAAATAAACTTTTTTCAAAAGAAAATCTTTCAATGAGTCTTTAATTATTCAAATGTATTTATGGTGATGTCGTCACAATATCACCACCACATTTAAATAAGTTCCTTATTCTCTTTTATTACGACACAAAGTCAATTATACACAATTACTAAACAAAATCAAAAACTACCATCGATTACTCATTTAAATCCTTATTTCTTTTTGTCCCCAAAGTCCTCCTGTGTCCAAGGAATTATTTCCTGAATTTGTAAAACAAAAACCACACCAGTATCCTCTCACTGGACTCCTACAGTACACGCAGAAGGTATTTTCCACATTGTTATATTACAGCCTTTTTCCAAAATGGAATCAATTCATTTTTGTACTCAACATTGTACACACAATACCCCATAATGACAACGTGAAAAAGTTTTTGCAAATGTATTAAAAATCACAAGTATGTAAGTATTCACAGCCTTTGCTCAATACTTAGTTGATGCACTTTTGGCAGCAATTCCAGTCTCAAGTCTTTTTGAACATGATGCCACAAGCTTGGCACACCTATCTTTAGGTACTTTCAACCATTCCGCTTTGCAGCACATCTTAAGCTCCATCAGGTTGGATGGGAAGTCTTGGTTTTCCTCCAGGATGTCTCTGTACATTGCTGCATTCATCTTTTCCTCTATTCTGACCAGTCTGCCAGTTCCTGCCACTAAAAAGCGTCCCCACAGCATGATGCTGCCACCACCATGCTTCACTGGGATGGTATTGGCCTGGTGATGAGCGATGCCTTGTTTTCTCCAAACATGATGCCCGGTCTTCAATCTTTGTCTCATCAGACCAGAGAACTCAGTTTCTCATGGTCTGAGAGTCTTTCAGGGGCATTTGGGCAAACGTTTCACTAAGAAATGGCCTCTGTCTGGCCACTCTACTATACAAGCCTGATTGTTGGAAGGTTCTCCTCTCTCCACAGAGGAATGCTGTAGCTCTGACAGAGGGACCATCGAGAGTCCTGGTGGTTCCAAACTTCTTCCATTATGGATGATGGAGGCCACTGTGCTCATTGGGGCCTTCAATGCAGCAGATATTTTTCTGTACCGTTCCCCAGATTTCTACCTGGAGACAATCCTGTCCTAGATTCCTACATACGATTCTTTGGACTTCATGCTTGGTTTGTGCTCTGCCGTGCACTGTCAAGCGTGGGACCTTATATATAGACTGGTGTGTGCCTTTCCAACCAACTGAATTTACCCCAGGTGGACTCAAGGAGGATCATTTGAAACAGGAAGCACCTGATCTCACTTTTGAGCTTCATGGTAAAGGCCGTCAATACTTATGTACATGTGTTTTCTTTGTTTTTAATTTTCAATGCATTTGCAAAAAAAATGATAAAATAACTTTTTCACATTGTCGTTATGGGGTATTGTGTGTAGAAAATTGAGGACAACAATGAATGATTCCATTTTGGAATAAGGCTGTAACATAACACAATGTGGAAAAAGTAAAGCGCTGTGAGTACTTTTCATATGCCATCCATCCATCCATCTTTTTCCGCTTATCCGAGGTCGGGTCGCGGGGGCAGCAGCCTAAGCAGGGAGGCCCAGACTTCCCTCTCCCCAGCCACTTCGTCCAGCTCCTCCCCCCAATTTGGTCAGCACAAGATCTTCCATTTCTGAAACCAGCCTGGTTTTCCCTCAGTTGTGCATCGACCAATTTCCGCATCCTTTCTAGTAGTATGTGGTTAAGCACCTTCTCTGGCGTTGAGAGGAGCATAATTCCCCTGTAGTTTGTACACTCCCTGAGGTCTCCTTTCTTGGGAATCTTTATGATGTTGCCATCTCTCCAGTCTGATGGGACTTTTTCTTCCTCCCAGATAGCTTGCATAAGATGGAAAAGCATGCTGGAGGATGTTTCGATATCTGCTTTGAGAGCTTCTGCTGGTAGCTCATCTGGCCCTTCTGCCTTTCCTGCTCTCAAGGCTTTGATGGCCTTCCTGATTTCCAGTTTGGTGGGGGGGTTGCAGTTTATTTCAAGCATGATTGGAGCTGGTGGAATATCTGCAGTCACTTGAGGGGGCTCTCTGTTGAGTAGGTCTTGAAAGTGATCAGTCCATCTCTGGAGTTGATCTTCCTTGGTTGTGAGGAGTGTACCATTTGTGTCTTTAATATGCATTTGGGCTTGTTTAAATTTGCCGGTGAGTTTTTTTGTGGTTAGATAGAGTTCTTTCAGATTGTTCTTCCCTGCTGCTTCCTCTGCCTGCGGTGCTAGATCCTCGATGTACTTCTTCTTGTCCCTTCTGACACGCTTCTTCACATCCTTGTTTACTACTTCATATTCTCTTTGTGCTGCTGCCTTTCCTGCTCTAGTTCTGCATCTGTTAACTACCTCCTTTTTCTCCCTTCTCTCACTCACTTTCTTGTGGGTTTCTGTGGATAGCCAAGGTTTGTTTGTGGACTTTTTTCTCCCTACCACTTCTGCACAGGTCTCCCTCCATGTGGACTTCAAACCTTCCCAAATCCCTTCTACAGTTCCTGGTGCTTGTGTTGTCTGGTCCTGTAGTGCTTGAAACCGGTTGTGTAATGTGACTTGGTATAGTTCCAAAGTGCCTGTATCTTGGAATTGTTGTATGTTGAATTTGATCTTCCTTCCTCTTGGTTTCATGCATTTCAATTTCAACTGGAATCTTGCTGTGACTAGGTGGTGGTCAGATGCAGCGTCAGCTCCTCTTCTCACTCTGACATCAAGCAGTGAGCGCCTGAATTTCCGGCTAATGCAGATGTGATCAATCTGGTTTTCAGCTGTATTATATATATATATATATATACATATATATATATTATATATATAATATATTATATATAAAAATCACCTCGTCAGGGGATTTTATATATATATTTTATATTTGATATATAAAATCCCCTGACAAGCATGGAAACCTGCGAAACAGGCTTGTAGGGACGATATAGCCTCTTGTGTATTCCCTTCGGGGTCGCGGGGGGCGCTGGAGCCTATCTCAGCTACAATCGGGCGGAAGGCGGGGTACACCCTGGACAAGTCGCCACCTCATCGCAGTATATATATATATATATATATATATATATATATATATATATATATATATATATATATGTCTTTATTGTTATAGTTGTTTTACTGTAAAATATGTCTTTATTGTTATAGTTGTTTTACTGTAAAGTCAACAGGAATAGACAATATGCAGCAACATACTGTATATAAAGCTTACAAATACATTTCATTCACTGATGAAGGAAGGGAATGAAACAAAACAATAATCAATGGATACCCTCGGCACAGAGCCCACACAAGGGACGTCGATGTGAATGACTATGAGAAACCTTGGAGGGGACCGCATATGTGGGTAACCCCCCCTCTAAGTACAGTCCCTAGTGGATCCACATAACAGTGAGAGTCCAGTCCATAGTGGGGCCAGCAGGAGACCATCCCGAGCGGAGACAGGTCAGTAGCGCAGAGACGTCCCCAACCGATGCACAGGCGAGCGGTCCATCCCGGGTCCCAACTCTGGACAGTCAGCATCTCATCCATGGTCACCGGAACCGGAATAACCCGGCGAGGGGGCAAAGGAGAAAAGAAAACGGCAGATCAACTGGTCTAAAAAAGGGGGGTCTATTTAAAGGCTAGAGTATACAAATGAGTTTTAAGATGGGACTTAAATGCTTCTACTGAGGTAGCATCTCTAACTTTTACCGGGAGGGCATTCCATAGTACTGGAGCCCGAACAGAAAACGCTCTATAGCCCGCAGACTTTTTTTGGGCTCTGGGAATCACTAATAAGCCAGAGTTCTTTGAACGCAGATTTCTTGCCGGGACATATGGTACAATACAGTCAGCAAGATAGGATGGAGCTAGACCGTGTAGTATTTTATACGTAAGTAGTAAAACCTTAAAGTCACATCTTAAGTGCACAGGAAGCCAATGCAGGTGAGCCAGTACAGGCGTAATATGATCAAACTTTCTTGTTCTTGTCAAGAGGCTAGCAGCTGCATTTTGTACCAAATGTAATCTTTTAATGGTAGACATAGGGAGACCCGAAAATAATACGTTACAGTAATCGAGACGAGACGTAACGAACGCATGAATAATGATCTCAGCGTCGCTAGTGGACAAAATGGAACAAATTTTAGCGATATTACGGAGATGAAAGAAAGCCGTTTTAGTAACACTCTTAATGTGTGACTCAAACGAGAGAGTTGGGTCGAAAATAATACCCAGATTCTTTACCGAGTCGGCTTGTGTAATTGTTTGGTTGTCAAATGTTAAAGTGGTATTATTAAATAGATGTCGGTGTTGAGCAGGACCGATAATCAGCATTTCCGTTTTCTTAGCGTTGAGTTGCAAAAAGTTAGCGGACATCCATTGTTTAATTTCATTAAGACACGCCTCCAGCTGACTACAATACGGCGTGTTGGTCAGCTTTAGGGGCATGTAGAGTTGGGTGTCATCAGCATAACAGTGAAAGCTAACACCGTATTTGCGTATGATGTCACCCAGCGGCAGCATGTAAATACTAAAGAGTGCAGGGCCAAGAACCGAACTCTGGGGGACTCCGCACGTTATCTTAACATAGTCCGAGGTCACATTGTTATGGGAGACGCACTGCATTCTGTCAGTAAGATAAGAGTTAAACCATGACAAGGCTAAGTCTGACATACCAATACGTGTTTTGATACACTCTAATAAAATATTATGATCGACGGTATCGAAAGCGGCGCTAAGATCAAGAAGCAGCAACATAGATGAAGCATCAGAATCCATCGTTAGCAATAGATCATTAGTCATTTTTGCGAGGGCTGTCTCCGTAGAGTGATCTGCCCTGAAACCGGATTGAAAAGGTTCACAGAGATTGTTAGACGCTAAGTGTTCATTTAGCTGCTGTGCAACAATTTTTTCGAGGATTTTCGAGATAAACGGAAGGTGGGACACCGGCCGGTAGTTTACCATGAGGTCAGGATCGAGGTTAGGTCTTTTGAGTAGAGGATGAATAACCGCTTTTTTGAATTAATACTTTTTTGAAGTAATATATTAAAATAAATATGTGATTACATAATACATGAGTAGAATATATTGTACGCGTTTGTTGTCATTTCTGTCATATTTTCCCTTGAAATGAATGAAATTGCAACAACTGACACATTTAGTTGGTGATAATGACCATTAGCGACAATTTGCGTAAAACTCATGTTCATCATTTGCGCGAAATGGTGCATTCCCAATTGGTATCTTTTTTGTCCAAAACCATTAAATAAAAGTATCTTTCATACATTTAATATATACAATCTTACTCAAAATGATTCAGCCTGTACTGTATATGTGTGTACATTTTGAAGATCATGTTTGCGGTGTACCCCAGGGATCAATACAGGGACCAAAGCGGTTTCTTTTACTAGTTTAATCATATATATTTCTGTCGAGTTAGCAAAGACTTCAAGTGATTACTATTTGACACCCCTGCCTGTAAATAATCATTCCTATTTTGTTCACACAGATTGAAAGACGGCAGCGTAGGACTGGTTCTGTCTATGATCAACGCCATCGAGGTGGTGAATAAATCCCCTTTACTGAGGGATGTTAACGTCACACTGGGCTATCGGATCCATGACTCCTGCAGAGACGTCAGCACAGGTCTCAAGGCCACGGCTGACTTGGTCCAGCAGGCCGAGTGCGCCCCCACATGCCAGCAACCGGTCGTTGCCGTCATCGGCGCTTCTTTTTCCGAAATGTCCATCGCCGTTGCCAGGCTACTGAGCCTTGACATGATTCCTCAAGTAAGTTCTGACTTTGGACTCAATATGACTTTGTTCAAATATTGCCCCTGTATTGTGTTTGCCATTCACTTATTCAGTCCACAAATAGAACAAGTGTTTATTTTTCCCTCAATCACCGACACAGGACAATAATGACGACCTTTTTGTCCATACATCTAAACATACATCTAATCATAGGTCTAATCATACATCTAAACATACATCTAATAATATATATCTAATCATACATCGATTCACAGGTCTAATCATATATGTAATCATACATCTAATCATATATGTAAACATACATCTAATCATATATGTAAACATACATGTAATCATAGGTCTACTCATAAGTACATCTAAGACAGAGCAGCCTTTTTGACATGTGACAAATTAGTTTGTTCCTGCGATGAGGTGGCGACTTGTCCAGGGTGTACCTCGCCTTCCGCCTGATTGTAGCTGAGATAGGCTCCAGCGCCCCCCACGACCCCGAAGGGAATAAGCGGTAGAAAATGGATGGATGGATGGATAGAATGAAAAAATATATATATAGTTGAGTTTTGATTGACATTGTTAGAGTGCATTGATTGAACAATAGAGGAGTTGTTATAATTACCAGTATTATTGTATACGAGGTAAGCGGAACGTTAGCTTTATAATTAAATACGTACTTAATGGGTCTAGATGGAAATTCAAACATTGGGTGGGAGACATGTAGTCTTTAAATGTAGAAAATATCATAAAATGACCCTTTAAATTACTGTAACGACAACAGTAAACATATTTCAATTGATAATTTTATGACAGTGTCAAACAAAACTCAACAATAATATAATCATAAAAACATTGTATTTAAAAATATGTAGTTTAAGGCATTTTCCAAAAACTTTAATATTTATTATTGATATGATTTTCTACACACCCATATAGTTATAGTATAAATCGTACTTTGCAGCCCTTCTAACCCTTCCAGTAATAGTCAGCTCTGTGTTGTCGGCCATGTTGAATCAGCATGTGACCTACTTTATTATGTCTCTGCTGCCTGCTTGATCAGACCATGAACTCATAAAAGTTGTCTGGCACAGTTCGCAATATTGTTGTTGTCATTGCGCGCCTTGTCCATATTGTCACACTATCTGTTACAGTGATGGGATGTGGGTGATAAGGTTAAGGGTTTTGCTAATTTTCATGGCATGCCTAATCAACAAGGTATGTATTTTCTTTTCTGTAGATAAGCTATTCATCATCAGCGACGTCGTTGGGTAACAAGCACAGATTCCCAAGCTTCATGAGGACGATTCCTGGCGACGAGCACCAGATAGCTGCCATGGTCAGGCTTATCAGCGACAACGGTTGGAGCTGGGTGGGAATTATCATTGCGGATGGCGCTTACGGCCGCTCAGCGCTCGAGTCCTTTGCATCCAAAGCGTCGGACATTGGGATCTGTTTAGCATTCAAAGCCATCCTTCCCCATTCTGGTAAAGGTGGGGCTGAAGACTCTGCTATCGAACAAGTTGCCAGAACCATCTCCCAAAATCAAAAGGCAAAGGTGATTGTGTCCTTTGCAAAATCAAAACAAATGGAAAAGCTCTTCAAGGAGCTGAGGAAGCAGATGGAGAAGAGCGGTCCAGGCGTCAAGGATATGAGAAGAGTGTGGATTGCCAGCGATAGTTGGTCCTCCTTGCGGGATATTTCAGACCTTGAAGACATCGGAGACGTTGTGGGCTTCAACTTCAAAACTGGAGATACCTCATCTTTCGACGAGTACCTAAGCCTGCTGGAGACGAGCGGTTACAACAGCACACAGAATAACACCTACTTGGAAAAACTCTTCAAGGAGACAAATAAAGGAGGAGTCTCTGGAAACACAGACCAGGCGTCTGAAGTTGTGAAGAACATCAAAGAAAAAACTAACACAGGCTTAATCTTGAGTGTGGAGATGGCTGTGAGTGCCATTGCTAAAGCTGTGGCCTCCGTCTGCAGCAGCAAACACTGCAAGACTCCTGGAACCTTGCAACCCTGGGAGGTAATCCATATTTGTCTATACGTCTGGCTTTGCCATTACCTTATTCATTAATAGGGTTGTTAACGAAAAACCGATGCGAACCGATATACGGTTCGAGAGGTGGCCGGTTTGGTTACGTCGGTTACAGTCCCTCCAGTTGATAAGATTCAGCTGTGAATCTTTAGGTCAATTGAGTGCAGACACATAACACGGGTATCGCGCCGAACTAGAAATCAGTTGAGGATTTTTGTCATTAAAACGACATGATTGATTGATTGATTGAAACTTTTATTAGTAGGTTGCACAGTGAAGTACATATTCCGTACAATTGACCACTAAATGGTGACACCCGAATAAGTTTTTCAACTTGTTTAAGTCGGGGTCCACTTAAATTGATTCATGATACAGATATATACTATCAGATATATACTATCATCATAATACAGTCATCACACAAGATAATCACATTGAATTATTTACATTATTTACAATCAGGGGTGTGGAGGGGGGGGGTGTGGGGGGGTAGGATATGGACAGCAAGTAGTGGACATAGAGAGAGAGAGAGAGAGAGAGAGAGAGAGAGAGAGAGAGAGAGAGAGAGAGAGAGAGAGAGAGAGAGAGAGAGAGAGAGAGAGGTATCAGAAGGCATAAGAAAAAGTATCTGCATTTGATTGTTTACATTTGATTATTAGCAATCCGGGGAGGGTGTTAGTTTAGGGTTGTAGCTGCCTGGAGGTGAACTTTTATTGCGGTTTTGAAGAAGGATAGAGATGCCCTTTCTTTTATACCTGTTGGGAGCACATTCCACCTTGATGTGGCATAGAAAGAGAATGAGTTAAGACCTTTGTTAGTTCGGAATCTGGGTTTAACGTGGTTAGTGGAGCTCCCCCTGGTGTTGTGGTTATGGCGGTCATTTACGTTAAGGAAGTAGTTTGACATGTACTTCGGTATCAGGGAGGTGTAGTGGATTTTATAGACTAGGCTCACTGCAAGTTGTTTAACCCTGTCCTCCACCTTGAGCCAGCCCACTTTGGAGAAGTGGGTAGGAGTGAGGTGGGATCTGGGGTGGAGGTTTAGAAGTAACCTGACTAGCTTGTTCTGGGATGTTTGGAGTTTAGATTTGAGGGTTTTGGAGGTGCTAGGGTACCAGGAGGTGCATGCGTAATCGAAAAAGGGTTGAACGAGAGTTCCCGCCAGAATCCTCATGGTGCTTTTGTTGACCAGAGAGGAGATTCTGTAGAGAAATCTCGTTCTTTGGTTAACCTTTTTGATTACCTTGGTTGCCATTTTATCACAGGAAAGGTTAGCCTCTAGAATGGAACCTAGGTAGGTGACCTCATGAGAGCCAGGGTTGTCCGTGAAAAGAGTCCTGCACTTGTTACGTTACTTACGTAACTGGGGACGAGAATAGACATACATGTATACATGGACCGGGTGTCGTGCCCAACTAGCAATCAGTAGAAAGTTGATCTTTAAAACAACCAGAGAGTCACGGCTGCACGCCAAATAATTACTCACAAAATACGTAACGTCAACACTGCGGACCGTTCCCATGCTTTGCGGTCCGTCAATATTGTAACGTCCCAAGTAATGGCAGCTTAGACAGATTCCTAGTTGGTCTTTCTTTATTTCACAACACGCAACGTCCTCATACAACGGGCTCAATCTCCGTGTCTCGCTCTTTTTCCCGGCAACATTCCAATCACCTTTCAACTCCACAACACACGTCTCTTCCCATTCTCATCCATCACAAAGAGATCTACGTTCCTATTCGTTACATTGCTAAAAGTGTTGTACATAGACGCAAAGACACACACACACACACACACACAAACAATCTTTTAAACAAAATGAAAACAGGAGGCAAAAATGTTGGAAGACAACATATTGTCAGGAAGCACTATTGTTAATGAGGAAACATTTGTTTCTTGGTATGGTAACTTAAAATAAGTATGAGAGAAATCACAACTAAAATATAAAGTATGAATATTGATTTGAAGGACGAGGTCTGTGTGCATGAAGGGGTGCCCCGTGAACATCACCTCTCTTTGGACTCCGGCAGTCCTGGGCTCGTACCCGATTTTCCACTGAATGCGGCACGGTTGTGGACCGGCACACGCGAACGGACTCTTTCTGTGTTTATTCAAATCATTGTGTCGATTTGCCGCCCATTCCAGCACTAAATACACGCATAGTTTCTGTTTTTGCCGGACAGCGCAACAAATCCGTTGGAATTATCTAAAATTTGCTAAAGTTGGACAGGAAGTCATGCACAAAAACAAAATAAAGTATTTGGTTTACTCCGTCTTCAAGGCGAACTGTATTTTACACTTTGAAATGTCCAAATGGTCGGCGACGGACATGAAGTCAACTTGTCAAAGGTTTTAAGACTTAATTTCATCTTGTTAAAACACATGGATGAGGAAATGCTGATTCTGGAGGTCCAAAATGAAAGAATCATGTATAGGCATATGCCGGGCAGCTAAATGGGGATTATGGGGGCCTATGTCAAATATCAGCTGATAGAGAGACCGGGGAAGCAGAGGACTGGTTGTGTGATACGCTCGCCAGGGATGATCTTACTGTCGGGTTGTTGCTTGCTGCAAAAAAAAAAGTGGTTTATGGAGACAGTACCGAGTTTATTTGCTTCTCCTCCTCTGGTAGGACAGAATAAACGTTTTGTGGTTCGCTTTATTATTACTTCCCTTATCACGTGATAATGCGCGGATTCGCGAGATCTCGTAAAAGTCCGCGCTGTTCCGCTGCACGGCGGAGCTGCAACAGAACGATTGCCTGGTACTAATATTGGTGTAAGTGCAGCACTAAAACGCCATAGTTCCTCACAGTGAGAATGTTCTGGGTTTGATTCCCGGGCTTGGTGTCATTCTGTGTGAAGTTTGCATGTTCTCCCTGTGACTGCATGGGTTCTCTCTGAGTACTCTGGCTTCCTGCCACCTCTAAAGACATGCACTTGGGGATAGGCTGATTGGCAACACTAAAATTGGCCCCAAAATGTTTTAGAGTGAATTCCTGTCAACCACAGCTGTTGGTGTTCTACCGTAAATTATATATATTTTTTGTAGACAGGTTAACAATATATCGGTTTTTTCATAGTAATTTAACGTAAGCAAAATCGGTTATCAACAGTAAAATTAACAGATACCGATAGATATTTTGATGAACGCAACAGAGGACCCTCCATCTGTTGACTCAATTGTTAGCTATTTACTTACGACTTAGAATGCATAAAAAAGCCAAGCATATGTGTTCATGTCTTACATAAGGATTGTGAATGATAAACAGCACATCTCTTTCACATTTTTGAGTATTTCCAGTAAGACTGATCTAATAATATGGTTAGAGTGCAGAAGTGTTACTACAGTGATGTAGAATCTACAAAAAATTGCAGAAGATATTCGGAGCGGAATATTAAAAATGGCCGACTGAATTTGTGGCATGTTGTGATGTTTAGATGGTAATTTAACATACTTTGTAGACTGTAAATACAATTGTATATGGTTTAATGCAGTGGTTCTCAACCTTTTTTCAGTGATGTACCCCCTGTGAACATTTTTTTAATTCAAGTACCCCCTAATCAGAGCAAAGCATTTTTGGTTGAAAAAAGGAGATAAAGAAGTAAAATACAGCACTATGTCATCAGTTTCTGATTTATTAAATTGTATAATAGTGCAAAATATTGCTCAATTGTAGTGGTCTTTCTTGAACTATTTGGAAAAAAATATATACAAATAACTAAAAACTTGTTGAAAAATAAACAAGTGATTCAATTATAAATACATATTTCTACACAGAAGTAATCATCAACTGAAAGTGCCCTCTTTGGGGATTGTCAAAAATGTCCTCTCCTGTTGTTCTCCCCTCTAATGTTTTACAAAAAAGTATGTGCTCATAAATATCGTCAGTACCGATGTATCTGACAAAACCTACAAGTTGTGCATTTCCACTAATATCTGTGGATTCATCCAGCTGGAGGGAACATGAGTCGCTAAGTTTTCCAACAACTTGCTCAACAATGTCTTTTCCCATTTGATCTACTCTCCGGCAAACAGAGTCATTTGATAAAGGCACATTCTTTATTTTCTCGGCTGCGTTTTTATCGAGTATTGTCTCGGCCAGCACTGCAGCGGCTGGAATTATCAGCTCTTCGGCGATAGTGAACGGCTTTTTTGGCTTTAGCAACAAGCAAAGACACTAGTCTAGTGACAATATTTCATGAATAATATCCTTAGATTAACATTCTTAATAAATGGCAGTACAATAAGCACACATGTGATTGTGGAGTCAGTGTTACAACCTGGCATTTACACATTGTGTGGCGTTGGGGTTGTCCGACTTTTTTTGTGGCCATAAACGCAGCACTGGCTAAGTGCCATGAGTGCGTGTGTTGGTGCAGGTGAGCGAGCGAGCGGCTTCTGTTGAAACGACGAATGACAAAGTTGGTTTAAGCCTGGTTTGTATGGCAGAAAATTACCAGTTTTTATAGATAAAAGTTTTTTTTACTCATGTTTTTGGTGTGGTTACAAACAGTTTTGCTCAATAAAGTGATTGATGGAATTCCTGTCCGTAAAGTGTCTCGACAGACGATAATTGAACTGTGTTGACAAATATTGTTTTATTCATTGGGGCCACTCTTGTTGTCACCTGTCACTCACACAGTTGCATTGCAAAATCATACAGAATAAATTGTAATGTGTTTATTTTGTTTAAAGTTCAGATGGGATTTTTGATTTCTTGCACGGCATTAATTTGCAGTGCGCTGAGGACGCGTGAGCGGTGCGCAATTGCGCAGGCGCGCACCTTAGAGGGAACGTTGTCCAGGGCTTTGGCTGATGTTGTGGAGGCTTTCCGCATCGTGTCTTGAGATGACCTGAATGCATTTAGTCTCCTCTTTAAAAAATCAGGTGGCTTACCGACATGGCAAGCGTGTTTTGTCCGGAGATGCCGCTGAGGATGCGCGGCCGCTTCATGCCGCTGTTCGCTAACATTTCTCCACAGAAAAAACACAATGCCTTGGGGGGGTTACAACTCAAAGCCGTAAATCCCATTAACACATATTCTTTGGAATACTGTCTGAATTTTGCCGGCTCAGGTTTGGCCTTCTTTGGCACATGTTCTTCCTTGTTTTCAGCTGCAGTACTGCTACGCTTTAACCACGCCTCCATTGTTTTCTACATTGATAGTTGATTGACAGTTGGTGCCGTGTGGCACCGCCAGGTAGGATCAAACCATTATGGCATGGGCCATGGGGGAAACTCTGGGTTTATGGTAATGAATGGAATAGCCTACTTGATTTGATGTTCAGTTTATGAACTTACATTCATATTTTGTTGAAGTATTATTCAATAAATATATTTATAAAGGATTTTTTAATTGCTGCTATTTTTAGAATATTTAAAAAAAATCTCACGTACCCCTTGGCATACCTTCAAGTACCCCCAGGGGTACGCGTACCCCCATTTGAGAACCACTGGTTTAATGGATACAATGAAACACAAAAAACTATATAAAGTCAACTTGTTTTTCCACTCCACTGCTACTTTAAGTCAAGCAGCAATTATGAAATGATATTGCTGAAAAGACAATATGTCTAATCTCGGACAAACACGTACAAATTATTCTCTGTCGATCGTCTATCACTGCAAACAGTTTAACAGCTAAATGATTACATGTTTATCTCCTCCTCACATTATTCTCTGCATTGTGACTGATTATCACGTTCTGCACATTCATGACAACAAAAGCGCTAAATGAAATGCGCTGCTAATTTCTCTTATTTAAGACATGCAGTCCTCAGCATACGAGCTTAGTAGACCATCATTGTGTGCGCTATCAAGTTTGCTCAAGGTTTTAGTAGACGCAAACCTTTAGTAGATGAGGCTCGTAGACATTTGTGTTCATGATAAATGGTATATTTGAGCTTTATTCCTGTATGATTGCTATTTGTTTGTCTCTGCAGGTACTGGAAGCTCTTCGGGGACAGCCATTTGAACATCAGGGGAAGATGTATAAGTTTGACAAACGGGGGGACATCGAAGAGGGTTACGATATCTCCATGTCGCGCTCTCTCGGGGGCAAAGAGCACGCAAATGACATTGTGGCTACATACATCCCACACGACAACAACTTCTTCCTAACCGACAGCAACAACACCAAACGTTTTGAGGATTTGAAGGTGGGCCAACATCTTGCTTTGATTCAGCACAGATTTGTGCCCACAAATCATTGATATTATTATTATTATTATTATTATTATTATTATTATTATTATTATTATTATATGAAAGTTCCCCGAAAGGGACACACAGTAGAAAATGGATGGATGGATCAACAAAAAGCAATTGCAGAATAGAATGCAAAAAGCCACCGCTTGCTTTGTTGTTCTAATTACCTATTTCACAGCAGCCATTTGACAGTAAGACATTAAATGGTATGACAAATGCAGTTAGCAAGGTTATGCAAAAGAGAACATTTATTTCTACATTTAACGGGTGTGGTGCATAGTACAAAAAACTCCACGTCTGCTCATTCTCCTTAATGAACCAGGAAGTAGCTTGGCAACTGACAAAAGGATGAATATGTCACTTTTGGGTTTTTTCATAAATAGTATGGTCCTCTACTACTTCCTACCACTTTTCCTACTATTACTTCACTTGTTCAGCATTACTACATGCTTTAAGTCAGGGGTCCACAAACTTTTTGACACAGGGGCCACATTGGGTTGTCCGGATACCAATATTTTGGTACCGGTGCCAACATGTATTTCCATACAAATTTAAATTGGACCGTCAGATTGGCACAGTGGTGAAAGCCAGCTTTTTTTATTTACGTCAGCTGGTCAAGGTTAAAAACCTTCTTTCTAGGCAACAGTTTGAGACAGTAATCCATGCCTTCATCACATCTCGGCTGGATTACTCTAACGCTTTATATTTTGGAATTAGTCAATCCTCCCTCTCATGTCTGCAGCTGGTCCAAAATGCAGCTGCCCGACTTTTAACAAACACAATAAAAAGAGAGCACATTACTCCTGTTTTAGCCTCCCTCCTCCTGTGTCTTTTAGAGTCCATTTTAAAATGATCTTACTTGTTTTTAAATCCTTACATGGTCTTGCCCCACCTTACCTCTCTGAGCTGCTCCACCTCTATGCCCCCACCCGGTCCCTCGGATCAGCTGATCCTGGAGGTACCCAAATCCAAGCGCAAGCTCAGGGGGGAAAGAGCTTTCTCTGTTGCGGGCCCCAAACTCTGGAACGATCTCCCACTCCATGTGAGACAGGCCCCTTCTTTGGCTATTTTTAAGACCCTTATTAAAACCCATTTTTATTCACTGGCTTTTAACCCAGCATGAGACTTTAAACTGTTTTTAACTGTTAACTTTTTTAACTGTTTTTAACTTTTAACTGCTTTTTATCTAACAAATTGTTCTTAGGGTAATTTTGTATTTGCTTTTTTAATGTGTATTTTACTTCTGTTTTAAATTTAATTTTTTAGTCTGTCCTTTGCCTTTATTTCTTTGTGGTGTACAGCCCTTTGTTTTTCAACTGTGGTTGTTTTTAAAGGGCTTTATAAATAAAGTTGGTATGGTATGGTATGGTATGATACAAAATAAAGGGGACCACAAAGAAATGTCATTATTAGATTCATTTAACAGATAATCTTACAGTACATTAAACATATGTTTCTTATTGCACTCTAACAACAATTTTAGAAGATTAAAATAAAGAGTAAAAGTAATCAAACATAGGGGGATTTTATTTTTGCAATATATATATACATACATATTTAGGATAATATATATGAGTATGTATGTGTATGTGAATACATATACAAATCTGTATCATATGTAAATCTGTATGTATGTGTATACATATACATATATGTAAATCTGTATGTATATATATATATATATATATATATATATATATATATATATATATATATATATATATATATATATATATATATATATATATATATATATATATATATATATATATATATATTTGACATCAAAAGATGAATATGGGACAAGAGATCAACATTTCAGCTTTCATTTCCAGGTATTTACATCTGGATCTGATACACAACTTAGAAGATAGCACCTTTTGTTTGAACCTACCCATTTTTCAGGAGAGCAAAAGTATTGGAACATGTGACTGACAGGTGTGTTTTGTTGCCCAGGTGTCTCCAAATTACATTGATTATTCAAACAATAAATAGCACTGAAGGTCTGAGCTCAGTTTCAGATTGGGTAGGATAGGTTTTGCCTGTGCAGACTGCATTTAGAGGTGGAACCAACATGAAAACCAGAGAGCTGTCTATGGGTGAAAAAGAAGCAATTGTGAATCTGAAAGAAGATGGACAATCAATCAGAGCCATTGCACAAACATTGGCCATAGCCAGTACAACCATTTGGAATGTCCTGAAGAAGAAAGAAACCACTGGTGTACTAAGCAACAGACGTGGAACAGGCAGACCAAGGAAACATCAGGAGTTGATGACAGAAACATTGTGAGAGCTATAAAGAACAACTGTTAGTGACATCAGCAACGACCTCCAGAGGGCAGGAGTGAAGGTATCACAATCTAATGTTGGCAGAATACTTCATGAACAGAAGTACAGAGGCTACACCAGAAGATGCAAACCACTCATTAGCAAGAAGAACAGGAAGGCCAGGGTGGAATTTGCCAAAAGGTACAAAGTACAGCCTAAAAAATTCTGGAAAAAGTTTTATGGGACTGATGAGACAATAACTAACTTATTTCAAAGTGATGGAAAGGTGAACGTTTGGAGAAAGAAAGGATCTGCTCATGATCCCAAACATACAAGCTCATCTGTGAAGCATAATGTCATGGTTTGGGATTGCATGGCTTCTTCTGGGACGTCATCTTCATTGATGATGTAACACATGATGGCAGCAGCAAAATGAAGTCAGAAGTCTACAGAAACATTTTGTCTGCTAATTTAAAGAAAGATGCAACCAAACTGATTGGGAGATCCTTCATCATGCAGCAAGATAACGACCAAAACAACAAAGGAGTTCATCGGGGCAAGAAGTGGAAGGTTTTAGACTGGCCAAGTCAGTCTCCAGACTTAAACCCAATACAGCGTGCATTTTACCTGCTGAAGAGGAGACTGAAGGGAGTAACCCCCCAAAACAAACAACAACTGAAAGAGGCTGCGGTGAAAGCCTGGAAAAGCATCACAAAAGAATGCAAAAGTTTGATGATGTCAACGGCTCACAGGCTTAATGGCCTACTGAAATGATTTTTTTTTTAATTCAAACGGGGATAGCAGATCCATTCTATGTGTCATACTTGATCATTTCGCGATATTGCCATATTTTTGCTAAAAGGATTTAGTAGAGAACATCGACGATAAAGTTCGCAACTTTTGGTCGCTGATAAAAAAAAGCCTTGCCTGTACCGGAAGTAGCGTGACGTCGCAGGTTGAAAGGCTCCTCACATTTCCCCATTGTTAACACCAGCAGCGAGAGTGATTCGGACCGAGAAAGCGATGATTACCCCATTAATTTGAGCGAGGATGAAAGATTTGTGGATGAGGAACGTGAGAGTGAAGGACTAGAGTGCAGTGCAGGATGTATCTTTTTTCGCTCTGACCGTAACTTAGGTACAAGGGCTCATTGGATTCCACACTTTCTCCTTTTTCTATTGTGGATCACGGATTTGTATTTTAAACCACTTCGGATACTATATCCTCTTGAAAATGAGAGTCGAGAACGCGAAATGGACATTCACAGTGACTTTTATCTCCACGACAATACATCGGCGAAGCACTTTAGCTACGGAGCTAACGTGATAGCATCGGGCTTAACTGCAGATAGAAACAAAAGAAATAAACCCCTGACGGGAAGGATAGACAGAAAATCAACAATACTATTAAACCATGGACATGTAACTACACGGTTAATGCTTTCCAGCCTGGCGAAGCTTAACAATGCTGTTGCTAATGACGCCATTGAAGCTAACTTAGCTACGGGACCTCACAGAGCTATGCTAAAAACATTAGCTATCCACCTACGCCAGCCAGCCCTCAACTGCTCATCAACACCCGTGCTCACCTGCGTTCCAGCGATCGACGGAGCGACGAAGGACTTTACCCGATCACCAATGCGTTCGGCGGCTAGCGACGGATAGCACGTCTGCTATCCAAGTCAAAGTCCTCCCGGTTGTGTTGCTGCAGCCAGCCGCTAATACACCGATCCCACCTGCAGCTTTCTTCTTTGCAGTCTTCATTGTTCTTTAAACAAATTGCAAAAGATTCACCAACACAGATGTCCAGAATACTGTGGAATTTTGCGATGAAAACAGAGCTTTTTGTATTGGATACAATGGTGTCCGAATACTTCCGTTTCAACCATTGACGTCACGTGCATACGTCATCATACATAGACGTTTTCAACCGGAAGTTTGGCGGGAAATTTAAAATTGCACTTTATAAGTTAACCCAGCCGTATTGGCATGTGTTGCAATGTTAAGATTTCATCATTGATATATAAACTATCAGACTGCGTGGTCGGTAGTAGTGGGTTTCAGTAGGCCTTTAATGCAGTTATTGAAAGCAAAGGATTTGCAACGAAATATTAAGTCTTATTCACTTTAATCTATTTTAAGTTTATATTTTCCAATACTTTTGCTCACCTAAAAACGTTGTGTTCCATTACAATTACAAATAATGCTATCTTTTAAGTTGTGTATCAGATCCAGATGTAAATACCTGGAAATAAAAGCTGAAATGTTGATCTATTGTCTCATATTCATCTTTTCATGTCAAACCCAAATGTTTTCAGTCTACAACAAAAATAAAGGAACTGGCCTCACTGTTCCAATACTTTTGGAGGGCACTGTATGTTCCTGGAGAGAGACTCAGGTAATCCTTTGATGGTTTAAAGACATATGTTAGTTTAGAAAAGTAGCATTGCAAATCCAAATGACAGCTGCGGTGTTAAAGGGTTTTAATAAAAAATATTTGAGAAAAATTGGTCCAGATTAAAAAATGTTCTCCAAATGTATGCACGCCTGTTCTTTCCAGTTTCTGGATAGGTTCATACTACTAGTTTGGAAAGACATCCATTTTATTTTTGTCATTTGGGTATCTTATTGTGAAAGAATCATTGCGCGTGGTTAGCGAAATTAGTTGCAAGGAACTAAGTGCAGACGTCCCACCGATTTTGCATTAAGTTGAATTTATTTAGGTGTGATAACTTTGTAGTAATTGGAGCAATACATATAAACTGTAATATTTTTTTAACCCTTTATTCATTTTACATTATTACATCAGGGATCAAAAACAATGAGGGCCATTGCTGTATATGGTCATGATAGCTTTGCTAGAACAACAAATACAATGGTGGTTGAATCATTTTTGCATCGCATCTGAAATAAATACTCACTAACATGGTTTCTCCTTTCCACAGTTAATCGTCTCCAAATGTAGCAACAGCTGCGTCCCTGGGGAGTTCAAAAAAACAGCCGAAGGTCAACACACGTGTTGTTATGAATGTGTGAACTGTACTGAGAATTACTACTCCAACGACACAGGCAAGCAACTGACCTTGACACAACACAATCACACATGCACATGCGCACAAACGCTGCATACATTACTGAGCAAATTACATGTTCTACTGGCAACTCATGTCATCACACCTACACTGATGAAGGGATGACAAACAAACATTCTTTGGATGATTGTTTTCTACATTTGGTGCGGTGCCAAGTCAAGGTGCGGATTAAGAAATTATGTTTTCATAATTTGTGGTTTGAGTTATTAGGACGTGAATAGGACAGTTCATTCTGGTACGGCGATAGCAGCAACCATCTACCAGGAACAAGGAACATCCTCCATCAACCATTAAAGGCCTACTGAAACCCACTACTACCGACCACGCAGTCTGATAGTTTATATATCAATGATGAAATCTTAACATTGCAACACATGCCAATACGGCCGGGTTAACTTATAAAGTGCAATTTTAAATTTCCCGGGAAATATTTGCTGAAAACGTCTCGGTAGGATGACGTTTGCGCGTGACGTCACTGGTTGAAGCAGATATTTTGGAATAGCACGATAGCCAGCTTAAGTCGTCTGTTTTCATCGCTAATTTCCACAGTATTCTGGACATTTGTGTTGGTGAATCTTTTGCAATTGTTCAATTAACAATGGAGACTGCAAAGAAGAAAGCTGTAGGTGGGATCGGTGTATTAGCAGCTGGCTACAGCAACACAACCAGGAGGACTTTGAGTTGGATAGCAAACGCGCTACCGTGAGTACAGCTTTGGCTTCCAAACATTTGTTCGCTTGCCCATCCGTGCGTGCCCCTATGTGCATGTCACGTACGTAACTTTGGGGAAATATATGTTTCTTGCCGACTCTGATGGCGGCCGGGGTGTCATCGAAAGCTACAACGCCGTCCGCCGCCGCTGTCCTCACCTGTCTGGGTTGACTTCCTCCGTCTCCGGGCCGCCGACCGCACCGATCATCGTGGTGAAGTCCTTTTTCGCGCCGTCGATCGCTGGATTGCAGGTGAGCACGGGTGTTGATGAGCAGATGAGGGCTGGCGTAGGTGGAGAGCTAATGTTTTAAGCATAGCTCTGTCGAGGTCCCGTAGCTAAGTTAGCTTCAATGGCGTTGTTAGCAACAGCATTGCTAGGCTTCGCCAGGCTGTATTGTCGTAGAGATAAAAGTCACTGTGAATTTCAAGAGGATATAGTATCCGAGGTGGTTTAAAATACAAATCCGTGATCCACAATAGAAAAAGGAGAGAGTGTGGAATCCAATGAACGCTTGTACCTAAAATACGGTCGGAGCGAAAAAAGATACGTCCTGCACTGCACTCTAATCCTTCACTCTCACTTTCCTCATCCACAAATCTTTCATCCTGGCTCAAATTAATGGGGTAATCGTCGCTTTCTCGGTCCGAATCTCTCTCGCTGCTGGTGTAAACAATGTGCAGATGTGAGGAGCCCTTCAACCTGTGACGTCACGCTACTTCCGGTACAGGCAAGGCTTTTTTATCAGCGACCAAAAGTTGCGAACTTTATCGTCGATGTTGTCTACTAAATCCTTTCAGCAAAAATATGGCAATATCGCGAAATGATCAAGTATGACACATAGAATGGATCTGCTATCCCCGTTTAAATAAGAACATTTCATTTCAGTAGGCCTTTAAGTAGCCTGTTCAACAAATTGATATCTTTAGCTGTTTATTGTAGCTGGTGACTTTTTGAGAAACTGTTTTGTTTTTGTGTAGTGTTTAAAATGGCGAGGTCAAAAAAAGGGAAGAGTTACTACTTAAAAAAAAAAAGGATTACAGGAATTACAGGGGCAGCACGGTGACACAGAGGTTAGTGCGTGTGCCTCATAATAAGAAGGTCCTGGGTTCAATCCCTGGGCTTGGGGTCTTTCTATGAAGAGTTTGCATGTTATCCCCGTGACTACGTGGCTTCCCTCCGGGCCCTCCGGCTTCCTCCCACCTCCAAAGACATGCACCTGGGCATAGGTTGATTGGCAACACTAAATTGTCCCTAGTGTGTGAATGTGAGTGTGTAGGGCCCATGCCTGAACAGCAAATTCAGCAGTACACAGTCCCGAGTGTAGATGTTTTGGCTCCCCAAGTTGTGCCTGCCTGCGTTTAGTAGCATTCAGTATTGTCTGAGAAAAATAAGAACTTTTGGAGAGGCAGCCAATAGCATGGTTTGGGGTAGAGTGAGAGCTTATACCCATTCAATGTATAATATAACAATACATCTTAAATCAATTACACAAAGTTATTCTGTGCTGATGATTTTCCCTTTTCCTTCTCCCAGATATGGACCAGTGTCTGAGCTGTGATAACAAATTCGAGTGGTCTCCAAGGGGCAGTTTCAGCTGCTTGCCCAAAAAGAAGGTCTACTTTTCGTGGCACAACCGCTTTGCCATGGTTCTCCTGGCCTTCTGCGCCCTAGGCATCCTGCTGGTTCTGATGGTGTCAGTTCTATTTCTACATCAACGAGACACACCCGTGGTGAAGGCCGCCGGAGGACTGCTGAGCATAGTCATTCTCTTGTCTCTGAGTGTCAGTTTCATCAGTGCTGTGCTGTTTGTGGGCAAACCCAGCCACCTCCAGTGTAAAGTGCGACAAGTGCTCTTCGGCATCAGCTTTACGTTGTGCGTGTCTTGCATCCTGGTCAAATCCCTGAAGATTCTTCTGGCATTTCAGTTGAATATAAAAATTCAGGGCGCTCTGCAGAAGGTCTACCAGTCCTTCTTAATTATCGTCGGGTGCGTAGCTTTACAGGCAGTTATTTGCACATGCTGGCTGGTCCTCAAAAGCCCTGTCAGTCATGTGACCTTGCAACCCAAAACAATGTTGGAAGACTGTTATGAAGGGTCATATTTGGCTTTTGGGGTGATGCTGGGGTATATCGCTCTTTTGGCGTTTGTTTGCTTCATTTGCGCATTCATCGGCCGTAAATTACCACAGGGCTACAACGAGGCCAAATTCATCACCTTCAGCATGCTGCTGTACCTCATTTCATGGCTGCTCTTTGTTCCCATTTATGTCACAACATCTGGAATGTATCTTCCAGCTGTGGAAATGGTGGTTATCCTCATGTCCAACTATGGCATCTTAGGCTGTCATTTCCTCCCTAAGTGCTACATAATGCTCTTCAGGAAAGATCAAAATACCAGTAGCGCTTTCAGGGAAAAGCTGTACCAGTATAACATCAAAAGTACAGATTCCATTTCTGTGTCTGGAAGTTCAGTGTCAAAGAAAACATCCAGCAGTCAGGAGAGTGTCAGTCCTTCCTCGTCCTTCTCATTGCCCAAGGAGGCTGACATTAAAACTGCTTTGGAGAGAAGTCATAGCAAGATGGACTTTAACCAAGTGTCCTACAGAGGTCCAATCAAAAGATTTGGTTCCAACAGAAGAAGCTTCAGCATGTAGACTGCCATTAACTAAAAACGATCTATCTTGGCTGTTATATTGGCACCTTTGCGGTCTCACAGTAGATCCTGTCGTCCATAGTGCCTCATGGACAGGTGCGCGAGACGGGTTTGACATGCTTTCGACAAACTGTATAGACGCAGGTCCACGCTTGGGTGAAGTTCCCGTTTATCGATCAAGACATTACAACACAAACATGATATATTGTGTGTATGTGACGCTGCTGGAAAACAACCCGATGTCAGAGACGTGCGCCTAGCAAAGGAGTGAGCGAGCGGTAAAAACCGACGCTACCTGATTTCCTAAGAAGAAAGGCTTTTCTGTCCTTCGTGGCGTCCTGATGTGAGACATGACAAACATATGCAGCTCCTCTATTGGGACATTTTTGTCCAAACACTGAAAACTCTTTTAAAAGGAATTGTGGGTGTGGGTACACTGTACATTCGGTCACATTACTTGTACTTACACAAATGCATAATAAACTATTTTCAAGTGTTTTTGGAAAGGTTCAAATTCAATTAAATAAAAACTAGCAAACAGTTCCTGTTTTTCTTTGTCATCCAAACATACCGTTCCAGTCGCCTGTATACTTGGCCTACATGTTTTTCCACTGTGGGAGGAAGAATTTACACGAAACATGGAGAATATGTAAACACCCAGATGAGACAGTCAGAAATTACAAAGAGGAACACAGCTAGGACTTGTAATCTCGCTAGAAAGATGTCTCGACATTGAGTACTTGTCTCGGGCCCCCTGCCTGCGAGATGCAATGATGAGAGGTATAGCAGATTAGTCTCGCTTAACAAGTGGTTGGCTAGTTTTTGCAGAGAACAGGGTTTAATGTTTATTGATAATTGGCCCTCTTTCTGGGGAAAACTGGGCTTGCTGAGAAGGGACGGCCTTCACCCTAACCAGGAAGACGCCATCACTCTTTCCAGAAATATAGACTACAATTTGAGTCACAGTTGACTGACTACACTAGAGCAAGCTCGGACACAGGCAATTACAGTGCCCGTCAGCCCGGGTGAGGAGTCAATTAAGCTCAAACTAACCAGCACCAGGCTGGAAAATTCCTGCACACATAGCATTTCTCATAGAATAATACAAACCCCTTTTCCATATGAGTTGGGAAATTGTGTTAGATGTAAATATAAACGGAATACAATGACTTGCAAATCATTTTCAACCCATATTCAGTTGAATATGATACAAAGACAACATATTTGATGTTCAAACTGATAAACATTTTTGCAAATAATCATTAACTTTAGAATTTGATGCCAGCAACACGTGACAAAGAAGTTGGGAAAGGTGGCAATAAATACTGATAAAGTTGAGGAATGCTCATCAAACACTTACTGTAATTTCCGGACTATAAGCCGCTACTTTTTCCCCTCGTTCTGGTCCCTGCGGCTTATACAACGGTGAAGCTTATTTACTGCCTGTTCTTCTTCGACACCGACGAAGAGGATTTCGGTGGTTTTAGTATGCAGGAGGAAGACGAGACACAATGATTAAAGACTGACTTTTCATATACCGGTAGGCTGGTTATTTTGATAACGTACAGGCGAGCACTTTGTATTACTTTGCACCGTTGTATTATTTGTACTCTGCACGAATGCTGTTCGCCATGTCAAAGATGTGAAAGTTTGATTGAATGATTGAAAGATTTATTGTTAATAAATGGGACGCTTTGCATTCCCAAACAGTCATCTCTGTCCCGACAATCCCCTCCGTGGTAGCAGGAACCCCTATATACTACAGTAATTACACATCAAAACCCTGCGGCTTATAGTCGGGTGCGGCTTATATATGGAGCAATCTGTATTTTCCCCTAAATTTAGCTGGTGCGGCTTATAGTCAGGTGCGGCTTATAGTCCGGAAATTACGGTATTTGGAACATTCCCCAGGTGTGCAGGCTAATTGGGAACAGGTGGGTGCCATGATTGGGTATAAAAACAGCTTCCCAAAAAATGCTCAGTCTTTCACAAGAAAGGATGGGGCGAGGTACACCCCTTTGTCCACAACTGTGTGAGCAAATAGTCAAACAGTTTAAGAACAACATTTCTCAAAGTGCAATTGCAAGAAATTTAGGGATTTCAACATCTACGGTCCATAATATCATCAAAAGGTTCAGAGAATCTGGAGAAATCACTCCACGTAAGCGGCATGGCCGGAAACCAACATTGAATGACCGTGACCTTCGATCCCTCAGACGGCACTGTATCAAAAACCGACATCAATCTCTAAAGGAAATCACCACATGGGCTCAGGAACACTTCAGAAAACCACTGTCACTAAATACAGTTCATCGCTACATCTGTAAGTGCAAGTTAAAGCTCTACTATGCAAAGCGAAAGCCATTTATCAACAACATCCAGAAACGCCGCTGGCTTCTCTGGGCCTGAGATCATCTAAGATGGACTCATGCAAAGTGGAAAAGTGTTCTGTGGTCTGACGAGTCCACATTTCAAATTGTTTTTGGAAATATTCGACATCGTGTCATCCGGACCAAAGGGGAAGCGAACCATCCAGACTGTTATCGACGCAAAGTTCAAAAGCCAGCATTTGTGATGGTTTGGGGGTGCATTAGTGCCCAAGGCATGGGTAACATACACATCTGTGAAGGCACCATTAATGCTGAAAGGCATGGCGTAGTGGGTAGAGCGCCCGTGTCAGAAACCTGAGGGTTGCAGGTTCGCTCCCCGCCTCTTACCATGCCGTTGTGTCCTTGGGGAGGACACTTCACCCTTGCCCCCGGTGCCGCTCACACCGGTGAATGAATGTTGAATGAATGATAGGTGGTGGTCGGAGGGGCCGTAGGCACAGATTGGCAGCCACGCTTCTGTCAGTCTACCCCAGGGCAGCTGTGGCTACGAAAGTAGCTTACCACCACCAGGTGTGAATGAATGATGGGTTTTTAACATGTAAAGCGACTTTGGGTACTTAGAAAAGCGCTATATAAATCCCAGTTATTGAAAGGTACATACAGGTTTTGGAACAACATATGCTGCCATCTAAGTGCCATCTTTTTCATGGACGCCCCTGCTTATTTCAGCAAGACAATGCCAAGCCACATTCAGCACTTGTTACAACAGCGTGGCTTCGTAAAAAAAGAGTGCGGATACTTTCCTGGCCCGCCAGCAGTCCAGACCTGTCTCCCATCGAAAATGTGTGGCGCATTATGAAGCGTGAAATACGACAGCGGACTGTTGAACGACTGAAGCTCTACATAAAACAAGAATGGGAAAGAATTACACTTTCAAAGCTTCAACAATTAGTTTCCTCAGTTCCCAATCGTTTATTGAGTGTCGTTAAAAGAAAAGGTGATGTAACACAGTGGTGAACATGCCCTTTTCCAACTACTTTGGCACGTGTTGCAGCCATGAAATTCTAAGTTAATTATTATTTGCAAAAAAAAAAAAATTAAGTTTATGAGTTTGAACATCAAATATCTTGTCTTTGTAGTGCATTCAATTGAATATGGGTTGAAAAGGATTTGCAAATCATTGTATTCCGTTTATATTAACATCTAACACAATTTCCCAACTCATATGGAAACAGGGTTTGTACATGACTCACATAATGTTTTTTCTTTAGTGACTGTGCCAGAGGTGGACATGCATTCTACTGAGGTGGCAAATTATGAAGGAAATTGTGGGGACAATAGGGGGATAAGACAGAGAGACGACAACAACAACAGAACAACATCAGCAAAAACGATATGTACAAATATGATACAAAAAGTGACAGCAGAGAAGCAGTTAGTGTAGTAAATATTAATAACACAGAAATGACAATGAACATTATTGCACTACAATTGGAGCAATAAAAATACCAATAGAAATCGCACCATTGATAAGGAATAATAATAATAACTACCTCCAATATCAACAATAAAATTGTTTCAAATGCAATAATACATAGATGTAATGATAACTTTAAATACAAAATACAAACAGACTATCTTTGAATCTCAGTAAAACTAAAATAATGCTATTTGGTAATAGTAGAAAAGAGCATCGTACACGAATACAAATAGACATCGAAAGGGTAAAAGAAACCAGATTTTTGGGAGTATTAATAGATGATCAAATGAACTGGAAATCTCATATACAAAACATACAACATAAGGTGGCAAAAAACATTTCAATAATGAATAAAACAAAACACGTCCTGGGCCAAAAATCACTTCATATTGTCTACTGCTCGCTAGTGTTACCATATCTGAGTTATTGTGCAGAAATATGGGGAAATAACTACAAATGTGCGCTACATTCGCTAACCGTGTTACAAAAAAGATCGGTTAGAATAATACATAATGTTGGATATAGAGAACATACAAACCCTTTATTTATTAAGTCAAGAATATTATTAAGTTTGGTGATTTGGTAAAATTGCAAACAGCTAAAATTATGTACAAAGCAATATATAACCTGCTACCAAAGAATGTACAACAATTCTTCTCAACTAAAGAGGAGAAATATAACCTTAGAGGAAAAAATAGTTTAAAACATTTATATGCACGTACAACACTTAAAACTTTTAGCATATCAGTATGTGGAATCAAATTATGGAACGGATTAAGTAAAGAAGTTAAAAATTGTACTGATATGATCCAGTTTAAGAGGTTGTTCAAAATAATAGTGCTTACAAAGTACAAAGAAGAAGAATTATGAGAAATACTTCTAACCTTATTAAAAATAAGATATTCTTCATCTCAGTATGTTAATAATGACTGAATTAATTAATTACATATTATAAAACGGTTGTGTATACTAATTCATAGATGTTATTTTATTATATAAAAAGGTCAGTGAAGTGAAGTGAATTACATTTATATAGCGCTTTTTCTCAAGTGACTCAAAGCGCTTTACATAGTGAAACCCAATATCTAAGTTACATTCAAACCAGTGTGGGTGGCACTGGGAGCAGGTGGGTAAAGTGTCTTGCCCAAGGACACAACGGCAGTGACTAGGATGGCGGAAGCGGGGATCGAACCTGCAACCCTCAAGTTGCTGGCACGGCCGCTCTACCAACCGAGCTATACCGCCCCACAAAGAAGTTGAAGGGTAAGTAAATGATTCTATATCATTGTAAACGCTTTGAAGTGGGAAAGGGGTAGGATTAAATAGGCTTTGCTTCTTCCTACTCCTTTTCGGGCATGATGTAAAATGAAATGATGAAATTGTGTGACGTATTAAGATGTAAGTGTGTTCATGTCACGTGGGGGTCGCATATTTGTGCGGGATCGTTCCTCCAGTGCAACACGAACACTCCAGACAAAAACGTGAAGGTAAGAGATGGTTTAATTAATATAAATCATAGCCAAACAGAAAAACAAGCAAAAGAAAAGCGTGCCGAACGCACGGGAAGCTAAGGCTAACACTTAGCACAAGAGTCGGGAACATGAATACAGAAAACGTGACTGATGCTTACCGCAAACAAGGAGAACAGGACGAGTGAACAAAAAGGCAGGTTTAAATAGTGTCAGTGATGGCAAACAGGTGCGCGTCGGGAACACAAGTGGCAGGTGAAAATAATAAGTAACCATGGTGACGAAACAAACTCACAGGTGCACAAGCAATAAGAAAAGGAGTCCAAAACTAACAGAAAACACAAAAACATGATCCGGCCCACGGATCATGACAGTTCATGTTCGAAATAAACTAAAGAAAGAAAGGAAAAGAAAGAAAATAAATCAGATAGATGGAGGGGAAGAACGAGAAGCGAACACTATTAACCTTGTAGATTTTTTTAGTAACAATAGCTTAAGCTTTGTCAGTGTGCCGTGTTTTACCCAGTTTCCCCTAGGTTAACAGTGTTAATATATGTTTGATGAAACGTGATTATATGCACGAATGTATGTATGCATATGTGCTTGTATATGTACAGTATGTGTATATGTATGTTTGTGCAGTGAATGTGCGTGTGGATGTATGTACTGTTTTTGTTTTGTTTGTGGGAGCGTAGGAACCTGTGTATGTGGGTAAGTACATACTGTATGTGTGCGCGTATGAAACTATCAATGAATGTACTTATGTATGTATATACAGTATGTATGAATAACTGTGTGTATGTGAGTAAATATGTGTATTTGTATGTACAATACATTTGCCACCCAGAGAGCCCAACCCAAAACAGCAGGTGCGGTGCCCAGGGAACAAGGGACCAATGGCCCCATGCAGTCAGGCCAGCCAGAGACAGGACCCCCCAGAGCCCACCATGACGCCCCGCAGGCCAGCAGCAGGCCGTAGACAGACGCGCCCAGCAGAGGACAAGGCATGGGAGAAATAGGGGACAGCCATCCCTCAAGCTAGCAAGAGACCACACCCCATGCGGGCAGAAAGACTGGGCAGTGCGCCCAGAGACTACCCACAGGAAGACCGCCCCACCCACCCCACCAGCAACCGGGCCCGCACGAGCCCAACATCTCCCCAGGAGAGCACGGCGGGGCCCGCCCCACCCAAGTCGGCCGCCGCAGGACCGCCCAGCACAACTGCTTGATAAGTCTGATGAACACAAAATGTTAAGGAGGTCGTCACACAAGTGAACAAAGCAGTATAAAACTTTCACATACTCTTAATATCCAATTATATTTATTATATATCCATTACATTAATATGTACTTGCTAACTTGCTTATGGTAGTCCATCAAATCCGATGATGACTTCTACTTCTTCTATTGGTGAGTTTTGAAGTGACTGAAAAGTCCAATACGAGAGCCATATGGTCTATTGCAATGGGGGCATGTGAAGTTAGTGTTCATCGTGGTCTTGGCTGCAGGGCCCATCTTCCTCGTCTGGCGTTTCCCTTCCCTCGCTTCTCCTCTTCAAAACGGTGAAGGCCTGCATGGCAGAGTTTCCTCCAGAGAGAGCGTTCTGAGGCAGAGCTTTCCAGCTGTGTGTGCTGTATTTCACACTTCTTAAGTGTTATCTTCAGTTGTTCCTTGTATCTCCGCTTTTGGCCTCTGCACAGCTCTGGCCATGATGTAGTTGACCATACAGCAGTTGTCGCGGAAGTCTGTCATCTGGCATTTTGATGGTGTGTCCGGCCCATCGCAGTTGGTACTGGAGAAAGTTGGCCTCCATGCTCTTGGTACCAGTTCTAATCAAGAATTCCATGTGTGGCACACGATCACGCCATGTTAGCCCAAGGATCCGCTGGAGACACTTAATAAATATAAAAAAGTTCTCCAGCTGTTGGATGTGGCGGCGATACAGGGTCCAAGCTTCACAGCTGTATAGTAGTGTGGAGACACAGATGGGTAGGTAGACTGCCGCAGTGGTATGTATGCTGAGGTCTTTGTTCACATACACCCTCTTG
Source organism: Entelurus aequoreus (assembly GCF_033978785.1). Lineage (NCBI taxonomy): Eukaryota > Metazoa > Chordata > Actinopteri > Syngnathiformes > Syngnathidae > Entelurus > Entelurus aequoreus. The sequence goes on from NC_084750.1 coordinate 1,914,885, forward strand.
CGCAGTCTACCAAAGGAGGCTGAGGCAGACCTTATTCGGTTTTGAACTTCATTGTCCATGCTGCAGTTTTTGGAGAGGATGCTCCCAAGATATTTGAAGTCTGGGACTACTGCTAGGGGCTTGTCATCGACGTTAAAGACAGGTGATGGTGGTCGAGTTGGCGGAGGGGAATTCCACTGGCAGAGTACTTCTGTCTTTACAGTGTTCACACTGAGACCCAGTCTATTACAGGCCTTCACAGCATCTGTTAGCGACACCTGCAGAGCCTCTGATGTATGTGCCATGAAGGCACAATCATCAGCATGCTGTAATTCCTAAATGTTCACAGCTTTGACCTTGGTAGCCACCTGCAACCTTCTGATGTTAAATAAGCTTCCATCCAACCTGTAATCCACAAACACACCACTGCTTCCCTCAACTTCTTTGTGCAGTAGCCAAGTGACACTCATGAGGAAGATGTTGAATAGCACAGCTGCAAGTACACAGCCCTACCTGTGCATACCTTGAAATGCTTAGACTCCTGTCCTCCTGTTTTTACCTGAGCCATCATCTCCTCGTGGAAACTTTGCAGGATGTTTACAAACTTCTGCGGGCAATCAACCCTGAGAAGGACCGCCCAGAGCAAGTCTCTGTGGACCATATCAAAGGCTTTTGATAGGGTCCACAAACGCCATGTATAGATCTTGATGTTGCTCCCTACACTTCTCTTGTAGCTGGCGTGTTGTGAAAATCATGTCCACAGTGCTGCGGTTCTTCCTGAAGCTACATTGAGACTCAGGCAATAGGTGTTCTGTTATGCTCTGTATGAATCTTGACAGCATCACTTTGGCAAGAACCTTGCCGGCAGCAGACAGGAGGGATATTCCTCTACTATTGCCACAGACAGACTTCTCACCCTTCCCTTTATATATGGTTACAACATTTGCATCCCGCCATTGTTGGGGGACTGCTCCGCGCTTACATATATCAGCAATGTAGTGTAAAATTGCTCTGATACAGAGATAGCCTCCCTGTTTAAGGATCTCTGCAGTTGTTCTTCAGTGACCCAACTGCAGCCCAGACTTCAGAGAAGGTTGGCGGAAGATCCAGTTCTACAATAGTTGGATAGCTGGGCAGGTCGTCCAGCACTGCCAGATCAGCGGTGGCAGGTTGGTTTAAAAGTGTTTGGAAGTGTTCTGCCCATCTGTCCACAACTTGTTGCTGGTCCTTTATGAGGGTTGAGCCAACAGCTGGCTTCACAGGTGCGAGAGAGGAGTTCCTGGGGCCATGAATAGTTTTCACAGCATTATAGAAGTTGTGCATGCCGTTCTTCACTGCAAAATGTTCGATTTCTTGAACCTTGTCAGTCCACCAGTCATTTTTCAGTTTTCGTAGGACAGACTGTACCTCCTTCCTTGATGTTCTCCAGTGCTGCTTCAGCCTTACAGATGTAGGGTTGTTCAGGGCTGCGTTATGAGCCTTGTGCATGGTGTCCAGTATGGTTGTAATGGATTCTGAATTTTCGTCGAACCAGTCCTGATGCCTCCTACGGCGGTAGCCAATAGACTCGGCTGTGGCCTCATAGAGCTTTGAGCTAAGGCAGGTCTAGTTGTCATCAATGCTGCCTTCAGGGCTCAGGAAGGGGTCAATTTCCTGCAGCTTCTCTGCAATGAAGGATCGAAGGCTGTTCCAGGCACAGTCCAACCACTTTTTGCCAGTTTTTCGGAGACGAACAGGGGAGCGTACTGTCACTCGCAACTTGGAGATAATCATGGGGTGGTCAGTCCAGCAGTCAGCACCTCGCATTGCACGGGTGATGTGCATGTCCTTGGTGTCCTTGTGTCTCACGATAACCTAATCCAGCAGATGCCATTGCTTGGATCGTGGATGCATCCAGGAAGCCTTGTGTTTTTTCTGTTGGAAAATTGTGTTGGTGATTGTCAGGTCATGTTCAGCACAGAGACTATGACATGAGTATCCTCATGCCATTGCTGTTAACCTTCCCAATACCATGATTCCCAATCACTCCTTTCCTTATGAGGTGGTTTTTCCCCACCCTGGCATTAAAATCACCAAGCAGGAGGATTTTGTCACTGCGAAGGATGCGCTGTAGGGCCCCATATAGTTCCTGGTAGAAGCGGTCCTTTGCCTCATTCTGGGATGGTAGAGTTGGCGCATATGCACTGAGAAGAGTTGCAAAGCTCAATCAATCAATCAATCAATGTTTATTTATATAGCCCTAAATCACAAGTGTCTCAAAGGGCTGCACAAGCCACAACGACATCCTCGGTACAGAGCCCACATACGGGCAAGGAAAAACTCACCCCAGTGGGACGTCGATGTGAATGACTATGAGAAACCTTGGAGAGGACCGCATATGTGGGTAACCCCCCCCTCTAGGGGAGACCGAAAGCAATGGATGTCGAGTGGGTCTGACATAATATTGTGAAAGTCCAGTCCACAGTGGATCCAACACATCAGCGAGAGTCCAGCCCATAGTGGGGCCAGCAGGAAACCATCCCGAGCGGAGATGGGTCAGCAGCACAGATGTCCCTGTGTTTTGCCAGGGGGATACGGACAGACATGAGTCTTTCACTTATGCCGGTAGGTGTTTCAGTAAAACTGGGTAGCAGGCTGTTTTTTATTGCCAAACCAACACTATGGTGATGCAGACCTTCTGTAGGGTAACCCTTCCAGAAAAAGGTATAACCCTGGCCTTCTTTCATTAGGGATCCCTCATCCAGAAGTCTGGTCTCAATCAAAGCGGCGATGTCAATTCCATAACGTCTGAGCTCAGCTGCAACAAGCGCAGTTCTTCTTTGCGGCCTGTCAGGGTTGATGTCCAGAAGGGTTCTGATGTTCCATGTAGCCAATTTCAGGGGAACTTGTTAATTTTTTGTTTTTCGACCGCAGTAGTGGTATGTCCCGGTAGGTGCGGTATCCTAACCAGAGTGTGAAGAGTGGGAAATGTTTAGGCCACCTTTTCTAGGCCTTCCCCCAACTTAGGGGTGAGCAGTGTGGCTCCAAAATAAGCCTGCTCAGTCATACAGAGGTCTGCCGAAATCAGCTGCCACTTAAATCCCAGCTGATAGCGACCATTATAGCCCTGTATCGCTCACGTGCAGGGATCTAACTATAGGCTCCGAGTTCATTCTAACCTGCCCCTGTTATCAGACATCCTGACGCTGCCAGACTTTGTACTTTAGAATCCATTGCTGTTCTGGATCCACCAAGGTCAGAAGCAGAGACCTGTGTGTTGATACATTTTAAGTGCCTCTGGGGGTGCACAGTTCCCAGCCGCACTCTTTGCCACAAAGAGATGGAGCCTAGTGGCAAGGGGGAAACCCAGGACAACCAGCACCTCTTCATAGCTGCAGGAGGCCGCCGGAACACTCAGTCTGTCGTGGCCTGTCACGGTGCTTTTCTCTCAGGGTGTGCTCCCCTAGCCCTTGTCTTCCTGGACTTACCCGCAAGGCAGCGGGTCGATCCCCTACCTTTTAGTCTGAAATCGCGAGATTCCAGTTACCATGTGCTGCCACGAGGAGGCAAGGTGAAAGGTCTTGGTGAAGGAGAGGCTATGTACTGACCTCGGAAGGCTTTCGCACTTGGCTTCCTTTACCCAGGCTAATAGCGTGTCATTTGTACTCTTACTGTTGCGGAAAAAAACAGAGGTACATACGAAACCATGAATATGCTGAACTGTTACTAGGATTGTCCCAATCAGCATTTTGGCCTCCAATCCAATCCAATTATTTTGCCCAGTTTCGAGTCCTGATTCGATACTTTTACAATCTTATTATATTAAACATTAAACATTCAGATAAAGCAATCTTGCCTTCTTTCATTCTCCTACTAACAAGCTTTTTTAAATTTGTCCAATTTGTGACTTTTTTCCAATTGGCGACATCAACGGGTTATCCATATATGGTAGAAATTTACCCCAAGTGCTTTGCAAGAGTCTCCAATTGTAGTCCGACGCTCAATAAGTTCCTTCTTTTTCTCTATCCTCTTGTTGTGGGGCAGACTGGCTCATACATGCACATGCATCCTACACTGTTGCCATTTGTAATACAAAGTAGCATACAGTTCTAAATTTTATCTGTCAGTAGACTTGCTTTGGAAGCACTAAAAACTACAACATGGCTAACAGGGAGAAGACACAGTCGAAGGGGAGGCATGTAAATAAGACCGCCTGGTGAGAAAGCGACTTGAAAGGGTGGGATCTGAGCCGAGGATGTCGTTGTGGCTCGTGCAGCCCTTTGAGACATTTGTGATTAATGGCTATATAAGTCAACTTTGATTGATGGTCTGTAAATCATAATCTATGCAACATTTTTACTTTAGAACCACCCTTACATGTTACGTAAACCACAATGAAGTCTTTAAAAAGTAGAAAATAATCATATGACTTCTTCAAATCGTAGTTTGAGGGATCAACCCAGTGTGCAGTGAGGCGCAGTAGCCACATGATATAAAATATCCAAATATCGCTTGTAAAACTTCTCGCCATCATGTTTTCTTTTAGATCACGTTGTATATTTTCTTGTACAACTGCAGTAAGGCGGTGTCAGCAAATTAGTGTCGTGATGGCAAACATAGCATGGAGCCATACATCGTAAAAGTCTGCAAAACCCCACATTCTCTGCAACAGAGATGGTCTGCTTGTTTGAAGCATGGATCTATACTATGCACCTACCCTATGGATCAATCCTAGAATTTATCCTATGGATTTACCCTAAGGATCTATCTCAGGGGTCACCAACGCAGTGCCCGCGGGCACCAGGTCGCCCGTAAGGACCAGATGAGTCGCCCGCGGGCCTGTTCTAAAAAAAAATAAAAATAAAAAATTTAAAATAAAAATTTAAAAAATTATTATTTTTTTTTTTTTTAAATTAAATCTACATAGAAAAAACACAAGATACACTTTCAATCAGTGCATCAACCCAAACAACCTCCCCCATGCACACTCATCCACACCCACTCACACAAAACGGGTTATTTCTTTCTGCTACCAATATTCTGGTTCCCACAACATAGACAACACATCTGCAAGGGACACAGTCCCTGAAGCACACATGATTGTATAGGCTGCTGGTCCACTAACATTTTCATTAATTACTATTTTTTATGTAATTATTTTTATATTGTTTTACTTTCTTTTTTATCCAAAAAAATGTTTTTTATTTATTTATCTTATTTTATTTTATTTTTCAAAAAAGGGCCTTATCTTCAACAGACCAGGTTGTCAATGAAATTAGATTTGTTTAAAGGGTTTTTTAAACCAGGCCCAGTCCAGATAATGTCCAAGTCGGACTCAGCAACACACACCTTCATTCATGTACACAGAAAAAAATTAGGGAACACAACAGATTGCATATAATTTCTAAACAAAATTACATTTTCAAAATAAGCATTCATGTACAGTCCAGATTATGTCCAGGTCACTCAAATTAGGGAACACAACAACAGATATCATATAATCTATAAACATAATTATACTTTCAAAATAAGCCTTTGAGGACTTCTCATCTTTTTTTTATGTTTTTTGGCATCATTATCGTTTTCAACAACACCAAGTATGTTAACTGGTCCATCTGTCCACAAAACAGGCCCTTTGCATTCCATTCGAAAGGACGTTCCCTTTAGATTTCCGATCCTTAACATTTTACATTTATCATAATTAAGCTTAAGGCCAGATTGCTGTGAAAATATGTCCAAAAGATTAAGAAGGTTCTGCAAACAATGAGGAAAAATCTTATCTTTGTGAATCAGCCTTTTCTGAAATGAACTTCATGAAGAACAAACACAGAACACGCCTCACTGATGCACATCTGCAAGACTCACTCAGAGTTGCAGTGTCAAGTTACACACCAGAGTACAACACACTAGTTAACAGCATGCAATGCCAGGCTTCCCACTAACTGACAAAGAAACAGATAACAGATTTGGTGTCCAGTTCAAAGTGTGACATGATTTAAAAATTTGAGAGTTTACTTTTGTATTTTACATGAGTTATTATTTGTACAAACATGGTGCAAAGTAATTCATGATTTGTTAAAAAAATGTTAGTGGCTAGCTAGTTAAAATGGGATATTGTGATTTCACAAGACTGTCTTAGAAGTGATCATTTGAAAATGTTCAATTTCAAAAATGTGCACTTACAGAGAAAATATAAAAATAAAGTGTTGCATATAGATATTTATCTGTTTCTATATATATTTATTATGAGAAATCATTAAGATGATCAGTGTTTCCACAAAGATAAATATAATTAATTATTAATAATAACAGAGTTAAAAGTAAATTGAGCAAATTGGCTACTTCTGGCAATTTATTTAAGTGTGTATCTAACTGGTAGCCCTTCGCAGTAATCAGTACCCAAGAAGTGGCCCTTGGTTTCAAAAAGGTTGGTGACCCCTGATCTATCTTATGAATCTATTCTAAGCATGTACCCTATGGATCTATCCTAGGATTTATCCAATGGATCTACCCCATGGATCTATCCGAGGACATATCCTATGGATCTACCCTATGGATCTATCCGAGGATCTATTCTATGGATCTATCCTATCCACATTCTCGGCAACAGAGATGGTCTGCGTTTTCGAAGCAATAAACTTGACTACCTTTTGTTTTGCTTTGCCTTTTCCCTCTTTGGGATATTTTTCTTTCCTCCATAGTCCAGGGTTTTGTTGCTTTGAGATCAGCGCAGGCTTGTTGAGCGCTTTGCACCCGTCTTTTTGATTGGAACTCAGATAAAACATTACATTTGTGGTGTCCTTTTGCAGACATTGCGAGTATGCTTCAAAAGCAAAGCACTTTACGCCAGCTGGCGTAAAATCCGGTTGCTCAGCCTTGGATCACCGATCAATTAAAACAGCTAAAATCAGCGATCGTGTTTAGTTACAACCCTAAGCGTGCACCAGTGTAAAAATATCTCAATAATGGTTTGATTTGATAAAGTAAGATAATGAAATAAGATTTTCGAAGGATTAAGAATCAAATGCCTCCAGCAAGGGTGTTGACATTAAAAAGCATTTAATTAGTAAACCAAGTTGCCCTTCATCCAGACACATAATTACCAGCTGAATCATTTTCACAGCAGATAGACAAACTGAAAGGAGGAAGAAGTGTTTCTGGTAAACTTCACGCGTGAAAGCCAAATTTTCCGCATTGTATCGGGTGAGGCCTGTTTACTCCCTCCAGTTCTTACACAACATGACATCTACAGGTCACGCCCTTTGCATGCCAGTCAAAGAGGGTGAGGTAGCAGTACAGCAACACTTTGCCAATCGGCCCAAAACATGACTTTATTATATATTTCCACATTTCAAAATCCCAATACTTCCAGTTTTCTACAATTCTACATTTTCTGTTAAGCATTTGTGTTTAACATTAACTAGCACACTGAACAGACAATTTTAACTTCCATATCTCTTACATTTCTCAACCAATTCAAATTGACATGAAAACATTCAGCTTTCCAAAACACTCAGGTTACTTATTTTTTAAGAGTCCCGGTTTGCCAGAGTTCCTCATTTTCGGACAAATAAATTCCCATTGAAAAGAATGGAATTCGTCCACACTTCTCAACGGATTAAAATAATTCCAGTATCAAAGCATCCTGGCTGAGAATTTTTCACCTTCCATAAATTCCCAATTTTCCCATAATACTCAGTTTTCTGTGAAGCATGTAAGTCCAGTTTAATCTTTCAGTTTCACGCACAATTTCTACACAACTTGGCTCATAGCACCACATTTGTTCTACTCCGTCCTGCTTTTTGACGCTCAACTTCGTCTTTATTTTCTAACTGTTTTGAACATCAACATGTCCAGCTCACTCGTGCGAGTGATCCATCCACACATTCCAACATTCTCCATAATTCCACATTTTCCCAAGCAAAATTCCCGTTGAAAATGGGAACAATTAGAAAACTTGGAACAACAAAAATTTGGAAAAATGTCCCTTGTGGATCAATAAAGTTAGTCTAAGTCTAAAACATTTAAATGCAGATTCAAAGCATCGACATGAAAGATTTCTGCTTTTTCAGGACATTTGGATCAACAATTTTCCATACACCCAAAATCACACCTTTCCACAAAAGGCCACATGTTTCATAACACAAATTCCCTTTGATCTTATGAATTCCTTTTTTCCAAACAATTCCATCACAAAAGCATTTAGCTCACTCAAAACAACATTTTTTAGAGATTACACAAATTCTCATTGAGCGCCACATTTCTTAAACTATACAAACCACTCTGTCATAAAAAAATGTATGACAGAGGAATATTTCCTTGGCAGAAGAAACATTAAATACTGTTCCTACTTCTCAAAAACATACTATTGTTGAGTGTTTAAATATGTTTACCTTCAGCCGTTTCAATTTGTAAAGGTTTTACAGCGTTTTATATTGATAAAGGCAAAACAATGGTTGGTCTATGTGATAACACACAGGTTCACTTTCTGTTACAGACACGTCCGTGCATGGATCTATCCAAGGATTTACCCTATCCATGTATCCTATGAATCTATCCTATCGATGTATCCTTTGGATCTTACCAATGGATCTTCAACAGAGATGGTCTGCTTGTTCGAAATATGGATCTATACTATGCACCTACCCTATGTAGAATGTATCCTAAGGATCTATCCTATGGATGTACACTAAGATGTATCCTATGGATCTAACCTTAGGATCTTTCCTATGCATCTACCTTATGGATCTATCCTAGGATCTACCCTATGGATTTATGCTATGGATCTATCCTATGAATCTATCACTCAGAGAGCACAGTCGTGCACAATAGAACTGTTGCAGTAATGTGTTTATACAGTACTAGTTTCCAGTGACGTGCGGTGAGGTTCATGGCTGGTGAGGCACTGACTTCATCACAGTCAGATTTACAAACATATGAACCCTAAAGAGTATCTTATTCACCATTTGATTGGCAGCAGTTAACGGGTTGTGTTTAAAAGCTCATACCAGCATTCATCCCTGCTTGGCACTCAGCATCAAGGGTTGGAATTGGGGGTTAAATCACCAAAAATGATTCCCGGGCGCGGCGCCGCTACTGCCCACTGCTCCCCTCACCTCCCAGGGGGTGAACAAGGGGATGGGTCAAATGCAGAGGACACATTTCACCACACCTAGTGTGTGTGACAATCATTGGTACTTTAACTTAACTTTAACTTTACACATACAAACTGTAGCACACAAAAAAGCACATTTAATAAAAAAAACGTGATTATGGTCTTACCTTTACTTATAAATGAAGTCCATGTGCAGCTGTTGTACTGAATAATGCACCCCCGCCGTAGAATGCACCCCCTGACGGGAGTGTTATATCAACTAAAGCCCACACTTAAAGTTTCCACATGCAAGATTGAATCTATTTAAAAAAGTTATTTAATAAGAAGCCAAAAAGTGCAAAAACAATTATGTTCGTGTTGGAGGAGTTGTGAATGACTGAAATATGAAATCCGTGCTGCAGTCTGCAGGTGTACCTAATGTTGTGGCCCAGCAGTCATTCACAACTACTCCAACACGAACATTATTGTTTTTGCACTTTTTGGCTTCTTATTAAATAACTTTTTTAAATAGATTCAATCTTGCACGTGGAAGGTTTAAGTGTGGGCTTTAGTTGATATAACACTCTCGTCAGGGGGTGCATTCTCCACCAGGAGGCGGGATTACTGCGAGCATCACACAGTGCGTATTCGCAGCTGTTTTATGATTGCTCAGCACAAGAAATACGTTACACACATACAGTTGTTGACAAAATACACTGTACATTATATCAATCAATCAATCAATGTTTATTTATATAGCCCTAAATCACAAGTGTCTCAAAGGGCTGTACAAGCCACAACGACATCCTCGGTACAGAGCCCACATACGAGCAAGGAAAACTCACCCCAGTGGGACGTCAATGTGAATGACTATGACAAACCTTGGAGAGGACCGCATATGTGGGTAACCCCCCCCCCTCTAGGGGAGACCGAAAGCAATGGATGTAGAGTGGGTCTGACATAATATTGTGAAAGTCCAACACATCAGCGAAAGTCCAGTCCATAGTGGGGCCAGCAGGAACCATCCTGAGCGGAGACGGGTCAGCAGCGTAGAGATGTCCCCATCCGATGGACAGGCTAACGGTCCATCCCGGGTTGGGAGCAGAGTAGAAAAGAAAAGAAAAGAAACGGCAGATCAACTGGTCTAAAAAGGGAGTCTATTTAAAGGCTAGAGTATACAAATGAGTTTTAAGATGAGACTTAAATGCTTCTACTGAGGTAGCATCTCTAACTTTTACCGGGAGGGCATTCCATAGTATTGGAGCCCGAATAGAAAACGCTCTATAGCCCGCAGACTTTTTTTGGGCTCTGGGAATCACTAATAAGCCGGAGTTCTTTGAACGCAGATTTCTTGCCGGGACATATGGTACAATACAATCGGCAAGATAGGCAGGAGCTTGACCGTGTAGTATTTTATACTTAAGTAGTAAAACCTTAAAGTCGCATCTTAGGTGCACAGGAAGCCAGTGCAAGTGAGCCAGTATAGGCGTAATATGATCAAACTTTCTTGTTTTTGTCAAAAGTCTAGCAGCCGCATTTTGTACCATCTGTAATCTTTTAATGCTAGACATAGGGAGGCCCGAAAATAAAACGTTACAGTAATCGAGACGAGATGTAACGAACGCATGGATAATGATCTCAGGATCGCTTGTGGACAAAATGGAACGAATTTTAGCGATATTACGGAGATGAAAGAAGGCCATTTTAGTAACACTCTTAATGTGTGACTCAAACGAGAGAGTTGGGTCGAAGATAATACCCAGATTCTTTACTGAGTCGCCTTGTTTAATTGTTTGGTTGTCAAATATTAAGGTGGTATTATTAAATAGATGTCGATGTTGAGCAGGACCGATAATCAGCATTTCTGTTTTCTTAGCGTTGAGTTGCAAAAAGTTAGCGGACATCCATTGTTTAATTTCATTAAGACACGCCTCCAGCTGACTACAATCCGGCGTGTTGGTCAGCTTTAGGGGCATGTAGAGTTGGGTGTCATCAGCATAACAGTGAAAGCTAACACCGTATTTGTGTATGATGTCACCTAGCGGCAGCATGTAAATACTAAAGATGAAGCATCAGAATCCATCGTTAGCAATAGATCATGAGTCATTTTTGCGAGGGCTGTCTCCGTAGAGTGATTTGCCCTGAAACCGGATTGAAAAGGTTCACAGAGATTGTTAGACGCTAAGTGTTCATTTAGCTGCTGTGCGACAATTTTTTCGAGGATTTTCGAGATAAACGGAAGGTGGGACACCGGCCGGTAGTTTACCAAGAGATCAGGATCGAGGTAAGGTCTTTGAGTAGAAGATGAATAACCGCTTTTTTGAATGCTAGGGGAACAGTGCCAGAGGAAAGTGATAAGTTTATAATATTTAACACTGATGGACCTAATAATACAAAAAGCTCCTTGATAAGTTTCCCAGGAATTCGGTCAAGTAAACATGTTGTTTGTTTTGTCCCATTTACACATTTTGACAATTCCTCCAATGTTATTTCATCAAAGAGAGAGAAACTATTTTGGAGGGCGGTATCCGTCGTATATACAGTCGTATTTGTGTTAATAGAACCCAGTTGTAGCTGAGATGCATTGTCTTTAATCTCTTTTCTAATGACTTCAATTTTCTTATTAAAGAAATTCATAAAGTCATCTGCTGAGTGGGTGGAGCTACTGGGAGGAGTCCCTTGTTGGGTTAGCGATGCTACTGTACTAAACAAAAATTTAGGATCATTTTTGTTGAGGTGGATGAGATTTGAGTAATATTTAGCTTTAGCTGAGGTAAGCATGCGTTTATAAGTTATTAAACTATCACACCATGCTTGATGGAAAACCTCAAGTTTAGTCGCACGCCATTTGCGTTCCAGCTTTCTACATGATAATTTCTGGGCTTTAGCTTCTTCTGTAAACCATGGGGTACGCCTTTTAGGGGCCCTTTTTAGCTTTAGCGGTGCTACACTATCAATGGTGTCACGCAGGGCGTCGTTAAAGTTGTTAGTGAGGTTATCAATAGAGCCCACATAATTTGGGAATGGTGCCATTACCGAAGGCAGTAGGTCAGTAAGAGTCGTCGTTGTGGCAGCATTAATGTTGCGGCTGCTATAGTAGTTATTATTATTATTATTAGTTTGTTGACAATGAGTCAGAACTTCGAATTTTATAAGGTAATGATCGGACATTACTTTAGTGTACGGGAGTATCGTAACTTTAGAGGTGGTGACACCCCTGACAAGCACTAGATCTATCGTATTACCGTTGCGATGCGTGGGGTCATTTATTATTTGTGTAAGACCACAGCTATCAATTATAGTCTGGAGCGCCACGCATGGAGGGTCCAATGGGGTATTCATATGGATATTAAAGTCCCCCATTATGATTATATTGTCGGCGTGCGTCACTAGATCAGCAACAAACTCTGAGAATTCACTGATGAAGTCCGAATAGGGCCCAGGGGGGCGGTAGATAACAGCCAGGTGGAGAGGCAGCGGTGTGACAAACCTCAAAGTGAGCACCTCAAACGAGTTATATTTATTATTTAGGTTAGGTGTAAAATTATAGTTTTCATGGTATATTAGTGCGACACCCCCTCCCCTTTTAAGAGGTCGGGCAACATGTGCATTGTTATAGTTAGGAGGAGATACCTCATTTAGCGCAAAAAAATCGTCTGGTTTGAGAGGTCTCGGCGAGACCAACGACGTCAAGTTTGTTGTCTCTAATGACTTCATTAACTAATAACGTTTTGGAAGATAATGATCTTATGTTTAAAAAGCCCATATTATAGGTAGTGGGCTGTTTAGAGGATTTTTTGTTGAAATTATCCGATGTAGCAATATTAATAATGTTGCGTTTATTATGCGTAGTGCACTTTAAATAGTTTCGACCATATCTAGGAATTGATACGACGGGAATTGTCCGATTGTTTGCTAGATGTTGCGATAAACTGAACGCATCATAGTTAGCCACCTCAGTAGATTGCATGTCTGCCTCTGACACGGTCACAAAAGAAAAAACATTATGTGAGTTGTGTTTTATTCTAAGAGAATTGCTATGTTTGCAGGGATTATCCAGCCTGGCCCCGGTTAGTTCTAGTTTAAATGGCTTCTTACCCGGAGACTCCACGCTTCTTTGGTTAGCTTTTCCCTTTGTTGTTAGCCCCGCTCGGCATCCCCGCTTCTGCTTCCGCTCACACCGCTTACGTCGTCACCATTGGCGGTCACCGCTAGCACTTGACTCCGCTGCTGCAAAGGCCGCTTGATGTAGCCCGCGAAGTATTCCCATGCTAGCGAGGAGGTCCACCGTACATGCATCTTTCAGTCTATAACGACCCGATCCATCCACATCCCCAAGGGGATGGGACAAATGCAGAGGACAAATTTCACCACATCTAGTGTGTGTGTGACAATCATTGGTACTTTAATCTTAATCTTTAATTTTAATCCAGAATTGTCTGTCGGTCGTATGTGATCACAGAGTGTTCACGCTTTGAGCCAGCCATGAAATTGACAGAAATGACGGGTGTTTTTTGCCAAATCGCTCTACACTCCCAAGAGCGTTAGCAAGCCGCTGCATAGCAATGCGCCGCCATCTTTAAAACCTCAGCTAACTAAACTATGGAAACCTCAGCTAACTAAACTATGGAAATGTATAATATAATCCACATGACAAAATGGCGGCGCCCTAAAGGCAGCGGCTTGCAGACGCTCTTGGGAGTGTAGAGCGATTTGGCAAAAATACCCGTCAATTCTGTCAATTTCATGGCTGGCTCAAAGCGTGGACACTGTGTGATCACATACGACCGACAGACAATTTTGGATGTGGATGGATCGGGTCGTTATAGACTGAAAGATGCATGTACGGTGGACCTCCTCGCTAGCATGGGAATACTTCGCGGGCTACATCGAGCGGCCTTTGAATCAGCGGAGTCAAGTACTAGCAGGGACCGTCAATGGAGGAGACGTAAGCGGTGTGAGCGGAAGCAGAAGCGGGGATGCCGAGCGGGGCTAACAACAAAGCGAAAGGCTAATCCTCAAAGAAGCGTGGAGTGTCCGGGTAAGAAGTCATTTAAACTAGAACTAGCCGGCGCCAGGCTGGATAATCCCTGCACACATAGCAATTCTCTTAGAATAAAACACAACTCACATAATGTTTTTTCTTTTGTGACCGTGTCAGAGGCAGACATGCAATCTACTGAGGTGGCTAACTATGATGCGTTCAGTTTATCGCAACATCTAGCAAACAATCGGACAATTCCCGTCGTATCAATTCCTAGATATGGTCGAAACTATTTACAGTGCACTACGCATAATAAACGCAACATTATTAATATTGCTACATCGGATAATTTCAACAAACAATCCTCAAAACAGCCCACTACCTATAATATGGGCTTTTTAAACATAAGATCATTATCTTCCAAAACGTTATTAGTTAATGAAGTCATTAGAGACAACAAACTTGACGTCGTTGGTCTCGCCGAGACCTGGCTCAAACCAGACGATTTTTTTGCGCTAAATGAGGCATCTCCTCCTAACTATACGAATGCACATGTTGCCCGTCCTCTTAAAAGGGGAGGGGGTGTCGCACTAATATACAATGAAAACTTTAATCTTACACCTATCGTAAATAATAAATATAACTCATTTGAGGTGCTCACTATGAGGTTTGTCACACCGCTGCCTCTCCACCTGGCTGTTATCTACCGCCCCCCTGGGCCCTATTCGGACTTTATCAGTGAATTCTCAGAGTTTGTTGCTGATCTAGTGACGCACGCCGACAATATAATCATAATGGGGGACTTTAATATCCATATGAATACCCCATCGGACCCTCCGTGCGTGGCGCTCCAGACTATAATTGATAGCTGTGGTCTTACACAAATAATAAATGAACCCACGCATCGTAACGGTAATACGATAGATCTAGTGCTTGTCAGGGGTGTCACCACCTCTAAAGTTACGATACTCCTGTACACTAAAGTAATGTCCGATCATTACCTTATAAAATTCGAAGTTCTGACTCATTGTCAACAAACTAATAATAATAATAATAACTACTATAGCAGCCGCAACATTAATGCTGCCACAACAATGACTCTTGCTGACCTACTGCCTTCGGTAATGGCACCATTCCCAAATTATGTGGGCTCTATTGATAACCTCACTAACAACTTTAACGACGCCCTGCGTGACACCATTGATAGTGTAGCACCGCTAAAGCTAAAAAGGGCCCCTAAAAGGCGTACCCCATGGTTTACAGAAGAAACTAAAGCCCAGAAATTATCATGTAGAAAGCTGGAACGCAAATGGCGTGCGACTAAACTTGAGGTTTTCCATCAAGCATGGAGTGATAGTTTAATAACTTATAAACGCATGCTTACCTCAGCTAAAGCTAAATATTACTCAAATCTCATCCACCTCAACAAAAATGATCCTAAATTTTTGTTTAGTACAGTAGCATCGCTAACCCAACAAGGGACTCCTCCCAGTAGCTCCACCCACTCAGCAGATGACTTTATGAATTTCTTTAATAAGAAAATTGAACTCAATAGAAAAGAGATTAAAGACAATGCATCCCAGCAGGTGAGGCTCAACTCAGTGACGTGCCTCAACTGGCTGGTGACTCACCGCAGTCTCTTCTCAGTATTTGAACGGCAAATGTGAAAATTCAGCGATTTTGAATAAAAATAATCTAAAACTGGTGAAGTTAAATGGAAAATAACTTTATATTATAATCACTGGATACATATAACAATTTAATGAATTTTTTTTTCTTTTTACATTTTTTTTCTTTCCATGATGGCACGTGAGGCCCCGCCTCACCTGCCTCCCCTGACTGCACGTCACTGCTAGTTTCGATTCAACCAATTAATCAATCAAAGATTATTTGTATAGTCCTTAATCACAAGTGCCTCAAAGGGCTTCACAAACCACAACGACATCCCATGGTCTAAACCCACATCTGGGCAGTGAAAAACTCCAAAATCCCCAAAAGGGAGAAAGAAGAAACCATGGGAAGAGGCCGCAGATGAGGAGACTCCTGTGTGACCAACTGCAATGGATGGTACAGTTGTTGATTTATTACAGTCATGATAATGTAAGAGTCCAGTTCATTGAGATGCTAGCAGCGAGTCGTGGGAGGTCTTTTTAAATGTAGAAAAGTCAACAATGATTTGGGTATGTCCTTTCTTAATGGGGAACGACATTAATGCCTCGTGTTTTCATGTTAGCAATTAAGTTTGCTAGTGATTAGCCAAATAGCTAAGTTAATGGAAGTGCCGTTATCCATCACAGTTTACAAACACTTTCATTTAAAATCATAATACTTACCGTCTGGAGTTTAGAGGCAACATTTATTTCTGTTCACAGTTACATTACATCTGCTTGAACTGTCCTTCCACTTTTTACCATATCATCTTACAGTTCTGAACTCTGTTTTCAATCTCCTTCATTTGAAGCTTCTGGAACGTGAACATCTTTTCTATGACTTCAGGACGTGTCTTTTGACTTGGTTGTTTTGTTTGAGACCGAAGCTGCAACAGTTGGGTGTTAAAAAATTAGTTGCATAATTATGGGTCGCGCTTCGTCTGGAACCTCCCCCTCGACCTTACCGCCATGGTTGAACCTACCAGGAGCCGAGGCTCCCGACGGTATCGCTCTTAGGTTCATTGGAACACACAAGGCTCTCCACCACGACAAGGTGGCGACCCGTGTGGACCCAAAAACCTAAACGGCAGAACTGGCGGAGGATGACACGTCGCCCCCGGCAGTAAAGGCGGATGAAGGTTAAGGGTGCCTCACTGCCTACTGGGTGCACTGTGTGTGTTTGGCTACGGGAGTAAACCCCTAACGACAAATCTGTTGTGAAGACCCGCATCAGGCAGCCATCAACAGACCGGTGTGCTGGCAGTCTTCTGCAACTCCTTCCTGCAGAAGGTCGTCATGAGCTCTTCATGCCACTGGAAGACGTAGGGGGGGAGCCAAGGTAGTGAGGGTAGTGACTGCGCACCACTTCCTTCACTCTAATCTACTCCTCGCGCAGACCTGCAACAAACACCCCCACCCCCTCTCCCACATATCCCCTCCCCTCCAAGTCCTGCGGCGATGGAGAAGGGTGGCAGATACAGGTCAGGATGTGACTGGGAGTATCTAGCCCAACTCTGCACGTAGGCGGCGTGGGATAGACGGTCGCTGAGGTACGGGACGGAACAGCGTGTCTCTTCGGCAGCTCCCCACGTGACTGAGCAGCCCGACCCTACTCACCCTGAGATAGGAAGGGCCTAGAAAATGTGGCCTAAAAATGGTCTGTTCCTCCACTCCCAGGCAGCCTACCGCAGCTGCCGGGTCATCCCCCCATGCGGTCGAAAACACAAGAATAAAACCCGACTGACACTCACACTAGCGACTTGGAACGTCCGTACGCTTTTGGATGTGCGTGATGATTCATCTCGTCCCCGCAGAAGAACAGCGTTGGTGGCGCACAAACTGAAGAGGTATAACATCGACATTGCGGTCTTCAGCGAGACCCGCTTCCATGGGGAGGACTCCATAGCCGAGGTGGGAGAAGGATACACTTTCTTCTGGAAAGGGCTTCCAGAAGGCTCCCGCCGCCTCCATGGTGTAGGCTTCGCTGTGCGGACCTCCCTACTTCAGAAGCTTCCCGAATCTCCACTTGGCATTAGCGAAAGGTTGATGACCTGGAGGATTCCCCTCACCAATAACCGTTACTGCACCCTCATCAGCGCCTATGCCCCAACACTGATTGCCGACCCTCAATGTAAGGAAGAGTTCTATGCCTCCCTGCACTCCGCCATCAGCAAAACACCACTCACTGACAAGCTCATCCTTCTAGGGGATTTTAATGCAAGAGTGGGCTCGGACAGTGTACTGTGGTGGGAAGTGATGGGTCGTCACGGTGTTGGCAAGCTCAACAATAACGGTCTCCGTCTTCTCACTCTATGTTCTGAGCATCAACTGGTCATCACAAACACCTTGTTCCAACTGAAGAACAAGTACAAAACATCCTGGCAACACCCTCGCTCTAAACACTGGCATCTCCTAGATTACATCATCACCCGCCACGCGAACAGGAAGAAGGTGCGCATCACTAGGGCCATGCGTGGAGCTGACTGTTGGACTGACCACCGCCTGATCAGAACAAAGATTGACTTAGAAATACGTCCTCAACAGAGAAAAACACCACCTTCCAAGAGGCTCAACTGCGATGCACTGAAGTCCACGTACTCCGTCAACCAGCTCAGGAAAAAGGTAGCAGATCAGCTGTTCAAGATTCCTGAAGTGCCACCAGATCTGGACACTGGACCTACCTGGAGCACCCCACGCACTGCCCTCCATCAGGCGGCCGTGGAGTCTATAGGGTACACCAGAAGGCAACATCAAGACTGGTTTGACAATAGTGTGCCAGGAATCCATGACCTGCTTCAGGCAAAACACAAGGCCCTTGCAGCTCACCTATCAAACCCTCAATCCACCGTCCTGAAGGGTCAGCTCATCCGCCTCAGAAGTGAAACCCAGCGCACCCTCAGAGCCATGGAGAACGACTGGTGGACCCAGAAGGCCCGCAAAATACAACATCACGCAGACACCAACAACTCTCATGCCTTCTACGACTCCATCAAGTCCATCTATGGCCCACAGAGGAAGAACATCACCCCAGTTAGATCAGCTGACGGCACCACTCTCTACAAGGACAAACAACAGATCCTGGACAGATGGGCTGAGCACTTTAGGGTACTGCTGAACACCACAAACCCTGTACAGACAGACATACTCTCTGACCTCCCATGCCTGCCCCCTGTAGACTCGCTGGACTCCTCTCCCACCTTCTCAGAGGTACTCAAGGCCATCAAGTGTCTAAAAAACAACAAGAGCCCAGGCCTTGACGAGATCCCGGGAGAAATCTTGAAGCACGGTGGATATCTCCTGCACCGCAGAATGCACCAGCTGATCACTGCCATCTGGTCGTCTGAAGTCATCCTGCAAGATTGGAAGGATGCTAACATCATAACGATCTATAAGCGCAAAGGCGACAAAGCAGACTGCGGCAACAGCAGAGGTATCTCCCTACTATCCGCAGCTGGGAAGGTGCTAGCAAGGATCATGTTACATCGAGTAGCAACTCATGTAACCGAAAACATCCTGCCCGAATCTCAATGCGGCTTTAGACGTGATCGGAGCACCGCAGACATGATCTTTGTTGCCAGACAGGTACAGGAAAAATGCAGAGAACACCGCAAAGACCTGTACATGGCATTCATTGACCTGTCCAAGGCCTTCGATACAGTAAACCGGGACTTGCTGTGGGAAGTACTCGGAAAACTAGGTGTACCAGCAAAGTTTTGCAACCTACTGCGACAGCTACATGATGGCATACAGGCCTGTGTGAGCAACGGCGGCCAACAATCCCCATTTTTCAGTGTGGATGTGGGGGTCAAGCAAGGGTGTGTCCTTGCCCCAACCATATTCAACATGTTCATTTCTACTGTCACCCTCCTGTCCCATAAACACCTGGACCCCACAGATGGGATTCAGATACAATACCGGATGGATGGTAACCTTTTTAACATCCGTCGCCTCCAAGCCACCACTAAACTCACCACCCAGCATATTCTGGAACTACAGTATGCAGATGACTGCGCTGTTCTTGCACACTCACCAGAGTCTCTCCAGCGCGCACTGAATGTGGTAGCCTCCATTTACAGTGCCATTGGTCTTCAGATAAACACCAAGAAAACACAAATACTCGTGCAGGAGTTTACTCCCCAGCCAAACACGCCGATCTTCAACCTTGACGGGCACCCATTAGCCACCGTCCCCCACTTCACCTACCTCGGTAGCACCCTGTCGCCATCCTGCACCATTGACAATGACGTCCAGGCCCGTATTGGCCTGGCCTCTGCTGCCTTTGGAAGGCTACGGTCCAGGGTTTTCCTGAACAGGAATGTAACCATCTCCATCCAAGACAGCCGTGTATAAAGCAGTCTGCCTCTCCACGCTGCTCTATAGTTCTGAAACCTGGACACCCTACCAGAGGCACATCCAGAGTCTCGAGGCCTTCCACATCCGCTGCCTCCAGAGGATCCTAGGTCTGACCTGGGAAGACAGGGTGCCCTACACTGAAATTTATGACCGAACAACACACCCAGCATCACAGCACTCCTTGGCCAAAAACACCTAAGATGGGTCGGACATGTGATCCGTATGCCAGCCCACTGCCTACCCCGTCAGATATTGTATGGCCAGCTTTCAGTTGGTCAAAGGTCTGCCGGGGGCCAGAAAAAACGCTACAAGGACCACATTAAAACTCTCCTGAAAAAGTGTGACATCAAACCACCAGCACTGGAGTCCCTGGCTGCTGACCGCCAGACCTGGAGCTCTACCTGCCACCAGGGAATCACTCATCTTCAGGAGAAGTTCACAGAGCGGAGAGCACAGCGGCGTGCACAAAGACACCAACGTGCCACAGCACCAGCGACCATCACTGCTGCCTTCCCCTGCCCCTCCTGTGACAAAGTCTGTGGATCACGCATAGGCCTGAGCAGCCACCTGGCTATGCACAGGCGAAAGGCACAACAATAACCAATCCAATACTTCGTTTGGAGCAACGTCATCATCGACATCGATGGACTGCCATAAGCAAGTAAGTAAGCATAATTATGAAAATTAGTTCAATTAATGTAGCAGTAGAGTGGAAAAACAAGTTGCCTCTATATTGAAGCTATTATCAAATGTATCTAATATATGACAGAAAAGACTTCCAAAGTTTGCAAGTAAATAGATATGATCAAAATAGTATCAATCTCACGGAGATTTCCAAGCCATTTTGGGAGATAATGAGGAAGCCAGTCACATGATTGTGTGACGTAGAGGAGGAACCACGGATCCCTTCCCCATCAACAACAACGCTAATCAAGCAGACTTTGTGAGAGCCAACAACGATTACTTTGGGACAAATTATGATCCACAAGCTTATATTTTTGAGCCTGAACACAAAGAGGATGAGCAATAAGTTTTGGAAGCCGAGTGCTAAACGGATGTAGCTTTATTTAGCTGCCTTGCTAGGTGCTAAACATACAAACTAACAATAATAAACCATAATAAAACAAACACTTACTGTAATATTTCCACTCTCGCTGGAATGCCGACCAACGGGATGCTCACATAATTCTGTTCGGATGAAGATTCAATCAAAACCCTCACAAATAATTTTTAAAAAGTTGCCGCAATTATCGTCTTTTTGTGTCTTTTTCGCCACCTCGGGGGATGTGAAAGTCGACCAGCCTGTCGGTCCATGGCCACATTTGTCTACTAGCAGGTGAGAGATGCATGAATTGTAATCTAGAATTTACTTTTAGCAAGTTTGGGACCAAGCAGAAGCAGCCGCTGGCTCAGCGTGTCAACAATAGCAGCGTAAGCTAGCATTAGCTCACTGCTATCAATGCGCCGCTAAAATAGTCCATTTGCGTTGCGCATATAATAACAATATCGCTCATATTTGGTACATTTTCAGGTCATGACATGTAAATGGAGTATTGTTGGCGCTTTCTGGGTGTATAATGAGCGCAACAGAGGACCCTCCACCTGTTGACTCAATTGTTACATATTTATTTACAATTTAGAATGCAAAAAAAACCAAAAACATATGTTCTTGTCTTACATAAGGATTGTGAATGATAAACAGCACATCTTTTTCCAATATTTGCGTATTTCCAGTATGACTGATCTAATGATATGGTCAGAGTGCAGAAGCATTACTCCAGTGATCAAAGGTATTCGGAGCGGAATATTCAAATTGGCCGACTGAATTTGTGGCATTTTGTGATGTTTAGACGGTATTTTCACATACTTTGCAGATTGTAAACCCAATTGGATATGGTTTAATGAATACAATGAAACACAATCAAGCATATAAAGTCAACTTGTTTTTCCACTCTACTTATACTTTAAGGTGCGGAGAATTTTTCCGAACATGTTGTGTACAAGCTTCAAGCACAATGCTTGATGAGGTCTATTTTTAGGACATTTAAGGATGACTTGTAATGGGTTATGGTAAAATGTTGTTGCTACTTATGAATAGTATGGATTCAAACATTGATGCTATGTTAGGTACAAGAGCAACATAAGCCCAGATATTTTTCATATTTGACCTCAAAAACTTTGTTATGCAATCAGGCATCATTCCTGAACGTGACGCAGAAGTGAAGATAACAACAATCTCGTCGATTGTCCAAACCAAAGTAGTAAAAAAGGTGAAGAACATGAGCAGAAGCAGACAGGGAGTAACACGTAGTACTCGTGACGATTCACTGGGTACTTTCTAAGGGTACTAGCAAGTATGAAATCAAAATCAATTCAGTGAAAAGTTTGACTGCTGTCAAAGTGTCGCCAGCTGAAAGTGTAGTCATCAGGTTTCATGTCATCAGGTTTCATTGCACAAAAAATCCCCGACTGTAGACTTGTCCTTCTGGTTGTGCAACAACAGATACAGTACAGGAATACAGGAACCTTTTTAATGTTCAGCCCACCAAAAAGTCCCTTTAAATCCTAATCAGTTATCCAGAGCAAGGCCAGTATTGTCTATATTTATACTGATACTTCTTACAGTACTTTGAAATGCTCAAAATCAGTGAATGTTTTTTTTTTATTTTGCCTTGAATGTGTTGAATTTTATTGTAATGCCAATAAAACAAAGATTGGAGGCAAAATACACTTATAACCAAACTTGACTTAAAAAATCAAATATGAAAGCACAGTATGTTCATTATTTGAATCTGTAGGCAGCTCGAGTAAGATATATACAGTGTGACTTTTGACTTTAATTATATTCAACAATAAGCAGGCTTGTTAGCGTTTCCCGTGATTATTTTTACTTGTGTTGTTGGGCTCCAATCATTTGTGAAATGTGTTTTAAGTTCATTGGAACATGCTTAAGTGAAGCATTCCACATATAACACCTTGGTTTTTTATTGTTTTATCTCAACAGGTCCCGCGACCCCGAAAGGGACAAGCGGTAGAAAATGGATGGATGAATGGATCTCAACAGGTTTTTTGTTTTGTTTTTGTTTTTTTAAACAAATGATTCACTATTTTATTGATTTTATTGATTTTATTGTCTCATGTGCCCTGTGCAGCACTTCGGTCAACGTAAGTTGTTGTAATGTGCGTTCTAAATAAAGATTGACTTAATTTGACTAAGTTGCCAACCTGTGTGTGTCGAACAACTCAACTCATTAGTACTAGTACTAGTAAGTACTAGTACTACTAGTAAGTAATAGTATGAGCGAGTACCCTCTTCGGTCGCCATCGACTTTATGCCAAATTATAAATTGTATTTATTTATTTTATTTGGTTTTTGTCTACTTGTGTTGTAGTATTGTTAACTTTACCATTGTCACTAAGTAGCGTGAAACCGCTATATATACACACACATATATATATACCTGTATATATGTATATATATATATATATATATATATATATATATATATATATATATATATATATATATATATATATATATATATATATGAATATACATACAAGTATACACATTTATATATGTGTAAATACATATATACGTATACATATATATGTGTATATATATATATTTATATATATATATATATATATATATATATATATATATATATATATATATATATATATATATATGTATATATATATATATATATATATATATATATATATGTATATATATATACACATATATATGTATATATATATATATACACATATATATGTATATATATATATATATATATATATATATACTGTATACATATATATGTACATACCGTATATATATATACATATACATGTATATATATATACATATATATATATATATATATACACACAGATATATATACAATATTTTGTTTTAAACCGCTTATGTCAACTTTAGTCAGCCAGTGCGAGGGGTG
Organism: Entelurus aequoreus; assembly: GCF_033978785.1. Lineage (NCBI taxonomy): Eukaryota > Metazoa > Chordata > Actinopteri > Syngnathiformes > Syngnathidae > Entelurus > Entelurus aequoreus. The sequence goes on from NC_084750.1 coordinate 1,938,888, forward strand.
TCAAGATTAATAGGATTGTGAGGTTTAAAAAAAGTGCTCATTGTGCAATATTTTATAATATTGCACTAATACATATATGCAATATTTAACGTGGCACTAATACATATATCTGCAATATTTAATGTGGCATTAATACATACATGCAATATTTCATGTGGCACCAAAACATATATCTGCAATATTTCATGTGGCACTAATACATATACAGTATATGCAATATTTAACATGGTACTAAAACATATATCTGCAATATTTAACGTGGCACTAATACTTTTGTATGCAATATTTAAGGTGGCACTAAAACATATATCTACCATATTTAACATGGCACTAATATATATATATGCAATATTTAACGTGGCACTAATACATATATGTGCAATATTTAATGTGGCACTAATACATGTATGTGCAATATTTAATGTGGCACTAGTGCATATATATGCAATATTTAATGTTGCACTTATACATATATTTGCAATATGTAATGTGGCACTAATACATATTGATGAAATATTTAAAATGGCACTATATTAGTGAAGTGAATTATATTTATATAGCGCTTTTCTCTAGTGACTCAAAGCGCTTTACATAGTGAAACCCAATATCTAAGTTAAATTTAAACCAGTATGTGTGGCACTGGGAGCAGGTGGGTAAAGCGTCTTGCCCAAGGACACAACAGCAGTGACTAAGGTGGCAGAAGCGGGGATCGAACCTGGAACACTCAAGTTGCTGGCACGGCCGCTCTACCAACCGAGCTATACTGCCCCATTACAATATTTAATGTGGCAATAATACATGCATATGCAATATTTAATGTGGCACTAATACATGTATATGCAATATTTAATGTGGCACTAATACATGTATATGCAATATTTAATGTGGCACTAATACATACAGTATATAGACATAATATAATATATCTGTATATATATTATTCTGTACACATATTATGTATATATTCGTATATATGTTAGATTTTTTTATAGCTATATTAGTCTATTTATACCTGCATTGTCCTTTCCATCCTTACACTTTCCATCATTGTAACTGAGCTAATGTGTTGAACAATTTCCCTTGTGGAAGTTTGTCTAAGTCTAAGTCTATCTGCAATATTTAATGTGGCACTAATACATGTATGTTGAATATTCAATGTGTTACAGTATTACTATGCAGCTGTTTGTATTTAACATAATCTCCTTTTCTACTTCAGACTACCTTATTTTTTATGATGTCGTTATTTACAAGGTAGGTGCTAAATAACAAATCAGGTCCTAATTGTCACATAAGTCGTTTTCCGACTGTAGGGACTTTTTGGAGTTCCTTCAACCTTTTTAGTCCCTGGGCTGTTTTTCGTCGTGTTCCGACATACGGGAACTAGGGACTACGGCCCTCAGATCCTATAACAATTTGAGCTCCTACTCTGAGGCAGGGTCTAAACTGCGTGCCATAGGAACTAAAATACATACTGCAGGTGTTTGGTGATTGGTTGAACTGACGAGCTGCGCCCCTTGCCACAACACAGACCCGCCATTTTTTAAAAGTCCCTCAGAGTTGTTTACGAGAACAGCAACAGGAAAAATGGACACAGCCAACGATAAATGGACCGACGAGGAGGTCAAAGCTCTCTTTGACGCCTATTCCACAGAGGAGATTCAGCGGGGGTTTCTCTGTTTACTTTTCGCAGGCTGGTTGTTGGTTGTTTTGCAGTGGTGGGTGAGGCGCTAAAGTAATACGTCACGGGTTGCAGGAGGATATGCGTCACACATGTTTCTTACCAAGGTCCCCAGCATCTCCAGCCACGTGCGAACGTGAAAAGGAAAAAGTCCCTATGGGGAAGGGTAGTTCCTATAAATAAACTCGAGTGTGGTAGTTCTTAGAACTGCGTCCCGAGAACTAGTATATGCAAATCCGGCTATAGTCACCTGAAGTGTGTCACATGTCACATGCTGCTGTGCAAAGGGAAGTGGATACTGAAAGTGTACATGCATTCCAGGAAATAACTACAGCACACCTGTCATCACCAAGAAAAAAAACAAAGCAGCATTCCTGAAGCAAACATGAAGAACAGAAGCAAGCACGCAAATGAAGGGAGCAGGGGAACATTGGAACAAAAACGATGAGGAATAAATTGCTGATATCAGTCAGTGTTTAGATGCGGTACTCAGTTGCAATAGACTTTTCCACCACTGGTCGCAGTAATGACAATATCAAACAGAAGAAGTCTGGAGCTAAAGTCATAGAGAAGTTTATTTAGCGCAAAAACCATGACTAAAGTGGTGAAACTGTATTTTCATTTACACTCCAAAAATACTATCTTATTGTTTTTGCAACATTTCAAAATGAGCTTATTATGATAACTGCTGTCCAGTTGTTATTTCTGGTTTTATTATCATTTGCAAGTATGACATTAGGTTGCAATTATAGTTGCAAGTCAAAAGTTAGATGGCAGTAGTGTATAGTTTATGGTGTTTTCCTTGCGCCCTACAAAGTGTTAATGCTGTAAGTATTGTACTTATTACGCACCAGCTGTTTAATTGTAACATGCACTTAATTGTGCGCTATAAACGCCAAGTAAAATCGCTAATGCTAGTCAGTAGCATGTCAACAGCAACGCCAATGTATATTGGCATTGAGCTGGCACATTTTCGGAAAAGTTGAGCCTTACTTTGTTTATGTTGGAGCGTTTTCTGAGTCATTCGCGATTTAGTACCCATCCCTACTTGTAAATGTGTTGGAACATAAATGAAGACTATTCATGCATAAAACATACACAGAGAATGTCTGCAACTTGTGGACGGCCCAGCAGAAGGTATAGAGAAGTTTCTTAAGCGCAAAAATTATGACTAGAGTGGTAAAGCTGTATTTTTATTTACACTTTAATTTTATTGACAGTTTATTCAAGAAACATAGTTAATTTTAACACAGCATAATTGTATGTAAATATATTTTTCATCAGGTATTAATGAGTACCTCCTTACGCAGTATATTTGATCAGTGCTTATTTTTCCAATCAGCCTGACCTAGATTTATGTGTTCAATAAATATTTATCATAATTTTTTAACGTAATTTTTTATGTACATGTTACAGGTTATATATCTTTTATTATTGAATGAACCAAATGTGATGAATATTTAATGGACCACAATGGAAACAAGCCTTTTGGCTTTTTGTGCCATCCATTTGCCTTTTTAAAGCATTACATGGATTCAATCCTTTAAGATGTCAATAAACTTCTCAATCAATCAATCATTGTGATTAACACATTCTTTCATATCTTTGAACAACATTGTAAACTGTAAGTAGGTTAGATATAATTATTGAAATCAAGATTAAGATGACTAAATCAGTGGTACTATACGAGGTGCATCCGGGCCCGCCTGTAGTGGAAAAGTTGCAATATATAGGTCAAAAAGGTAAAGAACGCCTCAGTCAGCCTTTTTATACATCAGTGACGTGTGGTGAGGTTCATGGCTGGTGAGGCACGGACTTCATCACAGTCATATTTACAAACATATGAACCCTAAAGAGTATCTTATTCACCATTTGATTGGCAGCAGTTAACGGGTTATGTTTAAAAGCTCATACCAGCATTCTTCCCTGCTTGGCACTCAGCATCAAGGGTTGGAATTGGGGGTTAAATCACCAAAAATTATTCCCGGGCGCGGCGCCGCTGCTGCACACTGCTCCCCTCACCTCCCAGGGGGTGATCAAGGGGATGGGTCAAATGCAGAGGACCTAGTGTGTGTGTGACAATCATTGGTACTTTAACTTTACACATACAAACTATAGCACACAAAAAAGCACATTTAATTAAAAAAATGTTATTATGGTCTTACCTTAACTTATAAATGAAGTCCATGTGCCGCTGTTGTGCTGGATTAATGCACCCCCGCCGTAGAATGCACCCCCTGACGGGAGTGTTATATCAACTAAAGCCCACACTTATTCTTTCCACGTGTAAGATTGAATCTATTTAAAAAAGTTATTTAATAAGAAGCCAAAAAGTGCAAAAACAATAATGTTCGTGTTGGAGGAGTTGTGAATGAATGAAATATGAAATCCGTGCTGCAGTCTGCAGGTGTACCTAATGTTGTGGCCCAGCAGTCATTCACAACTCCTCCAACACGAACATTATTGTTTTTGCACTTTTTGGCTTCTTATTAAATAACTTTTTTAAATAGATTCAATCTTGCACGAGGAAAGTTTAAGTGTGGGCTTTAGTTGATATAACACTCCCGTCAGGGGGTGCATTCTACGGCGGGAGTGCATTAACCGGCACAAGGAGGCGGGAATACTGCCAGCCTCAGCCAGTGCGTCTTTGCAGCAGTTTTATGATTGCTCAGCACAATAAATACTTACACACATACAGTTGTTGACAAAATACACTGTACATTATATACCTCAGCTAACTAAACTATGGAAATGTATAATATAATTCATATAACAATACGGTCTCACTGCACAGCAGGCCAGCAGTTAGCCGAGTCCGCAATCCATGTTGAGGCACAACGCAGTGACGTGCCTCAACTGGCTGCTGATCACAGCAAGTCTCTTCTCAGTATTTGAATGGCAAATGTGAAAATTCAGCGATTTTGAATAAAAATAATCTAAAACAGGTGAAGTTAAATGGAAAATAACTTTATAGTATAATCACTGGATACATATAACAATTTAATTTTTTTTTTTTCTTTTTACATTTTTTTTCTTTACATGATGGCACGTGAGGCCCCGCCTCACCTGCCTCCCCTGACTGCACGTCACTGTTATACATAGTACATTGTTTCTGGTAGGTTTTTACTCCAGTATTTAATGTGTTCACGTATCTCTCCTATGATGGCTAGCAAGACAAGCTAACAGCGGCTAACATCGGAACTTCAAAGCTGTTGAGGAGGACATGGAGGGGAGCCAACAAAAATGGGTGTTACTGGAAATGATGGCCATGTTGAATGAAATGCGGAAGAAATTCACCAAGGGGTTAACAACATAAGGAAGGAGGAGTCTAAAAGTGTCAAGAAGCCAGACAACAAGACGACGACCGGAAAAACGTGTTCAAGGGGACTTATGGGGATTTTATCTCTTTTCTGACTTGTAAAAGTTGTTACAGAGTTGGATACTCGATAGTGTTAAACAATACTCGAGTATCAAATCATAAAGTTGGCACTAGCGATGGGAATTCCGTCTCTTTGTGGAGAGCCGGATCTTATGGCTGGGCTCACTAAAAAGAGGCCGCTTTTTCGGCTCCCAAGTGGCTCCTCAGATTTTTTGTTACTTAATATATTATCAAATAATGTGTAGAATTAAAAACTCATTAAAAAAAAAAAAGCTTAAAATATAGCATATGTAGAGTATTTATATGGCTTCATTGATAATCTTAACAGAACATACATGAGGTGGGAGAAAAAAAAATCCACTCAACAAAATATAACTTCAAATGTGCAACCGTCCATCCATTTTCTACCGCTTGTACCGTTCGGGGTCGCGGAGGGTGCTGGAGCCTACGTCAGCTGCTTCGGGCGGAAGGCGGGGTACACCCTGGACAAGTCCCCATCTCATCACAGGGCCAACACAGATAGACAGACAACATTCACACTCAAATTCACACACTAGGGACCATTTAGTGTTGCCAATCAAGGTACCACAACGGAGACCCCGGACTGTTGAACAACTTAAGATGTACATCAAGCAAGAATGGGAAAGAATTCCACCTGAGAAGCTCAAAAAATGTGTCTCCTCAGTTCCCAAACGTTTACTGAGTGTTGTTAAAAGGAAAGGCCATGTAACACAGTGGTGAACATGCCCTTTCCCAACTACTTTGGCACGTGTTGCAGCCATGAAATTCTAAGTTAATTATTTGCAAAAAAAAAAAAAAAGTTTATGGGTTTGAACATCAAATATCTTGTCTTTGTAGTGCATTCAATTGAATATGGGTTGAAAAGGATTTGCAAATCATCGTATTCCGTTTATATTTACATCTAACACAATTTCCCAACTCATATGGAAACGGGGTTTGTACTTTATTATACAAAATTCTTGGTCTCAAGTGTTTTTCTTTTTTTAAATGTTGGGGGCCTACTACAATGTATTACATTTGATTAGTTTAGTTGACTGGGGATCATTGAAAGTCCTTTGGGTTACAAGAACCAATGAAACTCATAAGTAAATAAATGATGTTAAATGTTCATTTATTCATCATCTAAACGCATTTTGAGTTTTGCGTTAATATTTTAGGGTGTTTTGGAATGGATTATATGGATTTGTATTTATTTGGTTGGACTTTTTGGAACAGATTACTAACAGTATAATTCTGAATGAAGTTTACATTTCTGATTGCATTTCATTAAATTCATTATAAAAACGAAGTCACTTTTGGGTCATATATTCAAGTATCGCCACACACGCAGCATAACCATCAACTTCACCTCTCCATTTATTAAATAATTATTAAAGTATTGTTTGTGCTGTAAACAATAACTAAACAGAAGCCCGAAGAATCGACATTGTCGTACTAAATGTAACATAATGGGCGATAAACCACTTACACGTTAGATGTGGATGGTAAATGTATTCCTCATTTGTAAATAACTCAACTTGACTCTTTTTGTGCTTGTTCCTATGACCACAAATGTACTCACTAGAATAAAGAACATATATTTAAAAATCACTGAAACCGTGACATTAATGTTGTCATAAATTAGCATTGTCGCTATTGTGACAAATTCCGTCCGTTCACAGCAATTTAAAGGATAAAAACAATATTTACCTTGCATTTTTTCATATGAATTGGAAACATTTTGTTTGACTGCAGAATTTGACAACATATAAAAACACTGCAACTGTTAAATGGGGGGGAAAAAATATGCTTTTGGGAATTAGCTCGCTTACCTGACACACTGCCAGCCATAGCCTGGAACAGTCACGTGACTACCAGTGTGCTGAGTGAAGCCTGAAGGGATATACCATATATACATACATACATATACTATATATATATGTGTGTGTGTATATATGTATACGTGAAGCCTGAAGGGATATACCATATATACATACATACATATACTATATATATATATGTGTGTGTGTGTATATATGTATACATACGTAAATACACTCTTACAGATATTAGAAAAGTGTACACTGGAGATTGTGCTAGATTAAATAAATTTTGCATTACAAATATGTTCTATTTCTTGTAAATATAGGTCTCATGTTGTCCACCAATTAACATTGCAATAACCACTTTTTCTTTTCTGCGCAGTAAAAACTGATGTACAAACTAAAGTAGAAAAGTGAAGACACCTGAAATGTACGAAACAGACGTTGACAGCAAGTGAACCTCATCAAAATCAAACATCACAATCGTGACGACATATATTAACATTTCAACTTTCTTTACACTCTCACATGATGAACAAATGATGAAACATCGATGATGTCGCCCGTGCAGAGTGCACGTCTGCATGATTTGCAACGCTCGAGGAAAGACAAGGACACACAAACTCTGTAGGTGAAGTTGGAGTGGAACACAACAGAAGCTCCTTTCAAGGCAAATAAGGAAGTCAAGAAAGAGCGCACACAAGTGTCCATCAATGGTAATCAAATAAAAACACCACCTGGTCGCTGATTGGCTGAAGAGGTAGTTACACATTCAAATAGGGTAGAATTATTATTCCACTAAAAAACAAGTAGCGCTGGATGATACAAATAATATCGGATGAAATTGTGGCAGATCGGGAGTTGTTAACGGGTGTAGGCTTCCACACGCCAGGGCAACGTCCCAGAGTCCAAAGTTCTCTCCAATTTATCGGTTACCAATCATGTCTCTTCACAGAAGTTCCTTTGTCGACACCTGGCCCCAATAAGGTCAGGACCCGGGATCCTTGTTTCAGGGTTAGAGCTGGAAACCCTCCATGGGTCCTTCCTGCTGCTGGAAGATAAACTGGCCCTGACCCTGGTCCACCTGTGGCGCCAGGCTGGCGTCCTCCTCGTCCACACCAAAGTAGTGTTCAATCAGGTCGAAGGCCTTCTGGTAGATCTCCTGGTTCTCGTGGCTCTGCAGGAATTCGATCTTGTCCAGGCCTGAAGAAGATACACAAAGACAACCAAGAGGCCGTCAACAATGTCACTGCTAGACTACTCGACTGCTACTTCAAAATGCTACTTCATTGAACGCTTTCAGACCAATTTTGTTCCAACTACTATACTTCCACAGAACTAAAAATATCTTGTGGCATACCTCAGGGATCAATACTCGGACCAAAATTGTTCAATCTCTATATAAATGACATTTGTAAAGTTACAAAACACTTAAAGTTAGTATTATTTGCAGATGATACAACAGCATTTTGTTTAGGAGAGAACACACAGAAGCTAATACAAATAATAACAGAAGAAATGAACAAATTAAAAAGATGGTTTAACAAAAACAGACTATCTTTGTATCTCAGTAAGACTAAAATAATGCTATTTGGTAACAGTAGAAGAAAAAGTCAAAAACAAATATAAATAGACGGAGTAAATATTGAAAGGGTAAAAGAAGACATTTTTGGGTGTAACAATAGATGATCAAATGAATTGGACATCTCGTGTAAAAAATATACAACATAAAGTAGCAAGAAACACATCGATAATGAATAAAGCAAAACATGTTCTAGACCAAAAATCACTTCATATTCTCTACTGCTCGCTAGTGTTACCATATCTGAGTTATTGTGTAGAAATATGGGGAAACAACTACAAATGTGTGCTTCATTTACAAAAAAGATCAATTACAATAATACATAATGTTGGATATAGAGAACATACAAACCCTTTATTTATTAAATCACAAATTTTGAAATTCAACGATTTGGTGTATTTGCAAACAGCTAAAATTATGAACAATGCAAACTATAACCTGCTACCCAAGAATGTACAGCAATTCATTTCGACAAAAGAGGAGAAATATAACCTTAGAGGAAAATCTAATTTAAAACATCTGTATGCTCATACAATACTTAAAACTTGTAGTATATCCGTATGTGGAATTACATTATGGAACGGTAAGAGACGGTTCACAAAGTACACAGAACAAGAATTATGATGAACATCTTGAACCCTTTCTTTTTTTCCTTTTTTTTATTGAGACAAAGATTATTTATGCATTTAATATTTGTATGTTTACTATGGTATATTATGTATTTATTATTTATTTGTTCACTGTTCTGTTACAGAGAACAAGAAAATTGGATAAAATTGCTATGGTATGAAAAGGGGTAGGATTAAATAAGCTCTGCTTCTTCCTACTCCTTTTCGGATGTGCTGTAATGAAACAACTGGAACTGTGTGATGCATTACATTGTATCGTATGCATGTTCGAAATAAACTGAAACTGAACTGAACTAAAGTGTCTTTAGCAGAGGTGAGAATAGTGTCAAACATGTTTTTATTGGCTCATGTAACAATACAAAGCTTTGTTCTGAAGTGTCTTTGGCAGAGGTGACAGTTGTGTCCAACTTGTTTTTATTGGCCCATGTAAACTTCTACAGACAAAATAAACACGTAGAAATTTGGGACATTAGACAAAAAACACACAAAGAAAAATTAAACTGGCCCAAATTCTTCCAAAATGCTTACTGAAAACCAAAATGGCGACCAACCTGACCATTTATTGTCTTTGATGGTTTCTATGCGTCCTGCCATGATGAACATGTGTGCTAATTTCTTGCAAGATATCATACCTTTTCTAGTGTGTTTTGTTGGTAATCAACTTCACTTCACATTTCATGTTACAGCCTTATTCCGAAATGGAATACATCCATTTTTGTCCTCAAAATTCTACACACAATACCCCATGATGGTGTTGATGCACCTTTTTTTTTCTTTTGTCCTGTCCAGCTTCTCAGGCAAATCATATAGTTGATGTAGATGCCAATATCGGCTGTTCAGATTTACTTTACAAAAGAGAAGGGTAGGATACTTCTCTTGTTGCATATATACATATATATATATACAGTGTATATATATATAGTATATATATATGTGTGTGTGTATGTATGTGTGTATGTATGTATGTATGTATCACCAACTGCGCTCCCCTTACTCACCATTGCGTATTATACTCAATGGTTAACTGGACATCTTTATGTGCTCGACGCCTCAATCATTGGTATGTTTTCATCTACAAAACCATTCTGGGTATCACTCCATCTTATCTGTCTTGTCTTTTAACAAAGAAACAAGGAAGTCACAATCTTCGTTCAATGAATGTTCTGCAATTTGTCGTCCCCAAAGTAAGAACTGAACTGGGCAAGAAAGCATTTAGGTTTTCAGCAGCGAAGGCTTGGAATAACCTACAATCGAATATTAAACTTCAAACTCTTGTTACGTTGAATGAGTTTAAAGCTTCTGTGAAAGGACTGCAGTCTACCTTGTCTGTATGCACATGTGTTATGTGAGCAAGTTTTAATGTCGTAAATGTGATGTTTTATGTATTTGTTTACTGTTTTTAATGTAACCTTGCTGCTGCCCTCTTGGCCAGGTCTCCCTTGGAAAAGAGATCTTTGATCTCAATGGGATTTTACCTGGTTAAATAAAGGCTAATAATAATAATAATAATGTATGTATGTATGTATATATATAAATATATATACACATATATATATATATATATATATACACGTATATATATATATATATATATATATATATATATATATATATATATATATATATATATATATATATATATATATATATATATATACATATATATATATACAGTATATATATATATATATATATATATATACACACATACACACATTTGCACATATACACATACATACACACATCTATAAACACACACATACCTATACATGCACACACACATACATACATATATTTACATACCTACATCCATCCATCCACACGCGCGCACACACACACACATACACACACACACACATATATACTGTATATACACAACAACAAATCCATACACAGGCCGGCGGGACAGTGATCAAGTCCCGGCACCCACTGCCCACTGAGAACCAGCCAATCTCCTCCCCCAAGCCCCACAGGTCCGGCCGTGCACCGTCGTCACCCAGGGACAACTCCCGACAAGCCCGCCCCAGACGACGGCATGACACCGGGCGTGAAGGGCGGCACGGCAGGGCGCAAGGGCATCCCAGGCCCACACCCGACAAGCCAACCAACACAACAATAAACGAATATGAAGCTGGCAAGTTCGTCAGCCCCGACAACCACCACGTGCACGCGCTGCCACCAGTCACAACATCAGCCACCCCCTTGCACCGGACCCAGCAGCCACAGGCGCCCACAACACAAACAAACGGCAGCAGAAACAGCAGCTGCAATGCCCCCAGACAGCCAGCACCACTCGATCAAATCAAAGCGATCGAAAAAACCGCGACCGGCAGCCACACGCCAACAGGATCACGGAGACCAGCCAGCGCCAGCCCGCCAGCCAGCCCAAACGCCAACATGCAAACAAGAGACATTAACACTTCCCCCACAATAAGACCCCACCACCCCAACCCAAACCCGCACAAACAGACCCCACCATCCAAACACCCGAGACACAGCATCTAGACCAGACAAGGGGGCCGCGCCTCCACCGCATCAAGTCACCAACACAGACCCCACATCACAAGGTTGGGCCACACGGGCATGGACCCCACCCGATGCACCTTACAACATATGTACCTTTGGCAGCAATTCCAGCCTCAAGTCTTTTCGAATACAATGCCACAAGCTTGGCACACCTATCTTTGGGCACTTTCTCTCATTCCTATTTGCAGCACCTCTCAAGCTCCATCAGGTTGGATAAAGAGTTGGTTTTCATCCAGGATGTCACTGTACATTGCTGCATTCATGTTAGTCTAGTCAGGGAGGTGACCAAGAACCCCATGGTCACTCTGTCAGAGCTACAGCATTCCTCTGTGGAGAGAGGAGAACCTTCCAGAAGAACAATCCACCAATCAGGCCTGTATGGTAGAGTGGCCAGACGGAAGCCATTTCTTAGTCCAAAGTTTGCCAAAATGCACCTGAAAGACTCTCAGACCATGAGAAACTAAATTCTCTGGTGTGATGAGACAAAGATTGAAGTATTTGGCGTGAATGTCAGGCATGTTTGGAGGAAACCAGGCACTGCTCTTCACCAGGCCAATACCGTCCCTACAGTGAAGCATGGTGGTGGCATCATCATGCTGTGGGGATGCTTTTCAGTGGAAGGAGCTGGGAGACTAGTTGGGATAGAGGGAAAGATGAATGCAGCAATGTACAGAGACATATTGGATGAAAACCTTCCCATCCAACCTGATGGAGCTTGAGAGGTGCAGCAAAGAGGAATGGTTGAAAGTGGCCAAAGATAGGTGTGCCAAGCTTGTGGCATCATATTCAAAAAGACTTGAGGCTGGAATTGCTCCCAAAGGTGCATCAACAAAATATTTAGCAAAGGCTGTCAATACTGGAAATTATGGTAATGATTGCCAGACATTATATTGGATTTAGTATCTTTCAAAAATTCTCCCATCTCTGGAAAGGGTTTGGACACCCCTGGTCTATGACAGGCAGTCTTGTAAGGGAGATCACTAGGATTAGAAAATAGGCTCTAAGGTCCTAATGGTCACAGACCATCATCCAAAGCAAACAACGAGTTGGCCTATCATTATCTACTATTTACCACACATGTGATCTACTAATATTCTTGCTGGTTTGTGTTAAATGGATGCCTTGTAATACCACCTGCTCACTGAGGTAGGAGGGCTTAGAAAATGTTTAGTACTGCAATCAATTTGTTGTGGTGTGTACCGAATAAATGGTCCAGGCTGTACAACAAATGGTTCCAAGAAGAGTAAAGGTGTGTAAAGGTGCAGAGTTTTACCATAAGCCTCCTCAATGAGGGCACAGTAAGGGTTGATGCCGGTTCCGTTCTGTTTGGACTCCTGTTCTCCCAGTCGGAGGATGTTCTCCAGACCATTCAGAGATACCTGCACAATCTTGGAGTCCATCACCGTTAAAAGGTCACACATGGGTTTGATGGTGTTCAAGGAAACCAGGTATCTGCAACAAAAACAGTTTGAATATAAATTACTTATTCAGACCATTTCAAATGTTTCACTTGGTTTCTTTGCAGAAATTTGCTAAAATTCCCATGAATGTACACTCAGCACCCTATCTTGACAGGGAAAAAAATAAATCTATTAATTTATTAAAAAATAAAAAGTGAAATATCACATGATCATAAGTATTCAGAGCCGGTCAGTATTGCGTATTTGCACCTTTTGAGCTCGTACAGCCACGAGTCTTCTTGGGAATGATGCAAAAAGATTTTTACACCTGGATTTGGGGATCCTCTGCCATTCTTCCTTGTAGATCCCTTTCAGTTCTGTCAGGTTGGATGGTGAACGTTGGTGGACAGCCATATTCAGATCTCTCCCGAGATGCTCAATTGGATTTAGGTCAGGGCTCTGGCTGTGCCAGTCAAGAAGGGTCACAGAGTTGTTCCGAAGCCACTCCTTTGTTATTTTAGCTGTGTGCTTAGGGTCACAGACTTGTTGAAAGGTGAACCTTTGGTCCAGTCTGAGGTCCTGAGCACTCTGGAAGAGGTTTTCTTTCAGGATATCTCTGTACTTGGCAGCATTCATCTTTCCTTCAATTGCAACCAGTCGTCCTGTCCCTGCAGCTGAAAAACACCCCCCTAGCATGATGCTGTCACCACCCTGTTTTGCTGTAATGGGAAGGTGATGAGCAGTGCTTGGTCTTCTCCACACATACGGCAAAAAGTTCAATCTTGCTCTCATCAAACCAAAGGATCTTATATCTCATAGTCTGGGAGTCCTTCATGTGTTTTTTGGCAAACTCTCTGCAGGCTTTCATATGTCTTACACTGAGGAGAGGCTTCCATCGGGCCACTCTGCCATAAAGCCCAATCTGGTGGAGGGCTGCAGTGATAGTTGACTTTGTGGAACGTTCTCCCATCGCCTTACTGCAACTCTGGAGCTCAGTCACAGTGATTTTTTGGGTTCTTCTTGACCTCTCTCACCAAGGCTCTTCTCCCACCATTGCTCAGTTTGGCTGGACCGCCAGGTCTAAAAAGAGTTGTGGTCATCCCAAACTTCTTCCATTTAGGGATTACGGAGACCACTGTGCTCCTCGGAACCTTCTTTTGTAACCTTGGCCAGATCTGTGCCTTGCCACCATTCTGTCTCTGAGCTCATTGGGCAGTTCCTTAGACCTCATGATTCTCATTTTCCCCGACATGCACTGTGAGTAAGGTATCACATAGACAGGTGTGTGCCTTTCCGAATCAAGTCCAGTCAGTTTCATTAAACACATCTGGGCTCTAATGACGGAGTAGAACCATCTCAAGAAGGATCGGAAGTCATGGACAGCATGTGAGTTAAATATGAGTGTCACAACCAATGGTCTGAATACTTATGACCATGTGATATTTCAATTTTTCTTTTTCTATACATTTGCAAAAACGTCTACATTTCTCTTTTTCTGTCAAGATGCAGTGCTGAGTGTGCATTTTCAAAAAGGAACTGAGAAATAGGAAAAAATGTTGATCTCGCAGCACCAAATAAGATAAATGTTGTTCTTTTCCTGTTTGCCATTTGGCTCATAGACCAGTTTTGCGCAGTTTGCATCCTTTGTGCACAGCTATTAATTTAAAAAATAACTAATAATGTAGTGTCATGTAGCTAGTGAGTGTGCCACACACTCAGGCGTCATTTAGCCCAATCACTACTGGCGAGAGGAGCACCTGGTGCACTTCACACGCGCATGTTTGGCAACCCCCGTGTCAGAGAAGAGAAGATGTCAGACCGACTGCCATGAATGTCGATAAAGTGACAAATGTCATTTAAGGATGGGACGCGACCCCGAAAGGGACAAGCGGTAGAAAATGGATGGATGGATGGATGGATGATGAATGGATGGTAGTGTCTGACAAATTTTTAATGCCATGTGATTGGCCCGTAACCAGTTGATTGTGATAAACACAATGGGCACGCCTGGTCTCGACTGGTGTATTGAGCAAAGGCTGTGAATACTTATGTGCATGTGGTTTTGTAGTTTTAATACATTTGCAAAAATAAAAAATAAAAAAACTTCACATTATCATTATGGGGTATTGTGTGTAGAACTTAGAGGTTAACAATGAATGTAATCTAATTTGGAATAAGGCTGTATCATAACAAAATGTGGAAAAGGTGAAGCACTGGGAATACTTTCCGGAGCACTGTGTATGGTAGAGGTTTACCCAAAGTGCTTAGAGCGAGTCCGCCATTTTTATCCAGTTGTAGTTCGAAGTTATGGTCAGTAAGTACCTTCTTTTTCTCTATCCTCCAGTTGTGGGGCAGACTGGCTCGTACATGCACATATATGCTAAAATCCTGCACTGTTGCCATTTCTAAAAGTAGCACATAGTTCTCACTAATATCTGTCAGTATACATATGGAAGCCCTAAATAAAACACAGGTGGCGGAGAAAAGACGCAGTCAGGAGGGTGTGTGGCCTTGAGGAGGACTTTGACATGTAAAGACCGCCCACCAAACGGCACATCCTGAAGAGATGGCCAGAAAGCGGCTTAAAGATGTTCAACAAAACATAATCTATGCAACATTTTGATCAAAGGACCATAATTGCATGCTATGTAGACCACAAGGGTTAAATGTATAAAATAATCTTAATATGACCCCTTTAACATTAAATTCAGAAAATCCCAAGTTGTTTCACTGTTATTAGAAAGCAATATTTCTTAAAACACTTCAACTTTCTGATAAAGCTGCCGCAAATTCCGGCAGTTTAAGCTACAACAAGTGCAGAACTTGGGACTTGTTTGTATTGTGCCCTTCTTTATTTTAGTATACGGTACAAAATAGGGTTGTCCCGATACCAATAATTTGTTACCGGTACCATGAAGGGAACTGCATATAATATCAAGTTTGGCTTTATTTTAACATAAAATATTAGAATACAATAAACATATGTTTCCTATTGCAGTCAAAGAACACTTTTAGAAGGTTAAAATATAAATTAAAGGGCATTAAACACATTGGGCTTTTCTTGTTGCACTCAAACAATTTACAATGTTCCATATTACTTATAGTCTGCCATAATCAAGGATTAGGTTAGAATATAATGAAAAGCTTCAGTGACATTATATTACATGCTTCATGGTCTGTGCTTTAAAAAAAAATACAATTATTAGTAAGTACTAAATACAAAACTATGAATAAATGTACACAGATAAGCCATGTAACCGGTAAAACACACATTTGTTAAAGATAAAACACAAATTGTAGCAATTTGTTACCAAATTCAGTCATTTCACTTGCATTAGTTGACGTTAGATGGGTCTTAACTCTGCTAATATTTGGCTTTAAGCCAAGCAGCTGTGTGCGCGTCTATATACTTACATGTTATGTATTTACATACACACAACAGGGGAGCTAGTTAACTCATGAGAGTAGTGTACAGTATGTGTGTTTGTGAGAATGGCAATGTGTTGACTGAGTGACGTCAGTGAGTGAGTGGGCAAGTAAAGAGAGAGGGGTAGCGCTGCACTGCGCAGTAGAAAAATTAACGGGTCCAGTTGTGTCCTGCAAAACTAATAATAAAACAACCACATTGTCACAAATCGACGGCCTCGAATTCTGACCTGAAAGCGGAGCTTAGCAGACCCATTGCTGGGTAAAGTGAAGGGTGTTAAGCCGACGAAAACATCAACCCTAGAGCGAACATCTTCCCTGTGCTCCTCTGCTACGGTTTGCACCAGAGCAGAACAGGTGTAACAACTACATTATTACCTGTCACTATTTAAACTCCTTGTGCAGATCTGAATGCTTATTTTTTTAAATGTTTACCTAAGTTTGAAGGAAAGGTGGTAATACCAATCGCCACATTTGGCAAGGCGTTTTTTAAAGCAACACTTGAAGCACAGCGTCACCTTTATCGTTGGGTTTGAAGTCCAAATACCTCCACATTGCGCTTCACACACCCTCTATATTAACCAGTAGAATTGTTGTTTAGAATTGTTCCTCTCCAAGATGTTAATGCTTGTATGCATTTTGTGTGTACGTTTTGACACACTTAACATCATGCGTCTTGGCTCTGTAGTCATCGCCGCACGGCAGGCATTCAGATGAAAGAACGGTACCGGTATTTTTCAAAAGGTAGTATAGTACAGATTTCAATCAATTAGTATCGTGGTACTTTTTAGTACCGGTATACCGTACAACCCTAGTACCAACTAAACCAGGAGTTAAAATTGTTGACCTTGGGGCCCAACTTTCCACTGCAAGCAAGCCTGGGTCCAAGTCAAATATTAATACTGATTTAGTCATCTTAATCTTGGTTTGAATGGTATTCAATAATTGTATCTAACCTACTTACAGTTTACAACCTTCTCAAATGATATGAAAGCATGTGTTAATCACAGACTATTATTTATTTATACAAACATTTGGCTTAGGTCAGGCTGATTAGAAAATAAAAAATATAGTGCATAAGAAGGGACTCACAAATAATTGACCAAAAATAAATTGACATACAATTATGTAGAGTTAAAATAAATATACTATGTATATCAACTAAACTGTCAATAAAATTAAAGTACAAATGAAAATACAGATTCACAATTTTAGTAATCATTTTTGCGCTTAAGAACCTTCTCTATGACTTTAGTTCCAGACTTCTTCTGTTTGTTTGATATTGTCATTACTGCCACAAGTGGCGGAGAAGTGTATTGCAACAGAGTACCGCTGCGGGCTATACGGACCACAGCTGAGAAACACATTTTTTGGCAGGCCTGAAGGGCCGCTCATGGCCCAACTCCGCGCCCCGCCTTATGGTTAAGAAACACTGATCTAAACCACATTCAGTCTCTTGGCCACTCCCCCTGCCGCTGAAACTGGTCTTTTAGTCACAAGCCTATTGCATCAATATTACCATTACTTACTATTAGAGTACTTATGAGGCTTTGCATCACATTCTTAGTTCACATTTGTAACACATATGAACACAGTCAGATTTGTAATACTGAATTTGGATTCTAGTTTAGTATCTTGTGCCTGCAAGCTGGTGTTTCCCAGATATAAAGTTCAACGTAGATGTCTTCTTAAGTAAAGTCAAAACCTTGTCTTTTTCCCCCTTAAGTTAAACCTAGTACAGTTACATAATTAGTAAATAATTACTGACATCAACTTAAAAATGTGCTGCTAATGAAGTCCTCCTCTAGTTAAAAACTTGGCAGAGCTCAGGAACTGCGCCTTTGCTGAAAGCTGCATTCTGGAACAATTAGGTCGATGCTTTGTGGGCGCACACATTCAATCATTGTCTCTACCTTCAGCACACGCACTGAGATAAACAATGCCACTGTGCTAAGGTAGAGGTTGGAGTGATTTATGCTCTCACTTACGCATCTGTTTTACATTCCTTTTCTATGCAAAGACCTCACCTGTCAGTGAGGCGCTCTGCGGACATACTGTATGTGTGTATGGAGTCTAAAATACCAGGGGTTTTGTAGGTATCAGCAAATCTAATGTAACGCTTTTACTGCAACTTCAAACAAATTGAATGCCCATGTGTGACTGCAGGTCATTATTATATATAGTCAAAAGCACACCATTGTCTGTCTGGACAAAATTGTACAATCATATTGTTGAATAGTTGAATAGTTTACACTGTGGCCAAATCAAGCACTAATGTAATCATGACATATAATGCAAGTAACTCTTTCAAACGCAATAAACATTTTGCATTACTGTAGTATTTTGTACTATTGTCTTTAGAAGGTGAATAACTTTAGATAGGTAAGCAAACATCAAAACAAAATGGACTCTCGACATTTGTTAGCAAAAATTGCACTTCAATCAATACTGTATACCTTAAAGCGCATTTTTTCCCCCCAATCGGAAAAACTGGGTCTGGTAGTTTGTTTTGTTCTGTCTCATTTAACTTTTAATGCCTCTGGACATTTTATTTAATGCTTTTTAATGCCATTTAAGGCCTTAATTTTCGCAAAATCCATTGAATGGCTTTTAATGCTTTTTAATTACCTACGGAACAGTGGCGTACCACCACCAAGTATGGAGTGAATCTTCTTTTAAGACAATTTCTAACATTAAATGATAATGACGCTTCCAACGTCATGTGGCATAAAAGGCTGATGCATAGAACTTTATGCTATCAGATAATTTTTATTATTATATTAGATTATTATAAATGATTTATTATTAATTTAGCACATTGTTTTGCTTCAATTTTGTGTTATTCATACTGCTCACGGCGCGGTAAACGGCTTGGATTAAGTTTGCCGTCAAATTTAATATCATGCGCAATTATTCTTTTATTCTATTAGCAATTTAAAAAATCAATTTTTATTCTCTATCCTGAATACAAACATACTGCAACTCTCAAAATATTTTCAATACAGCTTTGGCGGTTTATGTGTTGTCAACCGCTCTACGTGTTATAATTATAAGGCTGCTAGTTCATCAAGAGGACATACAAGCAAGCAATATGCTGAAACATTTCAACAAACAGCATGCGATAATTATAAATGAAAGTCGCGTTTTTAAGCGCTCCTCTCATCCCAGCAGAGGTAACGCTAGCATGTCATCTGAATACAACAGGTACTAACTAACACCGCTTATCATGTTAGCGACATAATTTGTTAATTGAAATGAATGCATTCTCATTTAGGAGCATGACGAGAAACAGATTCTGATTAGCTCCAAGGCGGGCAGTACTCGCTCCAGTTCACGTCTGCCGCTAGACGAATGTCACCGAGCAGCGACTAAGTTTGTGGTCAAAAGCTTGCATCTATTTGCTGCACAAGAAACTCTTAATTTTCGGTAAGTGAATGTTCAATTGTAGTGAGAGAAAAGTTGAATGTTTTCTTCCAACAACATTTTCACTCAGTCATTATAACTCATAAAATTAGAATATGGTGTAAAAGTCCATTCATGTCAGCAATTAACTTCAAATGTCAAACTAGTATGTGATATAAAGTACATGCAAAGTGACATATGTCAAGCTTTTCATTTGTTATCATTTTCATCATCATAGCTTAGTTTTTGAAACCTTACATTTTCTGAAATGTTCAATTAAAAGTTGTCATCAACTGTAAGCCATAATCATCTAAACTATAACCAATAAAGGCTTGACATATCTCTTGCATGTAGTAATACGTTAACATGACATGGTACTAAATGTTACATTCTAGTGTCATTTTCACATGATGTATTATTTTAATTCTACAAAAAAATATTAATTTCTTATATTTATTTTTTGTTTGACACCCCTAACATTTACTCTCATTTTTTTCCAAAAATAATAACTATTATTTACTTTGATGCATTCAAATGAGTTGAGTTCATGCCCTGAAAAACTTCTCACGTTGCAAAAAAAAATCATTCAATGGGGGTCCTAGGCATGTTTTAGGGTGGCACAAGTCATGATGAGAAGAACAATGCCCTCAGATCCCCAAAAACTCTGACTGTTTCTTAGCAACAACCCGTGCCCATCCAAAATATTTACGCCAGAGTAACACTTTGGTTAATTGTCTATGCCTGGAATAACCACACATTTTACATGCCATGCTCTATTCACTACTGCCACCTGCTGTCCCAATTGTCGACACAATTGCCATCATAGCAGGCCCATGTTGACATCTCCTGCACCTTTTCCAAAACACACACACACATTGTATAATGTTCTCTGTGCACAAGAATCCAGTGTTACGTGCACCTTCACCTTTGCCTCTTTGGCTGATTGTTTCTCTTATTGTCTGTAGGGTTGATTGGACTTGTATTAGCGACTACTGTACATCATTTGTATTAACAATCATTTGTTGAATAAACTGTTCAAAAGGAACAATAAGTCCAGAGCGTCCATCTTGTTTGAGACTAGACAACGGCACAGGGACGGTAACATACAGTGTCCCCCAAGTGGGAAACAAGATGTCAAATATTTGGTACCTTATTTGTGCCGGGGTTCCACCAGAGGTAGCGTTGGTTATTGCCCACGCTGCCTCTTTCCTAGTGCGGAACTCTGCCTTCTGAAGAATCTCAATCAGTACTGGGAAGATGTTGGCATCAATCACATTCTGGTAAGAGAAAGGATGTCAGCTACAAAACAGCAGCCTGCTTTGAGGCAGGATACGCTTGAAAAAACGGTTTAGAAGACATGTACTTGAATCTGAGCTCTGTTTCCGGCTGTGATGTTGGACACAGTCCAGCAGGCCTCCTTTTTGATAGACTCCTTGGGACTGCTGAGCAGGTGTAGCAAACAAGGCAGTGCTGCACAGTTCAAGATCACCTATGGTGTCAGGTAGAAAGCAGCAGGTTACAAAGTTTTCACAAACAACACCTGTTGGTAGTCCGTCAAGCGCTAGAAAGAGCTGACCTGTGTCTGAATGTCATCTCCTGTGACGATGTTGCCCACTGCCCGCAAAGCAGGAGAGACCACCTTATAGTCACTGTGCCTGTGACAGAAAGTAAACAATTTCAATACAACGTGCGCTTTTTATCAAGCCCACCACTTATTGATGTGTCTTGTACACGAGCTACAGTACAACACTTACACACAGTTGTGCAGAGTATTTATTAGGGATGCTACAATACCAACATTGTGACAGTATCAAGGCCACGGTACGATATTATTGTAGCATTGTCCAAAAACAAAAAGACTTGGTAAAAATGTCTTTGTGTGTAAAATGAAGTGGCACAAATGTTTAGGATGAACACACTCGGTGTAACTGAACACAAACATAATGCTCAAATATTCTAATCATATTTATTATTATAAACATGTATTTTTAAGTGCAAATATTTGTGCAGAAACATCCACTGTTAATTTGCAAATAATTGTTTTTATAGTTTCCAGTTGAGTTAATATTTGGTTAATCAGGCATGTGATTTGAACTTAATGAAAAAGACTGAAAATAAGCCAGGGATCTGGGGGCCGGAGGTCCAAGGCCGTGCCCTGGTGGGGGACAATTGAATATGCAAAAATTTGCAAAATAAAAAAAGCACAATTTATAGATGTTTTAGTGTTTAAAGAATTGAAAAATTGTCAACAGAGTTTACATAAATACATACCCCAATCTTCCAAATGAATCACTATGTCTGTTCTAGTCACTACGTTATTTAGTTACTACAGTAATAACAACTTGCCTACTCTATACAGTATTTACAACCTTACTAGCGTTCACTTCACAGCCACAGATGGTTCATCTAGTTATTTACATTATTTACACATTACTTTGGTTCATTCCCACATTACTTTGGCATTTTTGCTTTGATGGCTCTGACCTGAGCCTTACTGGCAAATTTCTGAGCAGCTTGCATTTTCCTTTTTGTTTCTGCTTTAGTGGATTCTGCCTTGGATTTTATAGCCAATTTCTCTCTCTTTGACTCCCTCTCCACTTCTAACTGTTCCAAATGCAAAAATCATAAAGAGTAAACACAATGTTTATTCTATTAGATAACTTCCTTTATCTGAATGGCCATTTGTGATTTATAGCATTAAATAACAAATATCTTGCAGTTTTGTTGTTTGTTTCAAAATGATTCAACTATTTAATGTAAAAATACAATCAGTAAAAATAATGAACAAAATGTCAGCACCTGTCTTGTTGTAAAACACCAACGACAATGAAATGTAGCATTTAGAAAGGCTATATATACTGTAGCAAAAGTCATCCCGTCTACTAAAGTTAAAGTTAAAGTACCAATGATTGTCACACACACACTAGGTGTGGTGAAATTTGTCCTCTGCATTTGACCCATCCCCTTGTTCACCCCCTGGGAGGTGAGGGGAGCAGTGGGCGCAGCACTCATTTTTGGTGATTTAACACCCAATTCCAACCCTTGATGCTGAGTGCCAAGTAGGGAGGTAATGGGTCCCATTTTTATAGTCTTTGGTATGAACTCACAACCTACCGATCTCAGGGCGGACACTCTAACCACTAGGCCACTGAGTAGGTTATATTACGGTCCGTAATATCATCAAAAGGTTCAGAGAATCTGGAGATTGCTGCACATAAGCGATGATATTACAGACCCTCGATCCCTCAGGCGGTGCTGCATCAAAAAGCGACATCAGTGTGTAAAGGATATCACCACATGGGCTCAGGAACACTTCAGAAAACCACTGTCAGTAACTACAGTTGGTCGCTACATCTGTAAGTGCAATTTAAAACTCTACTATGCAAAGCGAAAGCCATTTATCAACAACACCCAAATACGCCGCCGGTTTTGCTGGGCCCTCATCTAAGATGGACTGATGCAAAGTGGAAAAGTGTTTTGTGGTCTGACGAGTCCACATTTCAAATTGTTTTTGGAATCTGTGGACGTTGTGTCCTCCTGACCAAAGAGGGGAAAAAAATCCGGACTCTTATAGGCGCAAAGTTCAAAAGCCAGCATCTGTGATGGTATGGGGTGTATTAGTGCCCAAGGCATGGGTAACTTACACATCTGTGAAAGCACCATTAATGCTGAAAGGTACATACAGGTTTTGGAGCAACATGTTGCCATCTAAGCAACGTCTTTTCTGTGGACGCCGCGGCTTATTTTAGCAAGACAATGCCAAGCCACATTCTGTACGTGTTACAACAGAGTGGCTTCGTAGTGAAAGAGTGCGGGTACTAGACTGGCCTGCCTGTAGTCCAGACCTGTCTCCCATTGAAAATGTGTGGCGCATTATGAAGCGTCAAATACCACAACGGAGACCCCGGACTGTTGAACATCAAGCAAGAATGGGAAAGAATTCCACCTGAAAAGCTTCAAAAGTTGGTCTCCTCAGTTCCCAAACGTTTACTGAGTGTTGTTAAAAGGAAAGGCCATGTAACACAGGAGTAAATATTCCCCTGTGCCAACGTTTTTGCAATGTGTTGCTGCCATTAAATTCTAAGTTAATGATTATTTGCTAAAAAACAAATATGTTTCTCAGTTCAAACATTAAATATATTGTCTTTGCAGTGTATTCAATTGAATATAAGTTGAAAAGTATTTGCAAATCATTGTATTCTATTTTTATTTACAATTTACACAACGTGCCAACTTCACTGGTTTTGGGTTTTGTACAATACTGTTACATCCCTAGTATTTGTTGATCGTCTGCTAATTGTCTCAGAGTTTAAACCCTAACAAGACAAGCAAAAAATTGGTAGGTTTTTCATCCCCTACCAAGCAGCATACATTTTGATCCCGATAGACAATAATAGTCAGTTGCCCTTCCCGTCGAGCTGCATGCAAAACCAACCCAGAAAAAAAACCAATGACCTCAGGGAGCAGGGGACCACGATAACCAAGAAAAACCTTTGCTACACTTCTAAAAGTTACAGCAGCCACTTACATGAGCAGCTCCACCAGCCTGCGACAGACACCAGAGTCAATAACTGTCTGGATCTTCTCATTGGGGCCATCGGACAGGTAAGACAGAGCCCAGCAAGCATCAGCCAGCACATCTGGATCGCTGCTGAAGAGAAGCCTGGACAGCACACTAAGGCACGGCGACACCTAATACCCATTCAAGACAAGACAGGAGCAGTTAAATCCCGAGGACACGTTCAAATTCAAATGAAAACTGCATTACATCCTGCAGTTTTTTAAAATCCAATCTGACCTTGGAAAAATCTGGTGGGGGGTTCTTCCCGCGGCACAAGTTGGACAGAGCCCAAACAGCATTTCTGGTTGTCGTGAGACGGTTGGACTTTGCAAGTAGCCTGAAACAAGACGATGCAAGACGATTATTTGGCGTGCAACACGTTAGCAGAAGACGGAGAGAGAGGAAAAGCGACGTACTGCTGCAGAAACGGGAGGATGTCACAGCTGAGCACATAGTCTCTGCATTCTGCATTATCTCCAGCGATATTCCCCAAAGCCCACACCGCCTGAAACACACCATGGAGTCAGCAAAACTCTCCTGGACCAGCACTCACAAACATTACAAACCAGTGGAGCAAAGTTGCTCAACGACAAGATCATGTTAATAAAAATAATACCAGACTGGATTTATGAAGCACCTTCCTGCTTACCAAAGGGACTTTACACTCAAACACCTTACAGAGTTTCCCCCAAATGGCCAATATACTTCCTGCTGCTTAATGTACTTTGTTGAAAATGTTTCAAGTTTCTAGAGACATCACTAATTTAAGTGACTTTTTTTCCTCAACTGACAACAAATCTAGCAACTTTTTCTGGTGTTATTAGTAGGGGAAACTTGTTTTCAGCTACTTTCTAAACACAAATACAGTCTCCGGTAACAGATTAAAGATATGAAGATGCTAGATTTTACAAAGTTGAAAAATAAAGTTAAAAAAATGCTCTGGCAATAGCTTCAAGATCATTGATTCCCTTATTTTCAGCCTGAGACAGATCATCATGCAGCCAACCGAGCCCACTTTCCATTCACTTCCAGAGACGGTGGGTGTCCGTGGGCAGGATAAAACCGAGCATTTATCTAATGATTGTCTAGTTTTGTTACAGTTGAAGAGCCCACTCTGTGCTCCCCCATTGAAGACAATAGTCGCTCGGCTTCAACATTATTCAATCACTGTAAGACTACCCATAATGAGTGTCAGCTGTCGACAAAGTAGCTGATTCTGAACAAAAGTTGAAGTTGAATTTCTAGCACATACTTAATCAATGAAATGCAAACACAAAAGTACATATTTAATTAACCACTATTTTTTTTTTTTTTTGGCTGCCTTGAGTTTCCAATAATTTCTACAACTCTTATTTTTTTGTGATAGAGTGATTTGAGCACATACTTATTGGTAACAAAAAACATTCATGAAGTTTGGTTCTTTCATGAATTTATTATGAAAATGGAAAATATGACCAAATCTGCTGGGTCAAAAGTATACATACAGCAATGTTAATATTTGGTTACATGTCCCTTGGCAGGTTTCACTGTAATAAGGCGCTTTTGGTAGCCATCCACAAGCTTCTGGCAAGCTTCTGGTTTAATTTTTGACCACTTTTGACAAAATTGGTGCAGTTCAGCTAAATTTGTTCGTTTTCTGACATAGACTTGTTTCTTCAGCATTGTCCACACGTTTAAGTCAGGACTTTGGGGAGGCCATTCTAAACCCTTAATTCTAGCCTGATTTAGCCATTCCTTTACCACTTTTGACTTGTGTTTGGGGTCATTTACCACAGAACTTTCCTCCAGAAGGTCTTATCTTTATCCATGTGATGTCAGATGAAACAAAAATTTAGCTGTTTGGCCACAATACGTTAGGAGGAGAAAACGTGAGGCCTTTAATCCCAGGAATACCATGCCTACCGTCAAGCATGGTGGTGATAGTATTGTGCTTTGGGCCTGTTTTGCTGCCAATGGAACTGGTGATTTACACAGAGTAAATGGGACAATGAAAAAGGAGGATTACCCCAAATTCTTCAGGACAACCTAAAATCATCAGCCCAGAGGTTGGGTCTTGGCCGCAGTTGGGTGTTACAACAGGACAATGACCCCAAACACACGCCAAAAGTGGTAAATTAATGGCTAAATCAGGCTACAATTAAGGTTTTAGAATGGCCTCCCCAAAGTCCTGACTTAAACGTGTGGACAATGCTGAAGAAACAAGTCCATGTCAGAAAACCAACACATTTAGCTGAACTGCACCAATTTTGTCAAGAGTGGTCAAAAATTCAACCAGAAGCTTGTGGATGGCTACCAAAAGCGCCTTATTGCAGTGAAACTTGCCAAGGGACATGTAACCAAATATTAACATTGCTGTATGTATACTTTTGACCCAGCAGATTTGGTCACATTTTCAGTAGACTCATAATAAATTCATAAAAGAACCAAACTTCATGATGTTTTTTGTGACAAACGAGTATGTGCTCCAATCACTCTATCACGAAAAAATAAGAGTTGTAGAAATTATTGGAAACTGTCTAATCCAACTCTTGTCCCCACAATTCCCCCCTCTGTTTTTCTTTTTTTTCTCTTTCTATCCCCTCCTGCTCCGTGCTCCGGCCCGGCTGCACCAAATGATAATATAAATACATTTAATAAAATCAAATACAAATAAGGCAACAAGAGAAGTATCATACACTTCTCTTTTGTAAAGTCAATCTGAACAGCCTATATGGGCATCTACATCAACTATATGATTTGCCTGAGAAGCTGGACAGGACAAAAAAAAATAAAAAAATATTGGAAACTCAAGACAGCCATGACATTATGTTCTTTACAAGTGTAAGTAAACTTTTGACCAGGACTATATATAAAAATGTGTATATACACACACATTTATATATACACACGCATATATATATAATATATATATATATGTCTTAATTGGATTATCCAAAAAAAAATAGTGCTCGATACCGTGGTAGAGCGTAGTCTTGTGATTTTTTTCCCACACACACATATATATATATATATATATATATATATATATATATATATATATATATATATATATATATATATATATATATATATATATATATATATATATATATATATATATATATATATATATATATATATATATATATATATATATATATATATATATATAAATGCTGTTTAAGTTAATTTACATTTCACGGAAGGTGCTTTATGTTTATTCAGCCAAAATGGGACTATTTATTTTATTTGCATGCTTAGAATAACTGTTTAATTGCATATATGGCGGAAGGATCTGTGTGGTAAGATGGTTTTGGACACAATGTATTGTGGGTAATGGCAGTCAGGTACGGGGATTCGAGCCACAGTTTTTTGATCTTACTCTTACTTTTTCTAACTCTTTTTTACTGTAACAAACTCGCTTCATTTTGCCATTAATTTGTTCCCATGTCGTTATTGTTTTACGTTTTTGAATGATTGAGTTCACAAGTAAACGATACAAAACGAAGAGGAGCGTCTGGAGTTTTGTTTGTTGTTGCCGCAGCAAGCGGGAGCAGGAGAAAGTAGAGGAGCGTCAAACTAAGGCTTCATTAGGAATCTACATATATGTATATATATATACATATATATATATATATATATATATATATATATATACACACATGCACATTAATGTATTATGTATATATATATACACAGTACAGGCCAAAAGTTTGGACACACCTTCTCATTCAGTGCGTTTTCATGACTATTTACATTGTAGATTGTCACTGAAGGCATCAAAACTATGAATGAACACACGTGGAGTTATGTTACTTAACAAAAAAAGGTGAAATAACTGAAAACATGTTTTATATTCTAGTTTCATCAAAATAGCCACCCTTTGCTCTGATTACTTTTTCTTGACATTCTCTCGATGAGCTTCAAGAGGTAGTCACCTGAAATGGTTGTCACTTCACAGGTGTGCTTGAAGCTCATTGAGAGAATGCCAATAGTGTGCTAAGCAGTAATCAGAGCAAAGGGTGGCTATTTTGAAGAAACTAGAATATAAAACATTATTTCACCTTTTTTTGTTAAGTACACATGTGTTCATTCATAGTTGGGATGCTTTCAGTGACAATCTACAATGTAAATAGTCATGAAAATAAAGAAAACGCATTGAATGAGGAGATGGTGTGTCCTGGCCTGTACTGTATGTATACATAATACATGTATATGTACATATGTGTGTATATGTATGTTTGGATGTGTGTTTATATATGTATACATGTGTCTATATATACATGCATACACACACTTGTATGTATACATACAAACATGTATATACACACATACAAAATATTTGTGTGTATGTATATATGTATATATATATATATATATGTATATATATATATATATATATATATATATATATATATATATATATATATATATATATATATATATATATATATATATATATATATATATATATATATATATATATATATATATATATATATATATACATATATAATTTTAATCCAATATTATTATTATTATTTTTACAATGTACACTTTAATGTCAGCACTAAGGACGGAATCACTTACTCCAAACATGACTGCATATGAATAGCAATTGCTTTGATTATCAGTCATGCTTGCATTAGACTGCAAAGTTTTCACCTGTTCCTGGACGTCCTCATACTCAGAGTTCAGCAGCTGGATGAAAATGGGCACAGCTCCGGTTTCAATCACAACTTTGGTGTGCAGGAAGGTCCCAGAGGCAATGTTGGTTAAAGCCCAGGCTGCCTCAAACTGAAACAAATGACAGCTCAATTCAGCAACTGTGCTCTGTCTCATGATCAAGTGGGGCTGCTTCATCCAGATACAACTTACTGGTTTTTGCACTACAATGGTAGACCTCATACTTATAACATTTTCCAGCGCAACCCTTTACTTTGTAATGACCCCAACAAATAAGGCTCTCAAGTGTAGAAATGTTGTGTTGAAGCAGTGGCATGCACAATTATTGATGTAACAAACATTGAGGTATTGTGAGAAGTACATTGTGTGACCGAGCAAACTCTTTACCTGCAATGTGCAGTTTTCACTCCTCTTCAGGAACTCAACAAACTGATTGACAACGCCGGCCGTGGCAATAACCTCGTCTATGGGAGGGTTCGGTTCTGAAAACAAAAATACATTTGCTAAACATAGAAAATACTACACAAAATTCAAAAGGTTGACAGTAAAAAGTCACATAATAAACACTAACAAGCTGCAGTTTAGGGTTGTCACTTTTGCGGAATTTCAGTAGTCATCACTGATGAATTTCCACGATTCTCGATAATAAAATAAAAATGAATGAACAAACGCACTTTTAAATTCACGACCTAATCGGTCAAGTGTTAGGATCACTGTGCGTCAACGTGTTTTTGCACAGAATTTAAATTGCAGTATGAGCTGCCAAGACATAACGATACATTGTAATAACAGCAGTGGCCTAGAGCCCCTAGCATATCAAAACAATACTGTGCTTATAATATACTCATTGATAGCAACAATTTTAACTATATTACATATAAAAAGAACAGCAGTGGCGTGGAGCCTTCAAGTACGTTATATAAAAAAATATTGTTTCTAAAGGGTAATTGCACTTTTTTTGGAAGTTTGCCTATCGTTCACAATCATTATGAGACAAAAAGGTTTTGTTTTTTTACACACATATACATATATATATATATATATATATATATATATATATATATATATATATATATATATATATATATATATATATATATATATATATATATATATATATATAAATATATATATATATATATATATATATATATATATATATATATATATATATATATATATAAATATATATATATATATATATATATATATATATATATATATATATATATATATATATATATACACATATATATATATATCTTTATATATATATAAAGATGTATATATATATATATATATATAGATATATATATAAAGATATATATATATATATATGGGATCTGATGTCGTTGTGGCTTGTGCAGCCCTTTGAGACACTCGTGATTTAGAGCTACAGTATGTAAGTAAACATTGATTGATTTATATATATACATATATATATATATGCTATTGTATAAACTTTTTTCCATTGCATATTACCTTTTTGCTCTATTTTATAAAGTTTGCTGGGTTCTTTTATTTGATTTTGACAATGTGCCACAGCTGCATTCTGCAAATGCCCCCTCGCGGTAGTAAGGCACTCCCTGGACTTGTGGGGGCCGCGCTAAAGCTCTCACTCGTGCGACAGACTACACCTTTAGTGACCGCTTGTACCTATGTACTGTACCTAACAAAGGCATAACGCTAGACAGCTAGGGTGCATTAGAATCAGGTTGAGCTACGGCTAACCGGAATCGCCAAATCTGCATTTGTGGTGGGCCAACAGAGAAAAACTAAAAACAAAGCAAACACTGGCTCATTTGTTTTGGACAACATGTGTTCTTCTTTGGCTGCTGTAGGAAAATATACATTAAAAGGCCAAATTGTTACAATGCAAGTATATTTAATGCTGTCAAACCATTAATCAAATTAATCATACTTTTAAGTTTGGATTAATCCCAGTTAATTGCTTGCATAATTCAAATTAACATTTTCAAAGAATACCCAAATATTTACAATTTTATTGTTGGAAATTTCCAGGGTTTTACGTGGAAACAAATTGAAATAATACACTGTATGAACGGATAAACTGTACCGGTACATGTAAAGTCTACTATTTACGCACTATTCGCTAGTGATGCCCCAAAAATGTGGCAAAGACGCACACAAATGTCAAGAGAGTCGGCGGTAAGACCGAGGTGCCGCCCGCGTGGCCGCTTCACCCACACCGTGGTTCCAGTGGCGAGGGCAGTGGGGCGGCAGCTTTTCCAACCAGAGCCCACGCACACCTCCTCGCTGAGCACACCAGCCCAACCGACCCAGCCTTCAGAGCCAATCCTTCGGATCCGACTTGCCGATTTCTCTTACCCACCTTGTTCTAACACACTAGACCAGACCTGGGCAAATTAAGGCCAGGGGGCCGTAAGCTTTTCAATCTGGCCTGCCGGACATTCCCAAATAATTTTTTTGGATCTTTGGGATCGAAGCTGTAGCTGCCATTATGATGTGCAGTGATGTTTTCTAATGACCGGAAGTCTTCAACTATACTAAGTATTTCAATGGTTGGAATCTGCATGAGATACTAGTTACTATGGTAATCTAATTAGTTACTATGGTAAACTAATTAGTTACTATGGTCATGTAAGTCACAGCAGCTCAGACGAGGCACTAAGCAGTGTGGGTGGGGAGCGTTTCCACAGAGTGTTTCCAGAGCCTGAAATGTGGGTGTCAGGGACAGACGCGGAAGGAGATTTTTACAACAAAGTCCTAAAGCTTAGTGATAAAACAGATATATCAGATTGTAGGTGGGGGTTTTTTCATATTTTACTGTGTTCGTTGCATTTTTGTTGTGTTTCACTTGCTTGTAAATTATGTCGATGGAGAGGGGGTGTGACTTTCATATGTTGTCAATATTCAGTGTTTTATCCTTCATAGTTAATACCATAAATCCCACATTATTGTCATGGACTTTCTGGGTGTCTCATTCAGTAGAAACTTTTAAATTGAATTCCATTTTTTAAGGCGGTCTGTTTTTAGCATTCAATCAGACATTATTGTGAGGGTTTGTATTAGTGTTTCTAAAAATAGATATACCGGCCCCCAGACACATTTATTTCTCTAAATTTGGCCCCCCGAGTCAAAATAATTGCCTAGGCCTGCACGCCGTTCACCAACAAGACCTGCAAGGGATTAGAGACTGCAGTGGCGATTGCATTAACACTACAAGGGTTCAGCTTCCCCTGAAATATATATAAAAAAAGTGGTGAAATATGTACTTTTGTGTTAACATTTCATTGACTAAATATGCGCTAGAATGCGTTCAACTTTTGTTCAGAATCAGGCGACAGCTGACGTGACTTTCTTAGAGTAGGTTGTTACATTGTTGGCCAACTAGACACTCATTGGATAAATGCTCTGCTTTGTCCCGCCCACGGAAGTAGAGCGTCTCTGGACATGAATGAGAAGTGGGCGTGGCCTAGGCTGGCGAAGACACCTGGCTTCTACGTGATGACAAGATGATCTGTCAGAGGCTGAATCCTTTTTTGATTGACAGGAAAATATAAAACACTGCCAAAGCATTTTTGAATTTTCATTCAGTTGTTCCTGTTGAGATGGAGAATTTTACAATAGTTTAAGTGACTTTCTTTGTAAAATCTAGCATCTTTATATCATTACCTGTTCTTGGAGACTGCACTCGTGTTTAGACTATCGCTGAATACTAACTTCTCCTACTTGAAAGACCAGAACTCGCCACTGGTACACGGCCTGTGTACGTTGTACACTAATAATTATAAGAAGAGAGCAAAAACGATATAAGAAAAACTATGTTAATACCAGTTACTAATAACACAGATTGCTCTTCAAATGTATGTAAAAATTTTTAGCCATTTTTTATAGAAAATATATGCATCATTGACCATTATGCAAATTATTAGATGACATCCTATTGACCACAACCCAATATCCACGCCCCCCGCCAAAAGTATATTGGCAAGCTTGGGAAACATAATTATATACATAATAAAGTGTTTCTGACTCTGATAAATGTAAAATACCTATATGTACGCTCTGAGCTTGGGATGAATCCTATTTTACTAGCCAGTATATATTTATTAAATCAAACTAAATGTTGAGTTAAAAACTCAGAAGTGTCAGTAATCATGGTCACCATCAATGCAAACTACAATTCCCAGAATGCCAAGGTAAAATGGCCACCAAATTACTAATTGAAGGCACCTGAAAAGGAAGGTTCAGTTACTCATGCACCAAACAACCTCCATGGAAAGAACAGCAGCAAGCAGCCACAGCCGCAAGATCCACTCAAGTTTCTCCAAACACACCAATGGTCGGTGAATATGCTTTTTCATTTAATGATCGAAATGCTTTGTTTGTTAAGCTTAACTTATACCTGCAAGCTTGTTAATTAGCTTACTGAACTCTCTTCATTTGTTTGTTTGAACTGCTGTGTTCAAATTGTACCACTGCATTACTGCATTTACCTTTTCAGCTGATTTCATACTGTTTGACCAGTTAAAAGCAAATTGTTTAAAGCACATGTAAAAGTTTAAAGCTTAAGCAAAAATGTCAAATGTTTAAAGTTAAAAAGTACAAAATATTAATGCAAAGTTTAAAGGATAAAGTCATGTTTTGCTAAAAGTTAAAACATTATATAGAAAGTTTAAAACATTATTCAGAAGTTTAAAAGCATTTGTAAAAAGTTGTTTGAAAATACCTGTGTAATCACATTGTTGAACATCTTTGTTTATTCGGTTTAAAGGTTTACAACCTACTGATGATTTTGAAGATCAACTAAAAATAAACCAACAATTCTTCAAGTTGGAAAAAATAAAAGTTGATCAATTGGAAATCGTGAGTTGTCAAGTGGGTCCTTTTTGGAGTAAAAGAGTGGAACTTAACACTAAATGAAGCACAAACCTTTTGAAAGCAGTTTTCTGAATTTTTGTGTGGCAATTAACTGATGGTCTGGGTCTTCAGAGAAGATCATCTGAATCATATCCGGTGTTATGAGTCCATCCTGCCAAGTCAACATGGGACAAGTAGTCAGTAGCGCAGGCGAGGACAGCGATGTGACGATGCGTATTACCTGACTTACGCTGGCAACGGGTACAGTCGAGCTGATGTCTGGATCCTGGATCGGACATTCTGACATTGTCTCGTCCACTGAATGTGCACTGACATTCCTCCTCTTAAAAAGCTGTGGGTCGACAGGATGCCATGAAACATATAGCGTGTGCATCTCCATTACTGCTGTAAAGACGACAAGCTACCTGCTCTTCCCGTTTCTGTTTGCGCAACTGGATTCCTTCTTCCTCCCTCCTTCGGCGCATCTCTTGAGGATTCAGTGCTTTGTTCTTGTAGCTCTTCATCCTGTAGTTGTCTTTACCCGGGCTTGCCATGGTGGCTGAAGCCAGGAAGCAGCAATTGTAAATCACGCAAAAATATCATAATCCAAAATCATTTTTCTAATTGTTTGACATGAGATGGAATCATTTAACAACAACTGCAATCAGACTACATCATTAGGGTCTCTTGCAGATCACAAAACATTCCCCTGATGTTCTTTATTAGGTGCTACAAGTACAAGAAACTACAAAACACACATTAGGGAGCGACCGATTACCGGCGCCAATATGTGGCATTTTGACGTAAATCTTTTTTTTTTTCCCCACATGTGTACATACATACATACTGTACATTCGTTTCCATTAATTTTTACAACTCTTATTTTTTTGTAATAGTCATTGGAGCACATACTTGTTGGTCACAAAAAACATTCATGAAGTTTGGTTCTTTTATGATTTATTATGAGTCTACTGAAAATGTGACAATAACTGCTGGGTCAAAAGTATACATAGAGAAATGTTAATATTTGGTTACATGTCCCTTGGCAAGTTTCACTGCAATAAGGCGCTTTTGGTAGCCATCCACAAGATTCTGGCAAGCTTCTGGTTGAATTGTTGACCACTCCTCTCGACAAAATTTGGTGCAGTTCAGCTAAAGGTGTTGGTTTTCTGACATTTACTTGTTTCTTCAGCATTGTCCACATGTTCTCAACAGGGTTTAAGTCAGGACTTTGGGAAGGCCATTATAAAATTCTAGCCTGATTTAGCCATTCCTTTACCACTATTGACATGTGTTTGGGGTTATTGTCCTGTTGGAACACCCAACTACGCCCAAGACCCAACCTCCGGGCTGATGATTTTAGGTTGTCCCTAACTTATAAAGACATCAAATCGTATTCTGGTCCCACAACAGAGCACAGGCTCCCGCATGCTCCCGCTCCTCCATCGCTGTGTCTGTTTCACTTCCGGTGCATTTCTACAGAATCTCCTCTCTGGTCAACAAAAGCACCATGAAGATTCTAGCGGGAACTCTCATTCAACCCTTTTTCGATTACGCATGCACCTCCTGGTACCACAGCACCTCCAAAACCCTCAAATCTAGACTCCAAACATCCCACAACAAGCTAGTCAGGTTACTTCTAGACCTCCACCCCAGATCACACCTCACTCCTACCCACTTCTCCAAAGTGGGCTGGCTCAGGGTGGAGGACAGAGTAAAACAACTTGCACTGAGTCTAGTCTATAAAATTCTCTACACCTCCCTGATACTGAAGTACATGTCAAACTACTTCCATAACGTAAATGACCGCCATAGCTACAACACCAGGGGGAGCTCCACAAACCACGTTAAACCCAGATTCCGATCTAACAAAGGTCTTAACTCATTCTCCTATGCCACATCAATATGGAATGCACTCCCAACAGGTGTGAAAGAATGAGCATCTCTATCCTGCTTCATAACCTCACTAAAAGAACACCTCCAGGTAGGGCTGGGCGATATGGCCTTTTTTTAATATCACGATATTTTAAGGCCATATCACGATACACTCGATATTTTGCCTTAGCCTTGAATGAACACTTGATGCATATAATCACAGCAGTATGATGATTCTGTGTCTACATTAAAACATTCTTCTTCATACTGTATTAATATATGCTACTTTAAAACTTTAATGCAGAGAAGGAAATCACAACTAAAAAAATCACTATTTTTTTAATACGGTGTTGATCTGGAAATGTTTGCCTCGGCATTTTGATGGTGTGGGCATGTGGCACCGAACGGAGATGTTGACATGCGGAGTAAGCACTCTTCATTCTCTAGCAGGTGACTTTTCAAATGATCCTACAAATTAGCAGTAATGCTACTTTTTATAGCAACGCTTTTGCCCCACACTTGACAAATTACGGATGTCTGTTTGACATATTCCCACTTGAAGCCAAACCACCGCCAGGCGATGGACCCCCTGCTTTTTTTTGGTGGAATTAATTATCCCTTCATTTGTTACCAGATTCACACCTCTCTCGTATTACCACGCACGGCTGCGCTAGCATCACAGCTAACGTTACCCTTGCTGCTACCTCTTTGCTGCGCGAGGGCGTATACGTATGTGACGTATGACGTGACAGTATGTGACGTGTGTAAGAAGGTGCGCTTGTCTGTCTGTGAGAAAAAGACACAGGAAAGAGCGAGGAGAGCCTGTAGTGTAATGCCAGCAGCTAAAAGCAACTGCGTGAGAACGTATACTCCAGGGGTCACCAACCTTTTTGAAACCAAGGGCTACTTCTTGGATACTGATTAATGCGAAGGGCTACCAGTTAGATACACACTTAAATAAATTGCCAGAAGTAGCCAATTTGCTCAATTTACCTTTAACTCTGTTATTATTAATAATTAATGATATTTATCTTTGTGGAAACACTGATCATATTAATGATTTCTCACAATAAATATATATAGAAACAGATAAATATCAATATGCAACACTTTATTTTTATATTTTCTCTAAGTGCACATTTTTCAAATTGAACATTTTCAAATGATCACTTCTAAGACAGTCTTGTGAAATCACAATATCCCATTTTAACTAGTTAGCCACTAACATTTTTTAACAAATCATGAATTACTTTGCACCATGTTTGTACAAATAATAACTCAGGTAAAATACAAAAGTAAACTCTCAAATTTTTAAATCATGTCACACTTTGAACTGGACACCAAATCTGTTATCTGTTTCTTTGTCAGTTAATGGGAAGCCTGGCAATGCATGCTGTTAACTAGTGTGTTGTACTCTGGTGTGTAACTTGACACTGCAACTCTGAGTGAGTCTTGCAGATGTGCATCAGTGAGGCGTGTTCTGTGTTTGTTCTTGATGAAGTTCATGTCAGAAAAGGCTGATTCACAAAGATAAGATTTTTCCTCATTGTTTGCGGAACCTTCTTAATCTTTTGGACATATTTTCACAGCAATCTGGTCTTAAGCTTAATTATGATCAATGTAAAATGTTAAGGATCGGAAATCTAAAGGGAACGTCCTTTCGAATGGAATGCAAAGTGCCTGTTTTGTGGACAGATGGACCAGTTAACATACTTGGTGTTGTTGTCCCAGAAAATCTGGAAGATCTAGGCTCAGTAAATTATGATAATCGACTAAGAAAGCTGGACAAAATTATGCAATTATGGAAAGGGAAATCCCTAACCTTGTATGGTAAAATGTCTATTGCCAACTCGTTAATTATTCCTCAATTTATTTATTTGTTTTTGTCATTACCAGCTCCATCACAAAACTTTTTTAAGATTTATGAGCGGAGAGTTTTCGATTTTGTCTGGAACGGCAAACCAGAAAAGATTAAAAGAGAGGTTTTGTACAAAGAGTATGAATATGGGGGCCTGAAACTTCTCAACCTTGAAGCTATGTGTCTGTCTTTAAAAGCATCAATTATTCCAAAGATGTATTTAAACATTGAGTGGTACACAAATGTCCTGTTGGACAAAAAACATGTACTGTATCAAAAGAAATTGTATCCTTTTTTACAAGTGATCCCCTCCCAGAGAGTCTGCTGGGAAACATGGCGGGGTTCATAAAGGAAACAATCCACTCATAGTGGTGTTTTCAATTTTATGTGCCAGAAAAAAGAGACGATATTTTGCAGCAGTTAATATGGATGAACTCTAATATTGTAATAGATGGAAAGCCTTTCTTTTGGAAAAATATGTTTGAAAGAGGAATCATTTTTGTCAATGATATTATCAATGAGAATGGTAAAATTATGAAGTATGATGAATTTAGAGCTATGTATGGTGATGCTTGCTCAAGCTTTTCATTTGATCAACTAACTGGAGTAATTGGGAAAAGATGGAAACAAATAATTAATTATGGAACTACTAAATTATTAGTTTGTAAACCTCTAATAAGAAATTCTAGTTGGCAAAAAGGAACTAAAATAAATAGAAAAATATATAATTTTTATTTAATAAAGAAATCTTTGAAGGCTGCCTCATACAACACAAATGGAAAATGGGAGGACTTTTTTGACTGCCCGTTGCCATGGGATGCCATATTCAAACTAATCTATAAAACCACTATCGATGTGCAAAATCGTTATTTTCAAATTAAAATTATTTATAACTTCTTACCCACAAGGAAAATGTTAAAATTATGGAATATGACAGAGTCAGATGATTGCCGATTTTGTTGTCAGGAGCCTGAATCCACCCTGCATTTGTTTTGGTATTGTCATATTGTGTCTGTTTTGGGTGGAAGTTGAAAAAATGTGTTTAAGGATTGGTTTGTTTATGAAGCTTAATGTGGTTTCTGTTATTTTAGGAGAGTTCATTGACAATCATGATTTAGTCAATTTAATTATAGTACTCTGTAAAATGTTTATTTTTAAGGCCAAAAACAGATATTCACTTAGTATTACTTTCTTTAAAACATTTATTCAGTATTTTCTAATTTTAGAAAGTTACATGGTTAAACGATAATGATGCCAAAAAACATTAAAAAAAAGATGAGAAGTCCTCAAAGGCTTATTTTGAAAGTATAATTATGTTTATAGATTATATGATACCTGTTGTTGTGTTCCCTAATTTGAGTGACCTGGACATAATGTGGACTGTACATAAATGCTTATTTTGAAAATGTAATTTTGTTTATAAATTATATGCAATCTGTTGTGTTCCCTAATTTTTTTCTGTGTACATGAATGAAGGTGTGTGTTGCTGAGTCCGACTTGGACATTATCTGGACTGGGCCTGGTTTAAAAAACCCTTTAAACAAATCTAATTTCATTGACAACCTTGTCTGTTGAAGATAAGGCCCTTTTTTTAAAAATAAAATAAATAAATAAAAAACATTTTCTTGGATAAAAAAGAAAGTAAAACAATATAAAAATAATTACATAAAAAATAGTAATTAATGAAAATGCTAGTGGACCAGCAGCCTATACAATCATGTGTGCTTCAGGGACTGTGTCCCTTGCAGATGTGTTGTCTATGTTGTGGGAACCAGAATATTGGTAGCAGAAAGAAATAACCCCTTTTGTGGGTGTGGATGAGTGTGCATGGGGGAGGTTGTTTGGGTTGATGCACTGATTGAAAGTGTATCTTGTGTTTTTTCTATGTAGATTTAATTTTAAAAATATATATATATACATATATATATATTTTATTTTTATTTTTTTGGAACAGGCCCGCGGGCCACTCATCTGGTCCTTACGGGCGACCTGGTGCCCGCGGGCACCGCGTTGGTGACCCCTGGTATACTCGAATATCACAATATAGTCATTTTCTATATCAATATATCGCCCAGCCCTACCTCCGGCAACTACAATCCTAGACTAACACCTTCCCCCCCACCACATCCCACCTCCCCGATTTGTAAATAATCAAATGTATATACTTGTTCTCACTATGTTCACTGCTCGCTGTACATATCCTACGAAGCCAGACCTACACTGTTACAATGTCCATTTCTCAGATGATATAATTGTTGATGACTGAAGTTCTGATATCAACCAAACCTAACCCCCCTGCCCCAATGTATATACTGTATATAATTCAATGTATATACTCTGATGATTAACTTGTGTGATGACTGTATTATGCTGATAGTATTGATTAACGTGGACCCCGACTTAAAAAGTTGAAAAACGTATTCGGGTGTTACCATTTAGTGGTCAATTGTACGGAATATGTACTGTACTGTGCAATCGACTAATAAAAGTTTCAATCAATCAAAAACCATCGCTGTGTCTGTTTTACTTCTGGTTCACTGAGATAGGAAAAAAACTTTTTGCGAGATCTCG
Organism: Entelurus aequoreus; assembly: GCF_033978785.1. Classification (NCBI taxonomy): domain Eukaryota; kingdom Metazoa; phylum Chordata; class Actinopteri; order Syngnathiformes; family Syngnathidae; genus Entelurus; species Entelurus aequoreus. The sequence goes on from NC_084750.1 coordinate 1,979,108, forward strand.
CAAAAAGTACTGCGAGATGTCGCAAAAAGTATTGCGAGATGTCGCAAAAAGTATTGCGAGATGTCGCAAAAAGTATTGCGAGATGTCTCAAAAAGTATTGCGAGATGTCGCAAAAAGTATTGCGAGATCTCGCAAAAAGTATTGCGAGATCTCGCAAAAAGTATTGCGAGATCTCGCAAAAAGTATTGCGAGATCTCGCAAAAAGTATTGCGAGATCTCGCAAAAAGTATTGCGAGATCTCGCAAAAAGTATTGCGAGATCTCGCAAAAAGTATTGCGAGATCTCGCAAAACATCCTTGTCCCTTCAGGGGCTCCGTAGAGCAACAATCTCAAAATGTTAAATAAAACTTCAACATTTTGGGGGTGACTAAGCAAAGACCTCCAGCAGCGCCATTAACTGACATCGTGAACATGCGCATTCCTCGTACTTAACACAATTAGTTGTTATGCAGCGTTAGCATTTTAGCAATAAATGTTAACGCATTTGATGTCTTTGCACAACAACCATGGGTGCTACATCTTGCAGTCAAATTAGCGTTTAAGATTGTACGTATCAGATTGTATATGATACCCCTGATATGTTTCTATCAAACACAGGGCTAGCTAGCCATGCAGATACACTATGTTGGTTTGAAGTGGTACGCGTTCAGAATGCACCTTCAATAGCGATAACAACATTCACACGGAAATACAGGCAGTGCTTTTTTACGCACTTATTACGTAATGTACCTTCAAAAGTTGGGGCTTTTCCAAAAGAACAAGCCTGGCAGAGCTAACTCTTCTGTGGTGGAAATGGCGTCCTGACACTTTCCCAGAAAACACCTCGCGTCAACACAACATACGTCATTTCCGCCAGCTGTCGACTCGTTTCCGGCTTCCTGAAAACCGTAAATAGCCATCCTCCTTACTTAATTTCCAAACAAGATGCATGAAAATATACGTTTTTACGCAGATATGTTGTATTAATAAAAATATATTTAGAGAACATTTTGATTATTTCTTGATCTTCTATCATGCACTGCATTTTGTGTTTTATTATGAAAATCCAGAGCGGAAGTTCCCGACACACTAGACGTATTGATTTGACTACGAAACCGCGGTGATTGTTTCTACTACGGTAAGACCGCCTGCGTTTAATTGGAGTTACCGGAATGTCGTTTAAAAGTGAAACACAACTATGTACGTCGCTCTGTGTCTTTGCGTCGAGCGCCGTGTGACTTAGTGATTTGAACCACGTCGTGGCGCGTTATGGCGCTTATAACGTTGCACAGCAGGAGGGCTAATACTCATTGAGGGAGGCTTGGCCAAAACTAGTGTTTGTTAAAGTTCCTCACCTTCACGGAACATCCCTCAGTGTTGTTCGTTACTTGAGAGGCGCAAACCTCTTGCAAATAATTTAATTTTTTTTTTTTTAGCAAATTCAAGTGATTAAATTGGCGTATGGTTATTTGGTTGAAAGATAATGAATCAATAGTACGCTGGTTTCAAGTGCTGCTTCAACACTTCAGAAATGTAGGTGTCCTATTTATATTCATATTTTTATTACAACATAATATGTATCCTGTCGATGTTATACGTTTTTAATTTATTTCTCCTTTTCATTCATGATTTACTTTAATGTTATGTTGATTGATGGATTTGAATAAATCAATGAACTGAACTAAACTATGTAATATATGGACAGTAATATCTCTGTGTTCCTTAGTAATGTGCTCCAAAAAGTCTGAAAATGACCAATTGTACGAAAAAAGGTAAAAGTATAATACCGCTAAGCTTACCCAGCAGGCACAAGACATTGAAACAATGCTGAAAACTTTTTGAATTAGGTCCTGACGTTCAGCAACTTAAACCTGATGTTGAAACAACATGCTTCTTGACGACGTTTAATCAATGTCAGGTTGTGATGTTGATTTGACCATTGAAATTTGGTCATTTCCCAACCGATATTGTACAACACAAATATACATTGTTGAAACAACAACCTTCTTGACTACGTTTAATCAATGTCAGGTTGTGATGTTGATTTGACCATTGAAATTTGGTCATTTCCCAACCAATATTCTACAACACAAATGCAACACTGAAACAACATGCTTCTTGACAACGTTTATTCAATGTCAGGTTGTGACGTTGATTTGACTATTGAAATTTGGTCACTTCCCAACCAACAACGGGAATCCAACGTTGGACCTCAACGTTGTCTCAAATTTACAAATACAACTATTTTGCACTTTGAAAGGACATGTGCGTATAATCAGCGTTGTTTCAAATGTCGTGTGCCTGCTGGGTACTAAGTAGCGTCGATTATCCAGATTTCTACATATGAAAATTTCTTTGGATATGTCTTTTTTAATCTAGCAAAATGGCCTGTAGAAAGTTTTTACCTTAACTATGGATGTGCGATTTTCTCTCAAATAGCGATTGCGATTTTTATTTTAGACTGTCAAGCAACATATTTTTGTCTCAAGGTGCCGCACATTAGAACAGTATGCAATAATTTACTTTCAAAAGTATTTGTCTTTTTGCAAACCGACTCAGAGCTTTTGTCTACATCATGCTCTTAAACTGAAGGAATAACCGATTAAAAAAAACTGCAGTGTTTATAATGTAATCATAAAATATAATTATAAAGCAAGTAACCATTTTAACCATTTATATTTTTACAACGGGACATTTGGCTTTGTCATATTTATTCCTCCTCATTTTGTTACTTTGTCTCACTAGCGGGTTGCTAGGCTCTCTGTGTGTGCTTCCTGTGTGTGTAAAGTTAGCGGTGCTGTGCTACGCTTACCGAGACAAAAATTGTGGATGAGTTTAAAAAAAGGGCTGACTGTGTTTAGTTAATTCTTATTTTTTAAAGATTTGTTTATTGATTTTTGGCCACATTTAATTGACATGAACTGTCTAGCAAACATCAAATGCTGTTTTTATCCTCACAAGTAAAGGAAATTAAAAAAATAATAATAATGACAACATAATAAATAAAGTAAGAAACCACAGACAGATGTTGTCAGGTTCAAACACTGATGACATCTATAAACAGACAAGAAGCAAGGAATTAAACAGAGACAGGATTCAATTTGGCTCAATGAGGAGAAACGCGTAGACCTGTACCCTTTTACAGTGTCGTCCCACGCTCTGACGAAAGGTTGCACGCCTCCTCTTTTATTTGGACTTTCCCTGATTACATGGCAACAGCTGTTTCTAAAGGAAGGGGGGTCGTAAACAGCCGTCGCCTTTGGTTACAAAACAGTTCAAAGAAAAGGTGCCTGAAGGGGGCTCAGGTCCTGCTTCCTCTCCGCTTTGTAGATCTCGGGTCAAGGCAAAATCTTCCTGTGGATTACAATAGATCAAAGAAACCGACATTTTCATGTCGCTTCCCATCCTACACCGTGGAGTTTTACAAACCTTTTGATTGGTAAGATCAAGGACAGCTTTTGTCTGCTCGCCGGGAACTCATGGCAACACAAAGTTTTGTGATAACTTAGATACAATTATTCTGACAGATGTCAACATTAAACCACAGACAGCTGCATTCCTGAATGACCTTAGAAAGAGACCTAGCAACCCCCAAAAAGGCTCATCAACCACCCACATTTTAATTGTAATTCAATCATGGTTAATTTGGAGATTTTGGTCAGTTAATTCTACTGTAAAATAACAACGCTCAGGTGCTGAGAGCGAAGACAGAGGGAGACCTCTTTCTCCATGTTTGACGCAAGGCTAAACAATTCTGATTGGCCAACATGTCTGTCACTCAAATGCCGTTGACGTCGCAGAAAAAAAAACCCTATGGCACTAATTAAAACCGGGATGTCGATTGACGGTGCAGCCCTAAGGTGTAATGTGTTTTTCCACAGGCTGTGGTCATGCTGACATGTGAGATTTGCAGCGAGGAAATCATGTTGGAGGAAGACATGAAAACACATCTTCTCCTAAGCCACCTGGAAAATGACGTCCACTGCCCGCTGTGTTCTTTGTCCGGGGTGTCTTGCGACGAACTGGCCTTCCACATAAGCATCGCCCACCCGGAGAGCTGTTCCCAGCCCCAGAGTTCACCTCACACCTCATCCGGCGCTTCATGCACAACCATCACCAGCTTCACCGACGGCGAAGAGCCCCAGGCTGCGAGCGGGTGTAGCACAGAGCGAGACGCTGCACCCTTTGGATCTCATAGTGTTTCATTCCCACCCCAGGAGTGTAATCATGCTATTTCCATGCCAATTGAAGTTGTTTTAACATCGGAGGTGAATCCAGCCACGTCGTCAACCCCTGAAAGTCCACACCCAGAGCAGGACGTCACCGGCGTTCCGAAACAAAAAGCTGCCAAACAGAAGCCACTCTCTTCCCCCAAAAATGGTCATTTTCCATTCCTGTTATGAAACTGAACGACTTGGTAAACTTGGTATTAAGGTACAGTTCCTCTTTTGCAGAGCGGTTCTCTTGCCCCATGTGTGCGCTGGTCTTCAGCAGCAGCCTCATCCTGCAGGAGCACGTTGAGCTACATCTGCAGGATCACCACCCTGCTCGACAAGGTATGTTGCAACATTTGGTGCTTTTGTTAGAATCATGCTTGTGTTGTTGTGAACGTCATCATGGATGTAAGATCAGTGTACCAACAGCAGTCGCAACTTGAGAGACTCTTGTTTGATGAACACGGTCGGTGCATCCGGTACATGCATTCCTAATAAGACTTTTTTGGGGTTTGGGTTCTTAGGCTTATCACTGTACTAGGGATGTAACGGTAAATGGTATAATGATAAGGCGCGGTAACATTTCAGTAAGTAATACAGTTTATATTTTTAATTACCCAAAAAACTTCATTTATTAATGCATTCTAGGCAACACTGCTTACTTCCTGGAAGCAGACAAAGAGCAGCACCGGCGCATGCACACTAAAGTCGTTTGGCTTGAAACATGGCGGAAAGCAACTGCACAGACTTTGCTCCGTAGACTTCCTCTCAGAGTAAACGAAGCCGAGCGCTTCATTTAACTTCATTCCCCCTCGCTTCATTTCCTTGTAGTCTCAGTGTGCGTTCAAGACCGCACTGCTGCTATTAGATGACTACAGGTGTGGACGATATTAGAGACAAACGCATTTGTCCCACGCTAAAAGTATACTTTGGAGGAGATGTTGCTTTCATTTTCTTAACACAGCGTCCTGCTGTGACTGAGAGTTAATAAAGTGAGGAAACATGCAGCAGGTGATGTATCGGGAACGTTGCCACAACTTGTTTATAAAGTCTTTAGTTTGTTTACTGGGATGCTCACTTGTTCTTTACTTAGCTGCTAACTTTTTCAGTGTTCCAAAAACATCAATACTAGCTATAAAGGTTTGTCATCTCTTCGAATTAAACGCAGGCTGTGAAGATTGTGTATTAGATGTGAGAGGTATCAATCCTGTTTATTTTTGGTTGACCAAACTGTTGCGCTAACACATGGTGTTGTTAAAGAACAAAGTTGTTTATTAGACTTTATCTTCATTAGCCAAACTGCTCTGTGTTTTATATTGAGATCAAAAAGTAAACACAATGTTTTTACATGTTGTGGGTTTTGTTAAAGAACAAAGTTGTTTATTAGACTTTATCTTCATTAGCCAAACTGCTCTGTGTTTTATATTGAGATCAAAAAGTAAACACAATGTTTTTACATGTTGTGGGTTTTGTTCATTTCTCAAAGTTATTACCTTAAAAACCATTCATGTGGCATAGCATTTTGTTAATGTTTTATTGTGTATAGTTAATTGTTATACGACATATTTCATCTCAAACTCTTAATGGATATGTCCCGATAGAGCATGTACATAACTTTAAAAAATGCCTTTCTATTCATTCATTTATTTTCATTTATTGCAGGCAATGACATAAAAAAGTACAAAGTTGACAACACATAATAATATAAATGAATATAGTGCAAAAGGTAATGTATAGTATGTAATGCATGATTGTCCAGTTTTGCCTGAAAGGGAGTGGGAAGAAGATAATTTATTTAATCCCAATAATGGTAAGGAAACATTGAGCACATGTTAACACTGAGACATCAGCAGGTCAAATTGAAGACCCTCATCTCTATATTTGAACCAGACCCCATGTTTGTATAATAGTTTAAATCGATTAATAGTTTGGCATTGCTTGTGTTGTAAGTCCAGTTTGTTCCATAGTTTTACTCCGCATACAGACACACAAAAACGTTTACGAGTGGTTTGAGCTCTCGGCAATAAGAAATATCCAAAGCCTCTCAAGTTATGAGCCTGCACTAGTCTTATAAAAAAACGTTGTAGATTAGGCTGCAATAATTTGTTAAATGCTTTATATAAGATTATTAATGTATTATATTTAACAAGGTCATCAAATTTGAGCAACTTTGATTGCATAAACAGATTATGAGTATGTTCTAAATAACCAACGTTGTGAATGATCCGCACTGCTCTTTTCTGTTATATGATCAGAGAATAAATTGTGTTGTGGTAAGTATTCCCCCATACTTCAACACAGTATGTAAGGTATGGGAGTACCAAGGTGCGGTATAGAGCACGGAGTGCATTTTCATTGAGGTATAGTTTTGCTTTGTTTATAATTGAGAGGCTTTTGGAGATTTTTGTTTTAATGTGTCTGACATGAGGGTTTCCATGATAGTTTACTATCAATTATTACTCCCAAACATGTATTGTCATTTACGATTTCATTTTGGGTACCATCAATACTTATTTTCTGTTCAGAGGTTATGTTGCGATTTCCAAACATCACTATCTTAGTTTTATTTATAGTCAAAGATAATTTATTTGTGTCCATCCATTTTTTTACTGTTTAGTTCTGTGTTTACTGTATTTATGAGCTCATTATAGTCATCACTACTGTAGAATATATTTGTGTCGTCTGCAAATAGTATAAATTTCAGTACTTTGGATGTATTAAACATATCATTAATATATACATTAAACAGTTTAGGCCCCAACACGTACCCTTGGGGGACACCACAAGCAATGCCAAGAGTATCAGATAAAAACTGACCCATTTTAACAAACTGTACCCTCCCTGTTAAATAACTTTTTAACCAGTCACCAGCCAGCCCCCTAATTCCATATCTTCCCATTTTATCTAGTAGAATTGAATGATTAATGATATCAAAGGCTTTCTTTAGATCAATAAAAATACCAACTGCATATCTTTTATGCTCCAGCGCATTAGTAATTTCTTCAATGGCTTCAGTTATCGCCATTGAGGTTGTTCGTTTGGACCTAAAGCCATACTGACCGTGATGCTCTCTATCAAAATATGAAAATAGAGATAAAGGCATCATGTAATGAAAAGCTGACACGTTGATACTATTAATTAACAATAACACAAATATTTGTCTTTAAATAAATGGATAACATTTATCTATAGCCTTTTTATTTGACACTAGAAATTACATGATGGAGTCAAGTTCACAACCCAACACCGTTTTAGAATAATGAGTTGAAAAATCCTGATTAATAATTGTGATTTCACTATTAATTAAAGATAATCCTAATTATTATTTCGGCCATAATTGTGCAGCCCTATGTATAAGACTAGAGCTCAAAAGGACACTATTTTTATTTACATGGACAAAAAGTGCAGTTTTACACCCTATGGACGTCAGGTGCCATTTTGCAAAATTTCTTGATATTTGTTTTTATTATCTATGTCCATAAGGTGCTATCTTGCACAATTTTCACTTTTATTTTTACTTAATTATGTTATTTTTTTCTGCCATATTACTTTGTTTATAATGCTTGTGTTGTTTTCATGTGCACATTCAATTTCTACTTGAGGTACAAGTACAGTGTTCTTATCTACAATAATGTTTGTTCTTCAAAGAAAATCATTTTGAATGTGTTGTTTTAAAAAAAAAAAAAAAAACTTGATTGAATCCTGTAAGTGATGTTTTTTTTGTCAATTCTAGCATCCTTAAACTCTGTCATTCGAGACTATTCACGTTTAGAGAGTACCGGTAGCTGAAATTAGCTTCTCCTATCTGAAAGACCAGCAGCCATCACTGGTATACATCCTGTGTTTTGTTGCACAATAAGCAGCAACATTTGGAAAAATAGAGTAAAACGATAAAATATTAGAAAATAGATTTAGTGTAAAAATGCTCATTGTCATTTCTGTATTATTATTTATTTTGCTAACTGCTTCTTTGCTATCACTTTTACCATCATATTTGTACATATCGTATGTGCTGATGTTGCTCTATTGTTGTTGTTGTTGTTATTGTTGTGTTTGCTGTTGTTGTTTTTGTCTCTCTGTCTAATCCCCCTCTTGTCCCCACAATTTCCCCGTCTGTCTTCCCTTTTTTCCTCTTTCTATCCCCTCCTGCTCCGGCCCGGCTGCACCAAATGATAATATAAATACATTTAATAAAGTCAAATACAAATAAGGCAACAAGAGAAGTATCCTACACTTCTCTTTTGTAAAGTAAATCTGAACAGGGCATCTACATCAACTATATGATTTGCCTGAGAAGCTGGACAGGACAAAAAAAATAAAAAATATAAACAGATGTATTCATACTAATACTAACATTTGTTTTAAGTGTATGCAAAACATTTTTTTGTCTTTTGTAAGAAGATATATGCATCTTTGCCGATTTATGCAAATTATACAATGACTTCATATGGACCATGCCCCCACCGCCACTAGTATATTGGCAAGCTGGGGTAAACCTTGTATGTTGTACTAAACACTGGTCACTAGGTGTCAGTAGGGCTGTGTACCGAGTACCGGTTCCTAATTGAGTCGGTCCAGGAGGACTGTTAAGATTCTGGACAAATGATACTGCTATCGGTATTTTTTGATGTATCTGACAGTCGTAATTATAACACTGTCACATTCACTTTAACTGCCGCTGCTACGCATAAAAAAGACACGGGTAGGATGTGATAATCATCTTGGAATAATGACAAATAGAGAAGCAACTGTTACAAATGTTTGTAACGCAACAATATTTCCTCCCTTGAGTCGTGAACGCGCTTAGCTCACGACCGCTTCGTCAACCGTCTTCCTAGCGATCCAATATTCCACAGGCCAATATTAGTCCTCTCAAAAAAGTGAAAAATGGAAGTAATACAATAATCCATAGAGTTGCTCAGAAGCAAGATAGCATCCGCTGACAGATCTGACATGGCGCCCACTTAACATGCTAATTGACTGATGATTATGTTACAGGCCTCGAATTTTAACATTTTAAGGTCATGGCAAGTGTTGCCTTAAAGAAGGGCTCATATTTTAGGGCACCAAGGCAAACATTATTTTCTTTCAAGGCAGTTATGGCCAAAGTAATAATTAACATTATTGTTATCCATATTGAAATCATGATTACTGATTGTTAGGTAAAGCAGTATTGGGGTGTGAACGTAATACCATCATGTCATTTGTAATGTCTAATAAAAAGACTATAGATAAACGTTATCCATATATTTAAAGACAAATAGTATGTTTTTTAATTCTTTAATAATATCAACTTGTCAGCTTTTTGTCATAACATGATGCTTTTATCTCTATTTTTACATTTTGATAGAGGGAGTTTTTTTTTAATGTATTTAAGTTATGTACATTCATATGTACATGTAGATGCTGTATCGGACAGATCCATTAAGAGTTTGAGCAGAAATATGTCATATAGGAATTAACTATACACAATAAAACATTAACAACATGCTGTGTCACGTGAATGATTTTTGAAGTAACACCTTTGTGTCATGAAAAAAACACAATAAATGTAAAAAAATCCTGGTGTTTACTTCTTGTCAAAATAAAACACAAAGCAGTTTGGTTAATGAAGATGAAGTGTAATAAACAAGCTTTGTTCTTCTCCAATGCTTCCTATCAGTGCAACAGTTTGGCCAACAACAAAAAAACCCGGAGTGACAACTCTCACGTCGAATACACTCTCTGCACAGCCTGCGTCCAGTTCAATGAGATGACAAAACATTTTAGCTAGTATTGATGTTATTTGAACACTGATACAGGTTGTAGTAAAATAAAGGAGTGAACATCCCAGTCAACAAATTAAAGACTTTATTAACAAGTTGTGGCAACGTTCACGACACATCGCCTGCTGCAAAACATCAAATAGTTTTCTCTTAAGCTGTATACCTTTAGTGTGGGGACAAGTGTGTCTGTCTCTGATATTGTCCACACCTGTCTCCATCTAAACACAGCAGTGCGCTCTTAAACACATTCCGGGAAGCGAGGGGAAAATCACGTTAAACCAAGCGCTTGGGTCCGTTTACTCCGAGGAAAAATCTCCGGAGCAAAGTCGGTGTCGTTGGTCCGCCATGATTAACAAGCCAAACGACGCCAGTGCGCATGCACCTGACTTTGTGTTGCTGAAAATGCATTAATAAATGACGGGTTTTTAGTAATTAAAAAATGAAACAGTATTACTAATCGTCAGGATTTTTATCGCAAATTATCATTAAATACTGTTACATCCCTCGTCCACTAACAAGTAAAAAGTCAAGGGCGGTCACGGCTTGTTCTTGCTGCAAATGTTGGTCAATTTTTTGGGCATTACGGCAAAAGGTTAAATTCGAGCCCTGATGTTATAATAAGCCCAAATTGGCTTCTTATAAGCGGACTCGACAACACTGCCTCAGTGGACTTTGTTTTTTCAGGAGACGAAGCACTTGAGTGCCCACTGTGCCCAGTTGTTTGCATTGACAGCGCCTCGCTGCAGCAACACGTGGAACTGCACTTAGACAGTGGAGCAGGTGGGATCGTACCGCAACATCATCTGCTTCGAACGAGACACACATTCAGCCCTGCGTCTATGCTTCTTGCTTCAGGGAGCTCTGAGTCAGACGAAACGCTGGCCTGGAGACTTCAACAGGAAATGGAGAAGAAGAGAAAGGTGGAGGAGAGCCGTCTAGAGAGGGAGGAGTTCAAGAAGTTGCAGGTCTGAGCAGAGAACCCTCGTATAATATTTGAAATATTTCACTCAATTTAAATTTATTTTATATTCATCTTCTTGGTGTTCTGTGTAAGTTCAGCTCAGTTGTTATTTGCTACCCTACATCACACTTTCTATTTGTTGCATGGTGTGCGTACGTTTGAGAGCCAGTGCTGGTTGGTTCATTTATTTCTAAAATTTTTTGGATAATAAGCTGTAAAACACAGAATATCCGGGAAATTTACATAAATGTGAAAGAAATGCTGTCTTTGTGATGAGAAGGAACATTTGTTTGGGAAAATCATTTGTCCGGTACGCCCATTCATCCCAGAAACACATCCTGAACTAAACGATATAGAGACGACCACTTGAAACTAGGAAGCTAAAGCTACCAAGAACAAGCCATGCACCCGCAACACATTTCATCTGCTTGTGTTGTTGTGAACGACATCATGGATGTAAGATCAATGTACAAACAACAGTCACAACTTGAGAGACTCCTGTTTTTTTCGTTATTTTTTACCAGCCTCAAGTCGTCTCCTTACTCATCAAGCTCAGAACAGCAGCTCACTTCCCCCCCTTCACAATAACTGTCTGACCGCGCAAACAAAACAAAGGTTTCAAAAAAGTACCTTACAAAAGCATAATGCCTAAAGCACTTATATAAAATGATTATGCTTTGAATTAAAATACTGGTTAAACGTGTCCAAATATGTATTGCACCAATACATTTGAGGATTTTTGCATTTTATTAAATGTTATTTATAACACAAAAAGCACACATTTTATAGTGGTAAAATACGTGTAAGAGGTAAAAAACAGAATTTTGTTATTTTTTTGGTCTATTGCTATTTCAATTTATTGTTGCTACTGATTTAATTTTACTTGCTGTTACTAATTTATATTCATTGTTTTATTTCATTATATTTAAAGTTGCGTTTTGGTGGTACATTGAATACTCATGTTTCCATAATTGATAAATAGTCGTTTTTATTAATTGAGATTTCAATATCAATCAAAATAATTGTGATTATTGTTTTTGTCATAATCGTCCAGCCTTGTGTAATACTGCTGCAGTCTTAAACAATTTTCTGACTTGTGTGGTTGTGGAAGTGGTGCAGTAGAACCTGTTGCAGTGTCACAATATAAAGTGTTGTGCCAAGACCCTGCATATAACCCGGATCTGCTGGGTTTTTAAATTCGCAGAGGCAGTTTGGCCTGGATGGCAGTGGCGGCTATCGCTCCCAGATGGAAAGAAACATGGCGAGGGATGTGGCCAGAGGCGTCTTGGCCCCAGCAGAGTATCACTGTAAGAGGGTGGAGTTGTTGGAGTCGCTCGCCTCAGGAGTTGACGATGGCAGGTCCAGAACTCAGGGTATGTGGGGAAAAAGTCCAGTTCTGTACTCCTAAAAAATACAAGTTGGCTATATGTGTTTGTACTTTGAAAGAACTAAAGTTTCAATACAGTCAGCCCTCATCTGACAAGCTTCTGGTTGTACAATACTGTACACGCTTTAATAATACAAGTATATAATGGCAAAACTATGTTCAATGCCATGGGTGTCCAAACGTTTTGACTTGGGGGCCACATTGGGCTAAAAAGATTTGTCCGAAAGCCGACTGCATGTAAAGTAACAAAATGTATACAGTAAATATCATTAATAGAATAATATCATAGATATATAGTAGTTAAGAGTGAAATTTCGACTCCTACCTTGTTGACATCCGTGACAACCTCCTTAAAGCTTTGTAATCAGAAAAATCAAGCAGCTAAAATGTGCCAAACATGGATAAGTGTGGAGAGTGTTTTGCATTTTTCCCAGCATGCATTGTTGTTGATTTAAATGGGTGTAATTGTGAATTGTGTATGGTGTTTGGACATTTTTTAGGTTGCGTTATGTGAGACCTTGTGTGTTGACTTTTTGTGTTTGCATATGGCACCTTTTAAAATTAAGCTGGCATTCCGCAGGCCTGACTCTTTAATACATTGGTGACGTCTGGCGGGCCAAACTGAAGATGCCAGCGGGCTGCACTTGGACTACGGACACCCATGTAACAATTTCCCTTGTGGATCATAAAGTTTGTCTAAGTTTTAAGCTGATTTATATCTATCTCTAATTATGGGTCGTAGAATCCAGTGTTCTCTTGATTATTGTGGGAGTTACGTTCCAGATCCCATTGTGCTACGTGTATTTGCGCGAAGTAGTGACACAGTTTATTTTAAGATTTATATGAATATTGTATGCAATTTAGCTCTTTTTTTAAATCTTCCACACGTTCTTATAAACCTTTCCCATACTGTTAACTGACCGTTTTTACACTCTTAGAAACACTTGCTCTGCCCCTAAACACTTTCTACATACACTCTTAAACCTCTCATTGTATCATATATTCTTTGTAGTACTCATCGTTGATGGCTTAGCTTTGCTGTGCTGATGACCACAAATTAATATAACAATCATAGATCCAGTAATGTAACTTAGGCTGATAACAGCCAAGCTAGCCTAAAGCTAGTTCCTTTAGCACAGCATTAAGCAGTTCCACCTTTTCTGTGACAGTAGGCCTCTTCCTCTGGCGCTCGGGTTCAGGTAGTAGGGCACAGATTGTAATGTACTCGTCTGCTCCTAGGTGTCATGGCCGCCTTGATTGAGTATTATAATGTACTCTGTCTGTCTGTGCCTAGGTGTCATGGCTGCCTTGTTTGAGTATTGTAATGTACTCTGTCTGTGTGTAGGTGCAATGGCCGCCTCGTACGAATATTGTAATGTACTCTGTCTGTCTGTGTCTAGGTGTCATGGCCGCCTTCTACGAGTATTGTAATGTACCATCTGTCTGTGTCTAGGTGTCATGGCCGCCTTGTACGAGTACTATCAGATTGAGTGCAGAGAATGTGTGCATGTGTGGTTAAGCGCGGACACTGACCACTACTGCTCCTCAACGGGGGACAAAGGCTGGGGCTGTGGCTACAGAAACTTCCAGATGCTGCTGTCATCTCTACTCAGAATCGAGATGTATGCACCCTCCTTCCCAGGTACTCCATCATACTCAACCCAATCAAATACAGACAAAACTACAGCAAATCAATTAGCCTTGGAATAGTAAAGCGGCTATAACAAGTAGAGTTACTTTTTAATACTACTAAAGTGTAACAAGTCGTGTTGTTACTTTGAAATACTACTAAAGTGTAACAAGTAGTTACATTCTAGAGCAGTGGTTCTTAACCTGGGTTCGATCGAACCCTAGGGGTTCGGTGAGTCGGCCTCAGGGGTTCAGCGGAGCCGCCAAGGAGGTAAAGACACATCCGACTTATCGTGTAAATAAAAACCTCTCCCTATCAGCGTATTATGGATACCCCCAAACAATGTTCCCTCTAATTTTCCATCTGATTTGCAGGTTGTTTGATTGATCGATTGAAACTTTTACTAGCGGATTGCAAAGGAAGAGAATACATTATATAAAACAGTACAGTTTACACAGTACAGTACATATTCCGTACAATTGACCACTAAATGGTAACACCCGAATAAGTTTTTCAACTTGTTTAAGTCGGGGTCCACGTTAATCAATTCATGGTAATGTGTGTAAGGTGTGTAATTTGTTGTGAGTTCATGCACTGTGTTGGTTTTGTTCTTTGAACAAGGTGATGTTCATGCACGGTTCATTTTGTGCACCAGTAAAAAAACATGACTTTTTCTTGAATTTGAAAAAATATATATATATATTTTCACCAAAGAAGTGTTCGGTGAAAGCGCATATGAAACTGGTGGGGTTCGATACCTCCAACAAGGTTAATAACCACTGCTCTGGAGTGTTAAAAAGTACACTATTACAAAGTAACAACACTACTTGTTATACTCTAGTAGTGTTAAAAAGTAACAATTATGTTGTTACTTTGTACTACTAGAGTGTAACAAGTAGTTACTTTTTAACACGATGTTGTTACTTTGTAATACTACTAGAGTGTAACAAGTAGTTACTTTGTAACACTACTAGAGTGTAACAAGTAGTTACTTTGTAACGCTACTAGAGTGTAACAAGTAGTGTTGTTACTTTGTAATACTACTAGTACTTTGTAATACTGCTAGAGTGTAACAAGTAATTACTTTGTAACACTACCAGAGTGTAACAAGTAGTGCTGTTACTTTATAATACCACTAAAGTGTAACAAGGAGCTACTCTTTTATACTACTACAGTATAAAGTAACACCTGGTGATATCTCTGACGACGGCTCAGGGGTTAGCTTAATTTGTACCTGATCTCTGACGACAGCTCAGGCATTAGCTTAATTTGTATCTGATGATATCTCTGACGACGGCTCAGGCGTTAGCCTAACTTGTACCTCATGATAATTCTGACGACAGGCTCAGGGCTTAGCTTAATTTGTACCTGATGATATCTCTGACGACTGCTCAGGCACAGGTCCTATGTTGTTGTACACAAACACATATGTTGTATGTTGTTGTACACAAAGACATGTACACATTTGTTCAGTAGAAGAATGAAATCGGTTCATGTCTTGCAAAGTGGTGCCTACACAACATTTAACGAACTCAATCCATCGTCTTGTTCTTCTATGTCCTTAGACAAAGTGGTGCCAAGTATTCCACACGTGCAGGGCCTGATTGAGGAGGCCTGGAGAGCAGGTCTGGATCCGCAAGGTGCGTCCCACTTTAACCACCGACTTCAAGGAACGCGAGCTTGGATCGGCGCCACGGAGATCTACGTGCTCCTTACCTCTCTAGGATTCAGGTGACGTCATGCTTGCCAATGTGTACTAACGTATCCAGTATGATGTATGATTCATGTGTGCACAGCTTTGAATTACTGCCTGCTACTTTCAAGGCACTAATGTTGCTAGTACGCATCAAGGTGGAATACATAGGTGGTAGAACAATGTTGGTTATCTTACAAAGGTAAAATACACAAGAATGACTGAAGTAATTGGAAAGTGACAAAAGTGGGAATAGAGGAAAATGTGCAAAACCAGCAATTCCTATTAAGTTGTTGTTCAAAAGATGTTTTTAAGACTAACTAATGAAATGGCAAGGACCTAAAAACCTTCCTCTGACTATCTCTGAGAGTCCTGCACGTTTGTTCCATAGCATTCCTGCAGACTGCAAGTTTATGTCCACACGTTTTCCGTGAATTTCAACATAGTTGGTACTAAGTCCAAGTTCATATAACACCTACAGACTAGTGCAATGTTGGGACTTAAACCCTGCAGGACACGCTGCAGGACTGCATATATCGCACATGATATCACTCATAAGTAAACACGCCGCAGGACTGCTTGTATCGCACATTATTTCACACACAAGTAAACCCTCTGCAGGACTGCTTGTATTGTACATGATATCACCCACAAGTAAACACGTTGCAGGACTGCTGGTATAGTACATGATATCACACACAAGTAAACACTCTGCAGGACTGTTTGTATTGCACATGATATCACCCACAAACACGCTGCAGGACTGCTTGTATCGCACATGATATCACACACAAGTAAGCACGCTGCAGGAGTGCTTGTATCGCACATGATATGACACACAAGTCAACACGCTGCAGGACTGCTGGTATCGCACATGATATCATACACAACTCAACATGCTGCAGGACTGCTTGTATCGCACATGATATCACACACACGTCAACACGCTGGAGGACTGCTTGTATAGGAGTACTTATATCGGCGCTTTTACATTCAAGCCAATACAACCCGATACTTGGACTGATATCAATATTAGATTGAGACACCCCTAATTCTTACTGATGGGTGTCGTGTTTTGCCGTCTTGTTTGTGGTATTTGAGTCACTAATAAATGCTTGCTTTGCGTAAATGAATGCAGTCTGGTTTTATGTGCTGCACACAGCGAGGCAAGTGAGGTTAAAGGTAATGTGTGGTCTTGGATTTTCACAATAAAGTGACCAAAATGCAGTAGAATGAACGCTGGGACTTGATCCTAAATGCAGTTATTGAAAAAAAGGACCAAAGTCTCCTCGCCCACATAGATTCAAAAGATGGAAAAAGACAGCATTGTTAAACTGTGTTTATACGTTTGATTAAAATCTGCATGGATTTGAGTGTGAGATGAATCATTTGGAATCTTTGTGTCTCCCCCTCAGTGGCCGTATCATTGACTTCCACCAGCCAACAGGCTCAGGAGGCACCCATCCTCAGCTCTTTGAGTGGGTCAGAGAGTACTTCAATCAGTCCCGCTGGATTAGCAAATTGACTCCCAGACTGATCCAGACCTCCCTGCCCCCGCTCTACCTGCAGCATCAAGGTGCACCCAAAAGCCTGACACTTGAACACATGAATATCTAGTCTGCTATGTTCTTGCCCTGGACTTTATGGACTCTCACACTGAGTGACAGTGCCAGGTCCAACACTGATAGGCAGGCAGGGCAGTAGGGATGCACCATTAATTGACATAGAGGCTTTAATTAGTGCCATAAATGATAAATAACCACAAGAGTCACCGGCATTTGAGTGACAGACATGTTGGCTAATCCGAATTGTTGAGCCTCGCGTTTCTTCGTCTCGCGCTTCAAACCAAACGAAAGAGGTCTCACTTCTGCTTTGCTCTCAGCACCTGAGCGCCTTTATTGAACTGAACGCAGTGAGCACTCTTTTCAGTCATCCACAATCTTTGTTTCGGTGGGCAGAGAGCAAGACTGACTCGCTAGTGAAAAGTGCTGCAATGTAACAAAAATAGGAGAAAAACAAATATGATTACAAAGCCAAGTGTCCCTTTGTGGTAATATTGCAGCTTCAAATCGGATGGGCAATATGAGCCCATCAACATGAACGAACAAGCAAGAATGCCGTGATCATGTGATGCCAACAAACAAAAAGACAACGTCCAACCCCGTTTTTCCAACTGGGAAAAAAATACACTTTAAGATGTTCAATATTTATTTAAGTTAACGGCGTGGCGAAGTTGGTAGAGTGGCCGGGCCAGCAATCGGAGGGTTGCTGGTTACTGGGGTTCAATCCCCACCTTCTACCATCCTATGACTAGGATGGTTGTGTCCTTGGGCAAGACACTTCACCCTTGCTCCTGATGGCTGCTGGTTAGCGCCTTGCATGGCAGCTCCCGCCATCAGTGTGTGAATGTGTGTGTGAATGGGTGAATGTGAAAATACTGTCAAAGCGCTTTGAGTACCTTGAAGGTAGAAAAGCGCTATACAAGTATAACCCATTTATCATTTATCATTTATAAGTTACAATTTTGCGCACAGAATTGTTTTTGTTTGTTTTTTTGTTTCGGATAACAGTTATTTACCTTCTACTTACAGTACAATGGTAAACAATTCTGCAGTAATGAGAAATAAAACTTTATATCTCTTTAAAACAATATATATAGGTGTGTGTACATATATTAATATAATTTATGTATAATTAAAAATTAATACAATTGGATATTAAGAGTACCGTATGTGAAAGTTGGACTCCTAGCTTGTCTACTTCCGTGACTTCTTAGAGTTTTGTAATCAATCAGAAAGTAAAATGTGCCAAACATGGATAAGTGTGGAGAATGTTTTGCATTTTTCCCCATCATGCATTGCAATATTTTTAAACAGGCTTAATCTAGATTTTTTTAATGGTGAATGGATGTTTTTTTAATATCCACAAAGTTCAGTGACCATGTCTGTTGACATTTTGTGTTGGTTGGATTTTATTTAAATTTTTTTAACCTTGACTAGGGAAGCTTGTTTGCATTTGGTCGTATAAGCAAATGCTGCGTTTGGTTCTACTCAGGTAATTGACCTGAAAAATTCATATTGTGCACTAGGTGGCAACAAAAAGCAGCATAAACAATTTTGGTGCAATCTCCATATGGGCATGCTTCCTTAAACACATGACGTCTCGCGGACCAATCTAAAGACGTCAGCGGAACGCACTTGGCCCACGCGCTGTAGTTTGGACACCCCCGCTTTAAATGGTTATTTGCATTATTATTATATATTATGATTACATAACATTATAAACACTATATAGTTTTTGTAGGGTATTGCTTCAGTTTAAGAGCGTGATGTAGAAAAAGCTCAGTCTGCATAAAGACAAATATTTGTGAAAGTAAATTATTGCATATTGTTCTAATGTGTGGCACTTTGAGATAAGTATACCTGTACGTCCGGTAAATTATATTAAAGTAAGACTGAAGCAATTGATCCTGTCTCAGAAGCAGCCAATGGGGTGTCAAGTTTGAAGTCACGTGACAGGGGACTTACAAAACAGCATAAAAAGACAGTTACCTGGGTAACCTAGGCATTATAAATGTTTTCAAAACTACAGAAATTATTCCAATGGTTAGAATTTGCACTTTTGAGTGACATAAGAAGTTCTGCTTAATGCAGACCAGGCTAAAACAGAGTGGGCGGGGCTTGTTGACGGAGCAGAGTGTGTCAGACGGAGGCAGATTTCTACAACAAAGTTCTGCAGAACAGTGGTATTATATCCAATAAGTGGATACTTTTTACCCTTGGTTTTTGTTTCGCTGTGTTTGTTGCATCTTTGTTATTGCTCGATTATAAAAGATGTCAATGAAGGAAGTGGTCTGAAAAGTTTAGGAGCAACATTCATATATTCTCAATGTTCAGTGTTTTATTGTTCATAGTTAATATTGTCAACCCTACATTCTGTATTTTATGTACATTCTGACTGTCATATAATTCAGTGAAAAAACTAAAGTTCATTCCGTTTTTGAGATGGTCTGTTTAGTTTTTTACTGAAAAGACACTCCGAATGTACATGAAAATACAGAATGGGGGATTTACAATATTAACTATGAACAATAAAACACTGACTATTGACAATATATGAACGTTGCTCCTCTACTTTTCAGACCACTTCCTTCATTGACATCTTTTATAATCGATATGTTGTATTATGCCCAGGTAGCCCAGGTAACTCTTTATGCTATTTTGTAAAAGCCGTGTCACGTGACTTCAAATCTGACACCTCATTGGCTGCTTCTGAGACAGGATCGATTGCTTCTGTCTTAATTTACTGGAAGTGAGTCTTGCTTTTTAAAGCAACACATTTTTCGACACAGAATTTTTTAAGCACTGAATTTTTTTTACACTGAATCTTTTTTTCAATGAAATTGTCAGCATAATGTGTTGAAAAAAAATCACTTCACAAAATTCAAACACAAAAAATTCAGTTACATAAATCAAGAGTCAAAAAAAAAGATTTTGAAGACACAAATGAACCTCCATAGATCCACAATTGCACAAAAAATAGAATGTGGTCCACAAAGATTGTACTGCAGTACCTCGGATTTCACTAGGAATCTGGTCCAAAAGGGTCGACTTTTTATGTTTGCTTATTCAAAACAAAGAGAAGTTGACAAAAAATTGGCACATTTTTCCAATTATTAGCATCCTTGTCGTCGTGCAGCTTGACATGAGTTGGCTTTTTCTCTCCTTTTCCATTAGTTCTCTGTGCTTTTATTTTGTTGCTTCTGTTTCCTGTTTTGTGTTGAGCGCTTTCTCTTTACCCGTGTCTGAGGCGGCGGCGTTGTGCAGCTGCTTAGAATCACTCATTCATGACATTTATGGATGATTTGTTAGATCATAATCATATTCATGACATTTATGGATGATTTGTTAGATCATAATGCGTGTGTGAATGGGTGAATGTGGAAATAGTGTCAAAGTGCTTTGAGTACTTTGAAAGTAGAAAAGTGCGATACAAGTATAACCCATTTACTATAACCATATTCATGTCATTTATGGATGATTTGTCAGATCATAATGATATTCAATTCATATTTTAAGTTTAAGTACCCATGATTGTCACACACACTAGGTGTGGCGAAATTATTCTCTGCATTTGACCCATCACCCTTGATCACCCCCTGGGAGGTGAGGGGAGTAGTGAGCAGCAGCATTTATGGATGACTTGTTAGGTATTAAACATATTCATGACATTTATGGATGATTTGTTAGATCGTAATCATATTCATGACATTTATGGATGATTTGTTATATCATAATCATATTCATGACATGTATGGATGACAAGTAAGATCATAACCATATTCATGACATTTATGGATGATTTGTTAGATCATAATCATATTCATGACATTTATGGATGATTTGTTATATCATAATCATATTCATGACATGTATGGATGACAAGTAAGATCATAATCGTATTCATGACATTTGTGGATGATTAGTAAGATCATAACCATATTCAAGACATTTATGGATGATTTGTTAGATCTTAACCATATTCATGTCATTTATGGATACATTGTTAGATCACAACCATATTGTGATTTGTTAGATCATATTTATGACATTTATGGATTTGTTAGATCAAAAAATCAAAACCATATTCAAGACATTTTATGGATGATTTGTTAGATCATAACCATATTCATGACATTTATATCACAACCATATTCATGACATTAAAGGAGGATTTGTCAGATAATAATCATGTATGACATTTATGGATGATAGGTAAGATCATAACCATATTCATGACATTTATGGATGATGTGTTAGATCATAATCATATTCAAGACATTTTATGGATGATTTGTTAGATCATAACCATATTCATGACATTTAGATCACAACCATATTCATGAAATTTATGGATGATTTGTCAGATAATAATCATATGTATGACATTTATGGATGATAGGTAAGATCATAACCATATTCATGACATTTATGGCTGTGTTAGATCATAATCATATTCATGACATTTATGGATAATTGGTAAGATCATACCGTATTCAATAAATTGATATCATAACCATATTCATGTCATTTCTGGATCATTTGTTAAATCACAGCCATTTTCATGACATTTATGGATGATTGGTAAGCTCGACCATAATCATGCCATTTATTGATGATTTGTTAGATCATAACCATATTCATGAATTGTATGTATTATTTGTTGGATCATAACCATATTCATGACTAGGGCTGCAACTAACAACTAATTTGATAATCGATTAATCTGTCGATTATTACTTCGGTTAATAATCTGATAAAAGAGACAAACTACATTTCTATCCTTTCCAGTATTTTATTGAAAAAAAAACAGCATACTGGCACCGTACTTATTTTGATTATTGTTTCTCAGCTGTTTGTAAATGTTGCAGTTTATAAATAAAGGTTTATAAAAAAAATATTAGCCTCTACACATTCGCATAGCATTGATCCAACGAATCGATGACTAAATTAATCGCCAACTATTTTTATAATCGATTTAATCGATAGTTGTTGCAGCCCTATTCATGACATTTATGGATGATTGTTAGATCATATTCATGACATTCATGGGTTATTTGTTAGATCATAATCATATTCATGACATTAATGGATACTTTGTTAGATCATAATCATATTCATGACATTTATGGATGATTTGTTAGATCATAATCTTATTCATGACATTTATGGATGATTTGTCAGATCATAATCATATTCTTGACATTTATGGATGATCTTTAAGATCATAACCATATTCAAGACATTTATGGATGATTTGTCATATCATAATCATATTCATGACATTTATGGATGATTTGTAAGATCATAACCATATTCATGACATTTAGATCACAACCATATTCATGACATTTATGGATGATTTGTCAGTTAATAATCATGTGTATGACATTTAAGGATGATAGGTAAGATCATACCATATTCAATAAATTTATATCATAACCATATTCATGTCATTTATGGATCATTTGTTAAATCACAACCATTTTCGTGACATTTATGGATGATTTGTTGGATTATAATCGTACTCATGACATTAATGGATGATTGGTAAAATCATAACCATAATCATGACATTTATGGATGGTTTGTTAGATCATAACCATATTCATGACATTTGTTAGATCATAACCATATTCATGACATTTATGGATGATTTGTTGGATCATAATCATATTCATGACATTTATGGATTATTTGTTAGATCAGGGGTCACCAACCTTTTTGAAACCAAGAGCTACTTCTTGGGTACTGATTAATGCGAAGGGCTACCAGTTTGACACACACTTAAATAAATTGCCAGAAATAGCCAATTTCCTCAATTTACCTTTAACTCTATGTTATTATTAATAATTCATTATATTTACACTTAATTGAACGGTTTAAAAGAGGAGAAAACACGAAAAAAATTACAATTAAATTTTGAAACATAGTTTGTCTTCAATTTCGACTCTTTAAAATTCAAAATTCAACCGAAAAAAAGGAGACAAAAACTAGCTAATTCGAATCTTTTTGAAAAAATTAAAAAAATAATTTATGGAACATCATTAGTAATTTTTCCTGATTAAGATTAATATTAGAATTTTGATGACATGTTTTAAATAGGTTCAAATCCAATCTACACTTTGTTAGAATATATAACAAATTGGACCAAGCTATATTTCTAACAAAGACAAATCATTATTTCTTCTAGATTTTCCAGAACAAAAATTTTAAAAGAAATTCAAAAGACTTTGAAATAAGATTTAAATTTGATTCTACAGATTTTCTAGATTTGCCAGAATATTTTTTTTGAATTTCAATCATAATAAGTTTGAAGAAATATTTCACAAATATTCTTTGTCGAAAAAATAGAAGCTAAAATGAAGAATTAAATTAAAATGTATTTATTATTCTCTACAATAAAAAAATAAATTTACTTGAACATTGATTTAAATTGTCAGGAAAGAAGAGGAAGGAATTTAAAAGGTAAAAAGGTATATGTGTTTAAAAATCCTAAAATCATTTTTAAGGTTGTATTTTTTCTCTAAAATTGTCTTTCTGAAAGTTATAAAAAGCAAAGTAAAAAAATTAATGAATTTATTTAAACAAGTGAAGACCAAGTCTTTAAAATATTTTCTTGGATTTTCAAATTCTATTTGAGTTTTGTCTCTCTTAGAATTAAAAATGTCGGGCAAAGCGAGACCAGCTTGCTAGTAAATAAATACAATTTAAAAAATAGATGCAGCTCACTGGTAAGTGCTGCTATTTGGGCTATTTTTTAGAACAGTAGTTCTAAAAAACCTGGTGCCTGCGGGCACCGCGTTGGTGACCCCTGTGTTAGATCATATTCATGACATTCATGGGTGATTTGTTAGATCATAATCATATTCATGACATTTATGGATGATTTGTTAGATCATAATCTTATTCATGACATTTATGGATGATTTGTCAGATCATAATCATATTCTTGACATTTATGGATGATCTTTAAGATCATAACCATATTCAAGACATTTATGGATGATTTGTCATATCATAATCATATTCATGACATTTATGGATGATTTGTAAGATCATAACCATATTCATGACATTTAGATCACAACCATATTCATGACATTTATGGATGATTTGTCAGTTAATAATCATATGTATGACATTTAAGGATGATAGGTAAGATCATACCATATTCAATTAATTTATATCATAACCATATTCATGTCATTTATGGATCATTTGTTAAATCACAACCATTTTCGTGACATTTATGGATGATTTGTTGGATTATAATCGTACTCATGACATTTATGGATGATTGGTAAAATCATAACCATAATCATGACATTTATGGATGATTTGTTAGATCATAACCATATTCATGACATTTGTTAGATCATAACCATATTCATGACATTTATGGATGATTTGTTGGATCATAATCATATTCATGACATTTATGGATTATTTGTTAGATCATATTCATGACATTCATGGGTGATTTGTTAGATCATAATCATATTCATGACATTAATGGATACTTTGTTAGATCATAATCCTATTCATAACATTTACAGATGATTTGTTAGATCATAACCTTATTCATGACATTTATGGATGATTTGTCAGATCATAGTCATATTCATGATATTTAGGAATTATTTGTCAGATCATAATCATATTTATGACATTTATCTGTGATTGGTAAGATCATAACCATATTCATGACATTTATGGATGATTTGTTAGATCATAATCATATTCATGACATTTATGGATGATCTGTAAGATCATAACCATATTCATTCTTACAACTACAACAAAACTACATCAACAGATACATGTATTGTCTCCAAGTATTTAGTAATATACTAACATAATAATTAGTGAAGAAGATAGTAAATCAAGTCCATTAGGTTTGATTGACCATTAGAGGCTCCTTTAAGTGTTGCTGAGGTTGTCGTGTCGCACTTTGGGTGAAACTACAACCCAAAGTGCGCCAAGTACCTTGTCAAGGTTTTAACTTGGTGCTGAACCGGTCCACTGTTTCCTGTTCACCTGTCCCTCAGGGCACAGTCGCTCCATCGTGGGTTTGGAGCAGCGCAAGAACGGCAGCTTGTGCCTCCTGATTTTGGATCCTGGCATCTCTTCGTCCGACACCAGGAAGCTGATGAGCAGCGATACCATGGCCGTAGCTATGCGCCAGGTCCGCAAGCTCCCCGGCAGCCTGAAACACCTGCAGTACCAGGTGGTGGCAGTAGAGGGCATGCTGTCCAACGATGAAAGAGAGGTTAGTGCCAGTCTTGGTCAATGCATGGAAGACCACAAAGGTGTGTTTGGATGTAATGAATAAGTCTTCCCTCGCGCTTCAAATGTTTACATCCAGTTTGCTCTTTAATTCTGTCAGCTAATGTAGCAGGTACGTTAGCCATTTTGCACGCAGCCCTGCTTTTCACCTTGTTTGAAAGACAAAAAACTGTTTTTACTCTCCATTAATCAGTTAAAGTGGCCGCTATCGACGCAAAATATTTATAAAAAATTAATTTAAAAACCTATAGATATTGAATTTATTTATATTTTTTTAATTTAAAAGAAAGGTGAAGTCCGCTTTTATAAAAAAAATTTGCCTATCGTTTACAATCATTATAAAAGACATGACCGCGGATTAATTTTTTTAATGCTTTCTAACTTGTAATTAAAAGTTTGCTTACAGCATAGCTAATAGGAGGTCCTCTATATCGCCCATAAAACCCAATAAAAAAACTTCCAAAAAGCGCCAACAATACTTTGTTTACATTTGGGGACTTGAATATTAACAAGTATTAATGATATTGTTATTACAAGCGCTAACGCAGACAAACTATTTATTGCGGCTACGTGATCATGAGCCTGTGTGCCTATGTTTACATCATCGACTGATCAGCTGCTTCCTCGTTGCCTTACATCCAGTAAGTTTATTGTAAATCATAAATCATGCCTCTCACCTGGATAGTACAAACCCTGTTTCCATATGAGTTGGGAAATTGTGTTAGATGTAAATATAAACAGAATACAATGATTTGCAAATCCTTTTCAACCCATATTCAATTGAATGCACTACAAAGACAAGATATTTGATGTTCAAACTCATAAACTTTTTTTTTTTTTGCAAATAATAATTAACTTAGAATTTCATGACTGCAACATGTGCCAAAGTAGTTGGGAAAGGGCATTTTCACCCCTGTGTTACATGGCCTTTCCTTTTAACAACACTCAGTAAACGTTTGGGAACTGAGGAGACACATTTTTTGAACTTCTCAGGTGGAATTCTTTCCCATTCTTGCTTGATGTAAAGCTTAAGTTGTTCAACAGTCCGGGGGTCTCCGTTGTGGTATTTTAGGCTTCATCATGCGCCACACATTTTCAATGGGAGACAGGTCTGGACTACAGGCAGGCCAGTCTAGTACACGCACTCTTTTACTATGAAGCCACGTTGATGTAACAGTGGCTTGGCATTGTTTGCTGAAATAAGCAGG
Organism: Entelurus aequoreus; assembly: GCF_033978785.1. NCBI lineage: Eukaryota > Metazoa > Chordata > Actinopteri > Syngnathiformes > Syngnathidae > Entelurus > Entelurus aequoreus. The sequence goes on from NC_084750.1 coordinate 2,005,793, forward strand.
GGCGTCCATGGTAACGTTGCTTGGATGGCAACATATGTTGCTCCAAAACCTGTATGTACCTTTCAGCATTAATGGCGCCTTCACAGATGTGTAAGTTACCCATGTCTTGGGCACTAATACACCCCCATACCATCACAGATGCTGGCTTTTCAACTTTGCGCCTATAACAATCCCGATGGTTCTTTTCCTCTTTGGTCCGGAGGACACAACGTCCACAGTTTCCAAAAACAATTTGAAATGTGGACTCGTCAGACCACAGAACACTTTTCCACTTTGTATCAGTCCATCTTAGATGAGCTCAGGCCCAGCGAAGCCGACGGCGTTTCTGGGTGTTGTTGATAAACGGTTTTCGCCTTGAATAGGAGAGTTTTAACTTGCACTTACAGATGTAGCGACCAACTGTAGTTACTGACAGTGGGTTTCTGAAGTGTTCCTGAGCCCATGTGGTGATATCCTTTACACACTGATGTCGCTTGTTGGTGCAGTACAGCCTGAGGGATCGAAGGTCACGGGCTTAGCTGCTTGCGTGAAGTGATTTCTCCAGCTTCTCTGAACCCTTTGATGATATTACGGACCGTAGATGGTGAAATCCCTAAATTCCTTGCAATAGCTGGTTGAGAAAGGTTTTTCTTAAACTGTTCAACAATTTGCTCACGCATTTGTTGACAAAGTGGTGACCCTCGCCCCATCCTTGTTTGTGAATGACTGAGCATTTCATGGAATCTACTTTTATACCCAATCATGGCACCCACCTGTTCCCAATTAGCCTGCACACCTGTGGGATGTTCCAAATAAGTGTTTGATGAGCATTCCTCAACTTTATCAGTATTTATTGCCACCTTTCCCAACTTCTTTGTCACGTGTTGCTGGCATCAAATTCTAAAGTTAATGATTATTTGCACAAAAAAAAATGTTTATCAGTTTGAACATCAAATATGTTGTCTTTGTAGCATATTCAACTGAATATGGGTTGAAAATGATTTGCAAATCATTGTATTCCGTTTATATTTACATCTAACACAATTTCCCAACTCATATGGAAACGGGGTTTGTATTCGTTGGAAGGATGAGGATGTATTCTGATTTAGAATCCAGTAATGGTCAGAACGGCACGAAAAGACGCTTGGTTAATCCCCCCTTTTCTTGGCGAAGATTTTGAGTCATTCGTCACCTAAATGGGAATATATGAACATCCTAGCAGTCAGCATCCTAATAACAGCAGACATTGTACAGTAAGTGACGTTTTATTATGTTTGTTGGCTCTCATGAAGTCTGCAGTGGGTAATAATCAGTCATGTTGTTGGAAAAAAGCAAACGTGATGCCTTTTGTAAAAATGTATGCACCGCGCATGCTTAAAATGATCAAAATACGTAAATATTAAATGTTATTATAAATGTTACTACATTACATATATACTTAGATCATGTATATAAAACCATAATGGAGGGGTTTGGATGTTTTTATAGGCAGAATATATATAAGCTCCATTGTAAGTAGACTTTCGTTTGCATTTATTAAATATTTAGAATGCATTAATAACAATTACATCCGTCGTCATGTCTTTCATAATGATTATGAACGAAAGGCAAAATCTCAACAAAAAAAAGTGCAGTTCCCCTTTAAAATTGGTGCATGTGTATAAGTAGCCTACTTTTGAGGACATACCATTGTTATTAGGGCTGTGAATCTTTGGGTGTCCCACGATTCGATTCAATATCGATTCTTGGGGTCACGATTCGATTCAAAATCGATTTATTTATTTTTTTTAATTCAACACAATTCTCGATTCAAAAACGATTTTTTTCCCGACTCAAAACGATTCTCTATTCATTCAATACATAGGATTTCAGCAGGATCTACCCCAGTCTGCTGACATGCAAGCAGAGTAGTAGATTTTTGTAAAAAGCTTTTATAATTGTAAAGGACAATGTTTTATCAACTGATTGCAATAATGTAAATTTGTTTTAACTATTAAATGAACCAAAAATATGACTTATTTTATCTTTGGGAAAATATTGGACACAGTGTGTTGTCAAGCTTATGAGATGCGATGCAAGTGTGACACTAATTGTTCTTTTTTTTTTTTTTTTTTTAAATGTCTAATGATAATGTCAATGAGGGATTTTTAATCACTGCTATGTTGAAATTGTAACTAATATTGATACTGTTGTTGATAATATTCATTTTTGTTTCACTACTTTTGGTTTGTTCTGTGTCGTGTTTGTGTCTCCTCTCAATTGCTCTGTTTATTGCAGTTCTAAATGTTGCTGGGTCGGGTTTTGGAATTGGATTGCATTGTTATGGTATTGCTGTGTATTGTTTTGTTGGATTGATTAATTTTAAAAAAAATAGTAAAATAAATAAATAAAAATCTATTTTTTAAAAATGAGAATCGATTCTGAATCGCACAACGTGAGAATCGCGATTTGAATTCGAAGCAATTTTTTCCCACACCCCTAATTGTTATGAAGATAACCACAATAATTTTGGACAATAAGCAATATCAAATACTCATATGATTACATCCCTATTTGGATGTAATTCAGTATAATACACATTTTCTTTTTGATTAACAGTGCATCTGAAAAGTATTCACAGTGCTTAATTTTTTCCACATGTTATGTTACAGCCTTATTCCATTTTGTAATGCATTCATTTTAGACACAATACCCCATCAGGAAAGTTTTTTGTTTTTTTTTACAAATTTTTGGCAAATTTATGACAACAAAGTAAGAAATGACATGTACATAAGTATTCAGATCCTTTGCTCAATACTTAGTTGGTGCATCTTTGTCAGCAATTCCAGCCTCAAGTCTTTTTAAATACGATGCCACAAGCTTGGCACACCTATCTTTGGGCACTTTCTCTCATTCCTCTTTGCAGCACCTCTCAAGCTCCATCAGGTTGGATGCATTCATCTAAGTCTAGTCAGGGAGGTGACCAAGAACCCATGGCCACTCTGTCAGAGCTACAGCATTCCTCTGTGGAGAGAGGAGAATCTCCCACCAATCACGCCTGTATGGTAGAGTGGCCAGACGGAAGCCATTTCTTAGTTAAAAGTTTGCCAAAATGCACCTGAAAGACTCTCAGACCATGAGAAACTAAATTCTCTGGTATGATGAAACAAAGATGAAGTATTTGGCGTGAATGCCAGGCATCATGATTGGAGGAAACCAGGAACCGCTCATCATCAGGCCAATACCATCCCTACAGTGAAGCATGGTGGTGGCGGCATTATGCTGTGGGGATGCTTTTCAATCAGGAACTACTAGTCAGGATAGAGGGAAAGATGAATGCAGCAATGTACAGAGACACCCTGGATGAAAACCTTCCCATCCAACCTGAAAGCGCTTGAGAGGTGCTGCAAAGAGGAATGAGAGAACGTGCCCAAAGATAGGTGTGCCAAGCTTGTGGCATCGTATTCAAAAAGACTTGCGGCTGGAATTGCTGACAAAGGTGCATCAACCAAGTATTGAGCAAATACTGTCAATACTAATGATTTATTGTTTTTTTATTCGTAATGTGCAGAAAGCTGTAAAAAAACTTTCACATTGTCATTAATGTGGACAAAGTGAAGCGCTGTGAGTACTTTCCAGATGCACTGTCAGCTTGTCTTTTCATTTGACTAGGAGCTAATGCTGTCTGACACATTTGCAGAGTATATAAATGTGTATTGTTGGTAACAACTTATTTCTTAGCAAGTGGATATTATGCGCTTAATTGGAATTAATCCATCCTGCCAAACGTCACCCGAAACAAAGGTCTAGTTCTCCAGGAATGCTGGATAGATGAATTTCAGGATGAATGGTACTGTAACATGTTTTTACTTAAAATATTCTTTATTACAATAAAGTTGTGTTCCTTGAACATGTCGTTGAGGACCCCTCCGCCAGCTAGCAGCTTTGTTTGCTAAATTACATCCTTTTGGACTTCCAGCAAGTGCTTTGAAGTGTGATCATATCAGTGAAAGTATGCTCTTGTTGTGCTTTCAACAGATCCACATCTTGAACTCTAGGATTCTGTGTGCTGAAAAGATCCCATGAACTGCACTGAACACTTTTATGTCATCTCTCTTCTTGCATTGTGAATATTTAATGTATTAGTTGCTAATAAATCTTTTAAAAGCAAACCAGCTTGAGAGACTCTTGAACGGGTTCACGGGTGCTTAAAAACCTTGAAAATGCTTGGATTTTAATGTTGTGTTTTCAAGGTTTGAAAAATGCTTGAATTTTTGATGAAGTGCTTGTAAATGCTTGGAAATGTTTAACATATTTCTCCGCAGTCTGACTCAATAGGCAAATTATAAAATGGAAAAAAATGAAATAAGTATTCTTAAAAATGAAAGCTACACGCTTGATCTTACATGCCAGAGCTCTGTGTTGCCCCCAAGAGGACAGTGGTGCATCGGTCCATGCCGGGAGGTTGTCGTTTTAATGAACATTGGATGGAAATTATTAGTCCATTATTGGACTTGTTTGTACTGTGAAGGTCATGTAATGTATAATTTGTAACCTTTTTCACAACTTAGAGCTGAGTTAATATGAATGATTTTGTAGTTTTTACACAACTAGGTTGTATGCATTTCTTGCTCTATTATTTTTGTTTACTTACCTCAGTGAAAGCAAAAAAAGTTAACTTTTGTCTTAATTTGTTATCATAGCCACAGTTATAAGGCTAGATATGCTTAATGAAAGGTGACTGGTGTGTTGTGAAACAAACAAAATATTTTCCTTTAATTTATTCTTATATTAATGTGGAACAGTTTTGTCAATAAATTAGTGAAATGTAAATTTTGAGGGTGCGTGTATTTATATCACGTTACGCAGTTTACAAGCACAAATATGGTGTGAATCAATCCGTGCTGTTCAATGCCATTGAGTGCTGTAAGTAAGAAAAAGAACAAGAAATTTGAAAAACAACACAAATGGAGACACGTTTGCAAACAGCAATGACATTGAATTGTCACACTGCTTCATTTTCTATGCCCATTCAGTTAATGATAACTGCTGGTTCAATGTTAGGCTTTGGTTTTAGCAGATTTTCTGTATTTTTCCTACAGACAGCATTTGGTGACCTCAAACAACAAGGCGATTGATTCACGCTGGTTTTTGCCTTTTGAAGGGTACTGGAAAGTTGATCTTGAAAGTCCTTAAAAAGTGCTTGAATTTGGCCATGGAAAAGGTGTACGAACCCTGCAGCGAGAACTGCAGAGTTCTACCAAGGAAGGGATGGAGGGAGCAGCTCCCATAACAGAATGAACTAGAAACACTCTGAGAGCGCAAGCCAGAACCCTACCTCTCAATAGTCCTGAATCCAGACGGTGATCCGGATCACCCCCAAAAAAGGATCACTTGTTCCTTATCCTGTTTCCTAAATGTTTGATCAAAATATGCCCCATATAAACTGTAGCAGAATGAAATCCACTATCCACTATTTTTGTCTCTGGGTGGAGGCGGGGCCGCTAGCGCACACAGAATCTCGTAGCGTATCGTAAGGTAGCAGACAACTAACAATAACCGTCATATCTTTATCAGACCTGTGTCCTGCTGAACTTAGAACAGTATAAATTAAATGTGCTGCTTTGTCATAATTATGTTTGTAAATAAAACAACTTAGAAACACAACGAGTTATTCAGAACAGGACATTGTTATTAAAATGTTGTTAAATGACGCTACTGGCAATAGTAACTTTGGTTGACTTTTAGGTATGTGCACTGGTTACGTGCTAACTTAACACAAACCCCCGTCTGACATGCCGTCGGCTCTTTTTTTTTTTTTTTTTAAGACAAAATATCACTTAAAAGGTGCATCAACCATTAAAATCATTGAAAAACTGTTCAATAACAGATTAGAGAGCTTCATAAAAAAAAATAGAATACTCGAAGAGAACCAATATGGATACAGAGCTAATGTTTCAACTTCAATGGCTTTAATTGAAATTACAGAAAAATTACCAATGCAATAGATAGTGAAAAATGTGCAGCAGCAGTGTTCATGGATCTAACTAAAGCATTTGACACTATTAATCACAATATTTTAATCAAAAAACTAGAACGATATGGCATCAGAGGGTTAGTCTTAAACTGGATAAGAAGTTATCTAACGAACAGGAAACAATACGTGAAGCTAGGCGAACACACGTCTACAACGCTAAATATATCCTGTGGTGTACCTCGGATCAATACTAGGACCTAAATTATTCAATCTCTATAAATGACATTTGTAAAGTTACAAAAGATTTAAAGTTAGTACTATTTGCGGATGATACAACAGCGTTTTGTTCAGGAGAGAACACACAGGAGTTAATACAAATAATAACAGAAGAAATTAACAAACTAAAAAGATGGTTTGACAAAAACAGACTATCGTTGAATCTCAGTAAAACTAAAATAATGCTATTTGGTAACAGTAGAAGAGAAAGTCAAATACAAATAGACGGAAAAGAAATTGAAAGAGTAAATGAAACCAAATTTCTAGGTATAATGATTGATGATAAATTGAACTGGAAATCTCACGTAAAAAATATACAACATAAAGTAGCAAGAAACACGTCAATAATGAATAAAGCAAAACATGTTCTAGACAAAAAATCACTTCATATTCTCTACTGCTCACTAGTGTTACCATATCTGAGTTATTGTGTAGAAATATGGGGAAATAACTACAAAAGTACACTTCATTCATTAACGGTGTTACAAAAAAGATCAGTTAGAATAATACATAATGTTGGATATAGAGAACATACAAATCCTTTATTTATTGAATCAAAGATACTGAAATTCCACGACATAGTGAATTTGCAAACAGCTCAAATTATGCACAAAGCAAACTATAACCTGCTACCCAAGAATATACAACAATTCTTCTCAAAAAAAGAGGAGAAATATAATCTTAGAGAAAAATGTAATTTAAAACATTTGTACGCACGTACAACACTTAAGACCTTCAGTATATCAGTATGTGGAATTAAATTATGGAATGGATTAAGCAAAGCAATCAAACAATGTACTAATATGATCCACTTCAAGAAACTCTTCAAACTTAAAGTGTTTACAAAGTACAAAGAAGAAGAACCATGATAAACATTCTGAATTTATTTAATTCATCCATTCTTTCACTCTCAAAATAATCTTATCTCATCATATGAAATGTAACTTACTTCACCAATTATTATTCATCTATTTATTTTTATTATGATTACTTATGGAGTACATTGTGAATAAATTGAGAACAGGAAGTGAACAAAAAAGTTTAGCAACTGTTATGTAAAAGAAAAGGGGTGGAATTAAATAAGCTCTGCTTCTTCCTACTCCTTTTCGAACATGTTGAAAAGAGAAACTGGAAATTGTGATGTATCATGTTGTATGCTTGCATGTTCGAAATAAACTCAAACTCAACTCAACTCAACTCAACTCAACCAAGTTTTGAGCAAATACTGCCAGAATCTAGATAGATAAAACAAGCTCGCTGCTAGATGACACTTCTAAAAATGATCTCCCAACTTCCTAATTTGCTCTTTTTTTACAGAAAAAAGTCACATTTAGAATCTGATTACGAAACTAGGCAGAAAACTCTAGCTGCTAAATCCATCCATCCATCCATTTTCTACCGCTTATCCCTTTCGGGGTCGCGGGGGATGCTGGAGCCTATCTCAGCTACAATGACACTTCTAAAAAACGATCTCCCGACTTCCTAATTTGCTCTTTTTTTACAGAAAAAAAGTCACATTCAGAGTCTGAATGCCAGAAACTAGGCGGATAACTAGTTAGCTACTAAATGACATTTCTCAAATGTGAACTAACCATACTAACTTTCCTCATAACTCGTAGATGTGATAGCCAGATGTAGTTCAGACAGAAACGATCCCCTAACGTATCCATTTTCTCTTTTCTACAGAAATAAAATCACATTTAGAGTCTGATTGCCAGAAACTAGGCAGATACCTCTAGCTGCCGCCAAGCTGAGTCAGTGTTACAGCCAAGGAAAAAGAATAAAGATGCCAGAAATGTCAAAAAGTAATATGTTTAATTGGTACTTCCCCAATTTGCTCTTTTTTTTTTACAGAAAAAAGCCACATTCAGAGTCTGATTGCCATAAACTAGGCAGATAACTCTAACTAGCTGCTAAATGACATTTCTAAAAGGTGAACTAACCATACCAAGTTAGCACATACCTAGTGGACCTGATAGCCACATGTAGCTCAGGCAGAAATAATCTCTCAACTTCCCAATTTGCTCTATTTTACAGGGGGGGAAAAGTCACCTTTAGAGTCTGATTGCCAAAAACTAGGCAGATAACTCTAGCTGCCACCAAGCTGAGTCAGTGTGACAGCCAAGTAAATGAGAGTAAAGATGCCAGAAATGTCAAAAAGTAATACGTTTGATTGGTAAGCGATCGGTAAAGCTGGCATTGATTGGCTTAGCCTGTGGCAAGATAATAAATCCAGTAACAATATACATTATATTTTTGATTCTTGCTGTAATTTGGGAAGAAAGGTGTCCCTTTTCAGCTCAATACAGAAGACAGAAGGTATGAAGGATCTGGCTTGGGCCCGTGTGATGATCAGGACCCCAAAATCTTGCAATTTGGAAAGGGTCCAACATTGATGACATTATTTTCACTGTGGGTGGTGAAAGAAGCTGTGAGAAGTCTCGGGAGGCTGTACACGGCTGACCTCTCTGACAAGAACTTGGCCTCAGCTGTCAAAAGTGAACCTGAGGATGGCCTGCTCAAGATAGATCAGTGCCACCTACCAGGGAAACTCAAGGTCTGGTATTACCAGTTTATACCATCCCCTACTGTGGTCTCTTATCACTACCACGACCAATAATTAGGTCAGCAAATGGCTTGGCCATCCTTGATGCCTCTCTAACACAGTTCTCTTTGGGAGAAACAACCTACAGCCCTTTGCAATCCATTGGCCTGCTGTACAGAAAGGAGACTGTGAGACTCTTCTTCGAGCTAGAGAGCCAACCCTTAGGTTAACACACAGGACGCTAGTGGAATACAACAGAAGCAGTAGACCAAGCCATGGTTAGGCTAAAGCACCAGTAGCTTGTTGTCTTCACACAATCAGGAAGAGTTGGCTTAGGACAGGAAACAAACCTTAAGAGACCCGTCCAAAGCAACCAAGAAGGAGAGGAAAGACCTTGTATCTTAACTTTTATAAATAGAAAAGGACGTGAACCAGCAGCGGCAAGTCAGATGAACTACTTAGGAGGCTTTTACCAACAGGACCCCCCACTTAGCATCCCGATTCGAGCCACTTAGCCCCTGGAACCTACCTATGTGTACCAGATATGGGTCAGAAAAACCCTGCTATCTGTAACTCCCATCAGTCCAAATTGAAAGCACATCCTTTGAAGGCTGCAAGACAGCACTGGCTCGGCAGGCTCAGATGGCATCTAACTAAGGTCTTGCGCAAGCTAACAAATGTTTTGAAGGCATGTAAACAGGAAGTTAACCGGCAGAGCCAACGCAGGCAGCGCCAGCACCTGTGCTTATATCAGCTTTGACACAGTGGACCACAATATTTCACTTCACAGCTTGCAGCACCAAGTGGGCATGTGTGGCACCGCTCCGAGCTGGTCCAGGTCGGATCTAGCAGGAAGAACCTAAAGTCTTCATTTTGCTGGCACTGAACTGTCAAGCGAGATCCCACAGGGTTCAATTTTAGGACCACTGCTTTTCTCCCTTTAACGGCTTCCACTGGGTTTGACCCTTCAAAAGACTTTGTGTCGTTCCAACCACTGGTAAGCTGACGACAGCAGGTCGACTTATTGTTACAGTGGAAGGATGCGTCCTCAATACAACCACTCTTTCTATTTCTTGATGACATCAAAACCCTACATTTTTGATGAAGTCATGGTGTTTGGACCCTATGGCTCCTGTTGACTTGGAGGCCTTGGCATTGCACATAAAACCCACGGTTACTCACCTTGGCTTTCGGTTAACCGAGCCTTCTCCGTTGCTGCTCCCAAAATTTCGACCATGCTCTCCTTCTTGTGAGACACGCTTCCTTATTGAAACCTTTTTTAAGACAAATGTTTATCTTCTGGGTGTCAACCCAGTGTGCGCGCTAGACTACTACTACTTAGACTACTATCAAAATGACTATGTGTTGCAGGCTGATGCAAATCTTCGTTGACAGAAATGTTGAAATGTAATATTTATTCTACACATTTTTATCAACATTGGAAAACATTACTAAAACGGAGGCTTTTCAGAGGGTGTGATAACTCCTGGAAATTACTGGCTTAGAATGGCCAAAGGTAAAGATGTGTGTGTTCAATTTGAAGGGAACGGAAACTACAAATAAAATGACTTCAAATATACCTAAAATACGCGGCATAATAACGCATTATGTACATATAGCTAGCATAAATAGCATGTTAGCATCGATTAGCTTCCAGTCATGCAGTGACCAAATATGTCTGATTATTAGCACTCCACACAAGTAAATAACATCAACAAAGCTCACCTTTGTGGATTCACGCACAGCATAAAACATTTGATGGACAAATAGAGACAAAGAAGGAGTGGCATAAAACCCGTTTTCTGTGGCAGCATCAAGGAAAGTTGTACATGTAAACAAACTATGGTGCGTTCAAGGACTTCCGAAATTAGGACAAAATGCTGCGTGCCAAATACTCTCATCAGTGAAGCATGTTTATTGTAAACAGTGGGATTTCTAACAATTAGGAAAGTTTGTGTCATGTTTGTCCTCCTACAGAAAACATTCACACAAAAAATAAAAATTATTCCTCATCTTTTTTTATTTTCATACATTTTTGAAAAAGCTCCAGGGAGCCACTAGTAATAATGAAATCTCGTTTGATTTCATTATTACTTTCATTATTAATAATGAAAACATTCAGGACCATTTTCATACTTTTAATTTTCAATTAGGACTCCCCTCAATTTTGGTGAATGTTAAAGTTCCTGTGGACCCAAAAATAAGTCAAATTAATATATATATTTTTTACTTTCAACACTCGAATTTTTATATATCAACTTCAAATGAATCCCTTGCCATAATGTTTTTTGTTTTTTTTATATTGTATGCCTTTTTTGATGGAAATATGCAATATTTACTATAAAGTATTTTTAATAATTTTAATAATAAGCAGAATGCGTGATGACCTTATATAACAGTATTCATTTAGTATATATTATATTATATTTACTACATCATTACAGAATACATGTATAATTACATCCATGAATACTCCAATAAAATAGTCATTATTTTGTCAAATGTATTTTGTATGAATGAAATATTTCATGTTCCTTCTTTGTTGTACCAATCAAGAATATTTGTATTTCTTTTTAAATGGAAATATTTTATTTCTTTGTGTCATTAATTCCACAGAGTCAAACTAATATGCACATTCTTTTAGGAGGTGACACATATGATATGAAGCATACATGTTTCAGTAGAGCAAGAAAAGAAAAGAAAAAAAACACCAGCCGCAAAAGAGGAGGGACCAAAATGAAAGAGGGCAGAAAAGGGGCGTGACCAAGTGGAAGAGTGTGTGATTTCTTCCAGAGGAGGCAGTTGTCATCGTGGAAGTTTGAGGAGTAAAAAGTGAGTACAAAGAAACTTTTTCACTTTCACCAAGTTTTTACTGCACCACTGGACTAAAGTACTGGGACACTTTTAGCCTGCAGGCACATTCTGCATTCCCTAAATTAAATCTTCCCTCCCAGCTGCACTCAGTGTTCTCTGTGCACTCTTTCTGTGTTCTCTGTGCACTCTTTCTGTGTTCTCTGCACACTCTTTCTGTGTTCTCTACACACTCTTTCTGTATTCTCTGTGCACTCTTTCTGTATTCTCTGCGCACTCTTTCTGTATTCTCTGCGCACTCTTTCTGTATTCTCTACTTACTCTTTCTGTATTCTCTGCACACTCTTTCTGTATTCTCTACACACTCTGTATTCTCTGTGCACTCTTTCTGTGTTCTCTGCACACTCTTTCTGTGTTCTCTGCGCACTCTTTCTGTGTTCTCTGCGCACTCTTTCTGTATTCTCTACACACTCTTTCTGTATTCTCTGCGCACTCTTTCTGTATTCTCTACACACTCTTTCTGTGTTCTCACTACATGGTCTAGGGCCCAAGTATGTCACTGATATGCTCCCACTATATAAGCCCTCTAGATCACTAAGATCTTCTGAGACCAATCTGTTAGCGGTTCCAAGAGTAAACTCAAATCAAGGGAGCGCATCATTCAGTCACTATGCAACAAATAGCTGGAATAAACTTCCTGAAGATGTCAGACTTTCCCCAACTCTGACTACTTTTAAAACTAGACTGAAGACTTTTATGTTCACCTTAGCTTTCAGCTAAATCTTTTAATCTTTTAACTTTTAACGTCTGCACTGTTTTTATTTTTATTGTCTACATTTTAATTTTGCTTTTATTTTCTTTAATTTCACTTTGTCTGTGAAGCACTTTGAGTCGGCCTTGTGTATGAAAAGCGCTATACAAATAAAGTTGCCTCGCCTTGCCTTGCCTCTGCACACTCTTTCTGTATTCTCTACACACTCTCTGTATTCTCTGTGCACTCTTTCTGTGTTCTCTGCACACTCTTTCTGTGTTCTCTGCACACTCTTTCTGTGTTCTCTGCACACTCTTTCTGTATTCTCTGCGCACTCTTTCTGTATTCTCTGTGCACTCTTTCTGTATTGTCTACACACTCTTTCTGTATTCTCTGCGCACTCTTTGTGTATTCTCTGCGCACTCTTTCTGTATTCTCTATGCACTCTCTGTATTCTCTGTGCACTCTTTCTGTGTTCTCTGCACACTCTTTCTGTGTTCTCTGTGCACTCTTTCTGTGTTCTCTGCGCACTCTTTCTGTGTTCTCTGCGCACTCTTTCTGTGTTCTCTGTGCACTCTTTCTGTGTTCTCTGCGCACTCTTTCTGTGTTCTCTGCGCACTCTTTCTGTGTTCTCTGGGCACTCTTTCTGTGTTCTCTGCACACTCTTTCTGTATTCTCTGTGCACTGTTTCTGTGTTCTCTGCGCACTCTTTCTGTATTCTCTGCGCAGTCTTTGTGTTCTCTGCGCACTCTTTCTGTATTCTCTGTGCACTGTTTCTGTGTTCTCTGCGCACTCTTTCTGTATTCTCTGCGCAGTCTTTCTGTATTCTCTGCGCAGTCTTTCTGTGTTCTCTACACACTCTCTATTCTCTGTGCACACTCTCTGTGTTCTCTGTGCACTCTTTTTGTGTTCTCTGCGCACTCTTTCTGTGTTCTCTGCACACTCTTTCTGTATTCTCTACACACTCTCTATTCTCTGCGCACACTGTCTGAATTCTCTGCACACTCTTTCTGTATTCTCTGTGCACTCTTTCTGTGTTCTCTGCACACTCTTTCTGTGTTCTCTGCACACTCTTTCTGTGTTCTCTGCACACTTTCTGTATTCTCTACACACTCTTTCTGTATTCTCTGCGCACTCTTTCTGTATTGTCTACACACTCTTTCTGTATTCTCTGCGCACTCTTTCTGTATTCTCTGTGCACTCTTTCTGTATTCTCTATGCACTCTCTGTATTCTCTGTGCACTCTTTCTGTGTTCTCTGCACACTCCTTCTGTGTTCTCTGCGCACTCTTTCTGTGTTCTCTGCGCAGTCTTTCTGTATTCTCTGTGCACTCTTTCTGTGTTCTCTGCACACTCTTTCTGTATTCTCTGTGCACTGTTTCTGTGTTCTCTGCGCACTCTTTCTGTATTCTCTGTGCACTGTTTCTGTGTTCTCTGCGCACTCTTTCTGTATTCTCTGTGCACTGTTTCTGTGTTCTCTGCGCACTCTTTCTGTATTCTCTGTGCACTGTTTCTGTGTTCTCTGCGCACTCTTTCTGTATTCTCTGCGCAGTCTTTCTGTATTCTCTGCGCAGTCTTTCTGTGTTCTCTACACACTCTCTATTCTCTGTGCACACTCTCTGTGTTCTCTGCACACTCTTTCTGTATTCTCTGCGCACTCATTCTGTGTTCTCTGTGCACTCTTTCTGTATTCTCTGCGCAGTCTTTCTGTGTTCTCTACACACTCTCTATTCTCTGTGCACACTCTCTGTGTTCTCTGCACACTCTTTCTGTATTCTCTGCGCACTCATTCTGTGTTCTCTGCGCACTCATTCTGTGTTCTCTGTGCACTCTTTCTGTGTTCTCTGCGCACTCTTTCTGTATTCTCTACACACTCTCTATTCTCTGCGCACACTGTCTGAATTCTCTGCACACTCTTTCTGTGTTCTCTGTACACTCTTTCTGTGTTCTCTGCACACTCTTTCTGTGTTCTCTACGCACTCTTTCTGTGTTCTCTGCGCACTCTTTCTGTATTCTCTACACACTCTCTATTCTCTGTGCACACTCATTCTGTGTTCTCTGCGCACTCTTTCTGTGTTCTCTGCGCACTCTTTCTGTATTCTCTGTGCACTCTTTCTGTATACAACTGCGCCATTGAAGATATTTTTTCTTTTATTGTCTTCAGCCCTGCCATTGATCTTACCACCATAATTAAACCTACCAGGAGCTTAAAGCTCCAGACGGCATCACTCTCAGGTTCACTGGAACATGCAAGGTTCTCCACCAAATTATACTTTTATACAGTATACACTGGTTTTAGCAAAGATGACTAATAAACACACAAATGTAAAACAAGTTAACATTCGGGCTGTCAAGATTAACGAGTTAAAACTCATGTGATTAATCGCAAAAAATGATCGCATTGATCATGAACACACGTAGATTAATCATGCAATTTATTTTGAGCGTACAAGCTCTTTTACGTGAACCGCTATACGGTCAGTGATCAGATCAATACTTACATCAGTACAAAGAGGAGTTAGGAGATTTCGACTGGTGGTCTCGCTGGCAAATATAACTAATAATAAATTAATTTTACTAAAAGAATAAAACTAAATATTGTGTTTAAAATACGTCCTGAAATAACTTTAGATTTAACAAAATATTATATTTCAAATACATCCTGAAAGTACTATAGATTAAAGGCCTACTGAAAGCCACTACTACCGACCACGCAGTCTGATAGTTTATATATCAATGATGAAATCTTAACATTGCAACACATGCCAATACGGCCGGGTTAACTTATAAAGTGCAATTTTAAATTTCCCGCCACATTCCGGTTGAAAACGTCTAGATATGATGACGTATGCGCGTGACGTCAACGATTGATACGGAAGTATTGGTACCCCATTGAATACAATACAAAAAAGCTCTGTTTTCATTTCAAAATTCCACAGTATTCTGGACCTGTGTTGGTGAATCTTTTGCAATTTGTTTAATGAACAATGAAGACTGCAAAGAAGAAAGTTGTAGGTGGGATCGGTGTATTAGCGCCTGGCTGTAGCAACACAACAAGGAGGACTTACTTGGATAGCAGACGCGCTAGCCGACGCTAGCCGCCAACCGCACGGATGATCGGGTGAAGTCCTTCGTCCTTCCGTCGATCGCTGGAACGCAGGTGAGCACGGGTGTTGATGAGCAGATGAGGGCTGGCTGGCGTAGGTGGAGCACTAATGTTTTTATCATAGCTCTGTGAGGTCCCGTTGTTAAGTTAGCTTCAATGGCGTCGTTAGCAACAGCATTGTTAAGCTTTGCCAGGCTGGGAATTATTAACCGTGTAGTTACATGTACATGGTTTAATAGTATTGTTGATCTTCTGTCTATCCTTCCAGTCAGGGATTTATTTATTTTGTTTCTATCTGCATTTGAGCCCGATGCTATCACGTTAGCTCAGTAGCTAAAGAGCTTCGCCGATGTATTGTCGTGGAGATAAAAGTCACTGTGAATGTCCATTTCGCGTTCTCGACTCTCATTTTCAAGAGGATATATTATCCGAGGTGGTTTAAAATACAAATCCGTGATCCACAATAGAAAAAGGAGAGAGTGTGGGATCCAATGAGCCAGCTTGTACCTAAGTTACGGTCAGAGCGAAAAAAGATATGTCTTGCACTGCATTCTAGTCCTTCACTCTAACGTTCCTCATCCACGAATCTTTCATCCTCGCTCAAATTAATGGGGTAATCGTCGCTTTCTCGGTCCGAATCGCTCTAGCTGCATTGAAAACAATGGGAAATTTTGAGGAGTCCTTCCTCTGGTGACGTCACGCTACTTCCGGTACAGGCAATGCTTTTTTTTATCAGCGACCAAAAGTTGCAACTTTATCGTCGTTGTTCTCTACTAAATCCTTTCAGCAAAAATATGGCAATATTGCGAAATGGTCAAGTATGACACATAGAATGGATCTGCTATTCCCGTTTGAATAAATAAAAAATCATTTCAGTAGGCCTTTAAACTAAATATTATATTTAAAATAAATCTTAAAAAAAACTTTAGATTAAACTAAATATCATTTTTAAAATATATCCTGAAAGAATTTAAGATAAATCAAAACATTATATTTAAAATACATCCTGAAAGAACCATAGATAAAAAACAGTATTATATTTCAAATGCATCCTGAAAGTACTATAGATTAAACTAAATATTATTTTTAAAAATAAATCCTAAAAGAACTATTGATACAACTAAATATTATATTTAAAATACATCCTAAAATAACTTTGTATTAAACTAAATATTATATTTAAAATACATCCTGAAAGAACTTTAGATAAATCTAAATATTATATCCAAAATACATCCTGAAAGAACTTTAGGTAAATCACAATATTATATTTAAAATACATCCTAAAAGAACTTAAGAAAAAAACTAAATATTATATTTAAAATACATCCTGAAAGCACTTAAGAAAAAACTAAATATTATATATAAAATACATCGTGAAAGAACTTAAGATAAATCTAAATATTATATTTAAAATACATCCTGAAAATAACTTTAGATACATCTAAATATTATATCTAAAATATAACCTGAAAAAACTTTAGGTAAAACACAATATTATATTTAAAATACATCCTGAAAGAACTTTAGATCAATCTAAATATTATATCCAAAATACATCCTGAAATAACTTTAGGTAAAACACAATATTATATTTAAAATACATCCTGAAAGAACTTAAGAAAAAAAAAATATTATATTTAAAATACATCCTGAAAGAACTTAAGAAAAAACTAAATATTATATATAAAATACATTGTGAAAGAACTTAAGTTAAATCTAAATATTATATTCAAAATACATCCTGAAATAACTTTAGATACATCTAAATATTATATCTAAAATATATCCTGAAAAAACTTTAGGTAAAACACAATATTATATTTAAATACATCCTGAAAGAACTTAAGATAAAACTAAATATTATATTTAAAATACATCCTGACAGACCTTTAGATAAATCGAAATATTATGTCTAAAATACATTCTGAAAGAACTTTAGATAAGACTAAATATTATATCTAAAATACATCCTGAAAGAACTTTAGGTAAAACACAATATTATATGTAAAATACATCCGGAAATAACTTTAGATAAATCTAAATATTATATTTAAAATACATCCTGAAAGAACTTAAGATACATCTAAATATTATATTTAAAATACATCCTGAATGAACTTAAGATAAAACTAAATATTATATTTAAAATACATGCTGAAATAACTTTGGATACAACTTAATATGATATCTAAAACACATCCTGAAAGAATTTTAGATAAAAAGTTTTGTGTAAATAAATGACATGTATTCAAGTAAAACGTTTAAAAAAAAAACATTCTTGACTCACATTATGACAATAAAATTGCAATTGTGTATACATATTGGGGTCTTCTCTTAAGCTAATTTTAAGTGAGTAATCACATATGATTAATCATGATTAATCCAAATTCCAAAATGGGATTAATCTGAATCAAACAATTAATCAGCCCTACAATAAAGATTTCAAGGAGAACATCAACAATACTTTTCATATTTTACCTCCGAGGTCAAATGGACCAAAAACCTGAACTGGTGACCCACAAAGGCTTCAAGTTCATCCGTGGAACTCACGATCCTGACGACGTGGACTCTATTTGTCAACTAGAGACAAGAGATTCTGATGTATTTGTCGTCACCTATCCCAAATCAGGTAAGGACTAGTTCATCATCAGAAGGGAAGGGTCTTTGCAGTGTTTCCACGTAAATGTCCAAAAAGTGAAGACAGCAGAGCAACAGACTAAAGAGTTCCTGGAGGAACAGGTATTGTGAGAACCCTCAAACGTGCTTCACATCTCCTCGCTGCGTGCCGCTCTGTTTGACAGGAACCATATGGATGCAGCAGATCTTGCTGCTCCTGGAGGCAAAGGGAGATGTGACGGCCATCGGCGCGGCAAAAAGCTCCTCCAATGCTGATCTCGTTCCCTGGATTGAGGTGATTGGTTCCAGGCAGGCGTTCATGAATGCACCGTCACCCAGAATGAGGGTCTCCCACCTTGCTTACCACTTCATGCCCCGGGCCCTCAGGCAGAAGACGGGTAAGGTACGGCTGCACCATATTGGCCACGATTTGGTCTGTACTGACCGGTACTACGGTCTCAAAGGTACCATTGGGTACTGTTATGCCCCAAATGTAACGCAAAGTTTGGTTTTATTCACAACAATGCACATTATAGGCCTACTGTAATTAAATGTTCTTATTTAAACGGGGATAGCAGGTCCATTCTATGTGTCATACTCGATCATTTTGCGATATTGCCATATTGTTGCTGAAAGGATTTAGTAGAGAACATCGACGATAAAGTTCGCAACTTTTGGTCGCTGATAAAAAAGCCTTGCCTGTACCGGAAGTAGCGTGACGTCACAGGTTGTGGAGCTCCTCACATCTGCACATTGTTTACAATCATGGCCACCAGCAGCGAGAGCGATTCGGACCGAGAAAGCGACGATTACCCCATTAATTTGAGCGAGGATGAAAGATTCGTGGATGAGGAAAGTGAGAGTGAAGGATTAGAGGGCAGTGGAAGCGATTCAGATAGGGAAGATGCTGTGAGAGGCGGGTGGGACCTGGTATTCAGCTGGGAATGACTAAAACAGTAAATAAACACAAGACATATATTTATTCTATTAGCCACAACACAACCAGGCTTATATTTAATATGCCACAAATTAATCCGCATAACAAACACCTCCCCCCTCCCGTCCATACAACCCACCAATACAACTCAAACACCCGCACAACACACTCAATCCCACAGCCCAAAGTACCGTTCACCTCCGTAAAGTTCATACAGCACATATATTTCCCCAAAGTTACGTACGTGACATGCACATAGCGACATGCACATAACGCAGGGGTGGGCAATTAATTTTTACCGGGGGCCGCATGAGCAACCCGAGCACTGCTGGAGGGCCACATCGACAATATTTCAATTCAATTTTGCTCAATATTATTTGTGATATATGCCGTAAGATAAATAATAATAATAATAACAATAATTAATAATAATAGTAATACTTCAACATAGTGTGTGTAACAGCATTCCATGACTAATATAAATAAATTAACATTAATAATAAATGACAGTAAAATAAGCACACGTATGACTGAGGAGTCATAGTGTAACTTTGTGTGGTGTTTGAGTTGTCCGACTTTTTGTGTGGCCATAAACGCACCAGTGGTTTAGTGCTATGCATGTTGGTGACAGATGACAAGTTGGTTTTGGCCTGGTTTGTACGGCAGAAAATGACTAGTTTTTCGAGATAGAAGTGTTTTACTCATGTTTTTGGTGTGGTTATGGCCGAATATAAACAGTTTTGCTCAATAAAGTGATCGATATCATTCCTGTCCTCGAAGCATCTCGATAGAAGTTACAATAATTGAACGGTGTTCAATTGAACGGTGTTGACGAACACCGTTAGGGCCGCTTGTTGTCACTGTCACTCAAAGTTGCATTGCAAAATCACACAGAATAAATGTGTTTATTTTGTTTAGAATTCAGATGGGATTTGATTTGGTGCGCGGCATATATTTGCTGCGCGCAGAGGACGCTTGAGCAGTGCGCAATTACGCAGGCGCGCACCTTAGAGGGAACGTTGCTTGGCAGTCCATGTCTTGTGGAAAACACGCCATTCGTCATCAACTTTTCTCTTTTTAGCGTCTCGGGTGTAAACCGTGCATCACTTGTCGCTGTGCACCTTCACTCACAGATTACACACGGACATACGCCCATAAATAACACTTTTCAAAATAAAAGCAGCACAGTTGTATTGCGCGCACGACATAGATTTTTTTTCAACTTTATTTTGTAATTTGTGATTGCAGCTGTTCACATTCACGCACGCGCATACGTCCACACGGAAGTAGTACAAATAACGCTTTTCAAAACAAAAGCAGCACCGTTGTATAGCACACTCCACATAGATACTTTTTAAAATGTATTTTGTAATTTATGATTGGCCTCACGCGGGCCGGACAGGGACGCACAAAGGGCCGGATGTGGCCTGCGGGCCGCAGAATGCCCAGGTCTGATCTATACTGACTGAGACACAAGAACCATCATATAAACAACCAAATGATCTGTCCAGTATTATCCCACGTTTCATGTTTTGTCTGTACATGCCGAGATCGACAGTCTATATGGGGCTCGAAAGGCCTTGTGATTTTGCAATGCATTGTGGGGGCTGGCTAGACATACTTGTTGGACAAAGGTTTTGTTTACAGTGTGAAAGCAAGCAACAAACTGGATTAAAAAAGTAAAAAACGTACCGAAACAAACTGTACCCTGTGCCAAAGGCTCGCAACCTGGAAAAACTAATAAAATACGGTGGAATTCCCTCATATGAACTATGAGCACGTCTGATGGACCAGAGATTTGAGTCTAGTAAAAGTGCCGCCACACTTGTCTGTATTTTGTCTACGGGTTTGTGGTGAAACTAGAATTTCGTTGCTCTTGTGCAATGACAATAAAGAGCGTACCATACCATAGTCTGCCAGGATTAGTGGCAGCAAACACAAAACACACTCTTGATCAGTGGTCACCAACGCGGTGCCCGCGGGCACCAGGTAGCCCGTAAGGACCAGATGAGTAGCCCGCTGGCCTGTTCTAAAAAATAGCCCAAATAGCAGCACTTACCAGTGAGCTGCCTCTATTTTTTAAATTGTATTTATTTACTAGCAAGCTGGTCTCGCTTTGTTCGACATTTTTAATTCTAAGAGAGACAAAACTCAAATAGAATTTGAAAATCCAAGAAAATATTTTAAAGACTTGGTCTTCACTAACTGACAAAGAAACAGATAACAGATTTGGTGTCCAATTCAAAGTGTGACATGATTTATTTAAAAATTTGAGAGTTGACTTTTGTATTTTACATGAGTTATTATTTGTACAAACATGGTGCAAAGTAATTCATGATTTGTTAAAATATGTTAGTGGCTGGCTAGTTAAAATGGGATATTGTGATTTCACAAGACTGTCTTACAAGTGATCATTTGAAAATGTTCAATTTGAAAAATGTCCACTTAGAGAAAATATACTAATAATGTGTTGCATATTGATTTGTATCTGTTTCTATATATATTTATTGTGAGAAATCATTAAGATGATCAGTGTTTCCACAAAGATAAATATCATTATAACATAGAGTTAAAGGTAAATTGAGCAATTTGGCTATTTCTGGCAATTTATTTAAGTTTGTATCAAACTGGTAGCCCTTCGCATTAATCAGTACCCAAGAAGTAGCTCTTGGTTTCAAAAAGGTTGGTGACCCCTGCTCTTGATGATGTTGTTTCTGACGGATGTGGCATTCGTTGCTATGCGTTCTGTAAAATCAATGTGCCCAGGAAATACCTCGTGGAAACGTTTAAAATGACAAAATATCATAAATATTACATGTTATCCTAAGGGACGGGTATCATTTGCAGTTTAATTGATACTAGTACTGAACCGGGCAATGCTGATGACAGAAACGGTCAGTGACTGACTAAGGTAGCCAATCCTGCACCAACTGAGTCCACACTACCAGGTACCAAACTGGTAACTGAGATACGTCATCCGAAGTACGGATCCGCTGTGTTTGTGAGGCCACAGATGGATGTCAGGGAATTTCACTCAGCCTGCTCAGACACAACGGAGAATATGTTACCTTCTGCCTGCCAGAGATCTCCAGCACCTCGTCGTACAAACCAGCCGCCAGTCCCTTCGTATGGCATGACCTAGCGTCCAAGTGCAAGAAGAAGCATGCTGTTGGTATTGCTGACTTTAACTCCCAGAAGCGTGACTGTGAAGTGAAAGAATAAGTGCTTAGTGTCCGCCCTGAGTTCGGTAGGTCGTGAGTTCAAACCAAAGACTATAAAAATGGGACCCATTACCTCCCTGCTTGGCACTCAGCATCAAGAGTTGGAATTGGGGGTTAATACGCCAAAATGATTCCCGAGCACGGCTACCTCTGCTGCTCACTGCTCCTCTCACCCTCCAGGGGGTGGAACAAGGGGTTGGGTCAAATGCAGAGGGTAATTTCGCCACACCTAGTGTGTGTGTGACTATCAGTGATACTTTAACTTTAACTTTTAGTACATTTCAACAGAAGGTTTATAGCAACTACGTTACAGCAGAGAGTAACCAGCTAAGAAGAAGAAATTAATAAATAGATTATTAAAGGCCTACTGACATGCGATCCATTCTATGTGTCATACTTGATCATTTCGCGATATTGCCATATTTTTGCTGAAAGGATTTAGTAGAGAACATCGACGATAAAGTTCGCAACTTTTGGTCGCTGATAAAAAAGCCTTGCCTGTACCGGAAGTAGCGTGACGTCACAGGTTGTGGAGCTCCTCACATCTGCACATAGTTTACAATCATGGCCACCAGCAGCGAAAGCGATTCGGACCGAGAAAGCAATGATTACCCCATTAATTTGAGCGAGGATGAAAGATTCGTGGATGAGGAAAGTGAGAGTGAAGGATTAGAGGGCAGTGGAAGCGATTCAGATAGGGAAGATGCTGTGAGAGGCGGGTGGGACCTGATATTCAGCTGGGAATGACTAAAACAGTAAATAAACACAAGACATATATATACTCTATAAGCCACAACACAACCAGAATTATATTTAATATGCCACAAATTAATCCTGCATAACAAACACCTCCCCCCTCCCGTCCATATAACCCACCAATACAAATCAAGCACCCGCACAACACACTCAATCCAACAGCCCAAAGTACCGTTCACCTCCGCAAAGTTCATACAGCACATATATTTACCTAAAGTCCCCAAAGTTACGTACTTGACGTGCACATAGCGGCAAGCACGTACGGGCAAGCGATCAAATGTTTGGAAGCCGCAGCTGCGTACTCACGGTAGCGCGTATCCCACTCAAAGTCCTCTCGGTAAGAGTCTCTGTTGTCCCAGTTCTCCACAGGCCAATGGTAAAGCTTGACTGTCATATTTCGGGAATGTAAACAATGAAACACCGGCTACGTGTTTGTGTTGCTGCAGCCGGCCGCTAATACACCGCTTCCCACCTACAGCTTTCTTCTTTGCTGTCTTCATTTGTTCATTAGACAAATTGCAAAACATTCACCAACGCAGATGTCCAGAATACTGTGGAATTTTGCGATGAAAACAGACGACTTAATAGCTGGCCACAATGCTGTCCCAAAATGTCCGCTACAATCCGTGACGTCACGCGCAAACGTCATCATACCGAGACGTTTTCAGCAGGATATTTCACGGTAAATTTCAAATTGCACTTTTGTATTGGCATGTGTTGCAATGTTAAGATTTCATCATTGATATATAAACTATCAGACTGCGTGGTCGGTATTAGTGGGTTTCAGCAGGCCTTTAAGCTAGGGTGTACTTTTTGTTGTTGTTCCATCCATCATCATTTTTCACTTATCCTACACAGAGAAGCCCAGACTTCCCTCTCCCCAGTTACTTAGTCCAGCTCTTCCCGGGGGATCTCAATACATACCCAGGCCAGATGGGGGACGGCGTGGCGGGGTTGGGAGAGTGGCCTTGCCAGCAACCTGGGGGTTCCTGGTTCAATCCCCAGCTTCTACCAACCTAGTCACGTCCGTTGTGTCCTTGAGCAAGACACTTCACCCTTGCTCCTGATGGGTCATGGTTAGCGCCTTACATGGCAGCTCCCGCCACCAGTGTGTGAATGTGTGTGTGAATGGGTGAATTGAGAGCTTTGCCTTCCGGGTCAGCTCCTTTTTCACCACGACGGACCGATACAGGGTCCGCATCACTGCAGACTCTTCCCTCGCGTGTGAACAAGACCCCGAGGTAGTTGAACTCCTCCACTTTTGTCGTTGTTGTAGGTGATATACGTGGCAAGGAACCCCAAAGATGTCCTCGTTTCTTACTACTTCTTCCATAAACTTGCAAACATGCTGGAAACCCCTGCAAGTTTTGAAGACTTCTTTGACAAGTTCCTCAAAGGAGACGGTAAGATGGATGATTGACAGAAAGACACTCGTCTCTCCTGAGTCATGTGACCTCGGTCTGGTTTCAGTGTTTGGCTCCAGCTG
The DNA here is from genome assembly GCF_033978785.1 of Entelurus aequoreus. Lineage (NCBI taxonomy): Eukaryota > Metazoa > Chordata > Actinopteri > Syngnathiformes > Syngnathidae > Entelurus > Entelurus aequoreus. The sequence goes on from NC_084750.1 coordinate 2,030,235, forward strand.
GTTCGAGCACGTCAAGACTTGGTATTTCCACAAAGATGATGTCAACATGCTCTTCATCACCTACGAAGAAATGATTCAGGTGGGATTCCATCGTCATGTTAGAGCAAAGTGCGAGGGCCGTTTGTCGCTGTTATTGCTCAGAAAATAATAAAGTTATGAATTATTGACATATTCAAGGCTCCATTTACTTCACATCAAATATTCAAAAAACATTTTTTGGTTGGGGTGAAATTATTGCATATTTTGTGTTTTTGACAAAAAAGGTATACAACATACAACAAATTCAAACTTTTTATAGACCGATCTAAAGTTGATCTTGAGATTTAAGAGTTGATTTAAAATACATACATATATGACTTATTTTTAATATTTCTAGAAATGAGACCCTTCGGGGTCCCCGGGACTAAACTTGAGTGGAGCCATAAAGGTAAAAACAAATCTAAAAAAGGGACAAGCAGTAGAAAATGGATGGATGTGTGTATTGTATTGATTTTGAAAATGACAAATATCAAAATGGCCCCCGCATGCTTTTATTGTTCAGTGTGGCCCTCATTGGAGAAGGTTTGGACACCCCTGTGTTAGACGATGTGTTTTAGGACTGTCATGTTCATGTGTTCATTTTCATGTGTTCATGTTCCTGTGGTCATGTTCATGTTTATGTGTTAATGTTCATGTTCATGTGTTCATTTTCATGTTCCTGTTCATGTATTCCTGTTCGTGTGTTCATGTTCATGTTTTAATGTTTATGCGCTCATTTTCATGTTCGTGTGTTACTGTTCATGTATTCATGTGTTCATGTTTTTGTGTTCATGTTCATTTGGTCATATTGATGTTTGTGTTCATGTTCATTTGGTCATATTGATGTTTGTGTTCATGTTCATGTGTTAATGTTTCTGTTCATGTGTTCATGTCCATGTGTTCCTGCTCACGTGTTCATGTTTTTGAGTTCATGTTCATGTGTTCTGTTTCATGTGGTTCATCTTCTTGTGTTCAATGTTCCTTATGTGTTCATGTGCTCGTGATCAGGTTAGTGTGCTCATTTTCATGTTCATGTTCACGTGTTAATGTTCATGTGTTCATGTACTCATGTTCATGTTCAAGTTTGTGTTCATTTTCAAGTTCATGTGTTACTGTTCATGTATTCGTTCTTGTGTGTTCATGTTCATGTGGCCATGTTCATGTTTGTGTTCATGTTCATGTGTTAATGTTTCTGTTCATGTGTTCGTGTTCATGTTCATGTGTTCATGTCCATGTGTTCATGTTCATGTGTTCGTGTTCATGTGGTCATGTTTTTGTGTTCATGTTCATGTGGTCATGTTAATGTTTGTGTTTATGTGTTCGTGTTCATGTGTTCATGTGCATGTGTTAATTTTCATGTTCATGTTCACGTGTTAATGTTCATGTGTTCATGTACTCATGTTCAAGTTTATGTGTTAATTGTCATGTTCATGTGTTACTGCCCATGTGTTCATGTACTCATGTTCATGTTCAAGTTTGTGTTCATTTTCATGTTCATGTGTTACTGTTCATGTATTCGTGTTTGTGTGTTCATGTTCATGTGGTCATGTTTGTGTTCATGTTCATGTGTTAATGTTTCTGTTCATGTGTTCGTGTTCATGTGTTCATGTCCATGTGTTCATGTTCATGTTTTTGTGTTCGTGTTCATGTGGCCATGTTTTTGTGTTCATGTTCATGTTTATGTGTTCGTGTTCATGTGTTCATGTCCATGTGTTAATTTTCATGTTCATGTTCACATGTTAATGTTCATGTGTTCATGTGTTCATTTACTCATGTTCATGTTCAAGTTTGTGTTCATTTTCATGTTCATGTGTTACTGTTCATGTATTCGTGTTTGTGTGTTCATGTTTGTGGGGTCATGTTCATGTTTGTGTTCATGTTCATGTGTTAATGTTTCTGTTCATGTGTTCATGTTCATGTGTTCATGTCCATGTGTTCATGTTCATGTTTTTGTGTTTGTGTTCATGTGGCCATGTTTTTGTGTTCATGTTCATGTTTGTGTTCATGTGTCCATGTGTTAATTTTCATGTTCATGTTCACATGTTAATGTTCATGTGTTCATTTACTCATGTTCATGTTCAAGTTTGTGTTCATGTTCATGTGTTACTGTTCATGTATTCGTGTTTGTGTGTTCATATTTGTGGGGTCATGTTCATGTTTGTGTTCATGTTCATGTGTTAATGTTTCTGTTGATGTGTTCATGTTCATGTGTTCATGTCCATGTGTTCATGTTCATGTTTTTGTGTTTGTGTTCATGTGGCCATGTTTTTGTGTTCATGTTCATGTTTGTGTTCATGTGTTCATGTCCATGTGTTAATTTTCATGTTCATGTTCACGTGTTAATATTCATGTGTTCATGTACTCATGTTCATGTTCAAGTTTGTGTTCATTTTCATGTTCATGTGTTACTGTTCATGTATTCGTGTTTGTGTGTTCATGTTCATGTGGTCATGTTCATGTCTGTGTTCATGTTCATGTGTTAATGTTTCTGTTCATGTGTTCGTGTTCATGTTCATGTGTTCATGTTCATGTGTTCATGTCCATGTGTTCATGTTTTTATGTTTGTGTTCATGTGGCCATGTTTTTGTGTTCATGTTCATGTTTGTGTTCATGTGTTCATGTCCATGTGTTAATTTTCATGTTCATGTTCACATGTTAATATTCATGTGTTCATGTACTCATGTTCATGTTCAAGTTTGTGTTCATTTTCATGTTCATGTGTTACTGTTCATGTATTCGTGTTTGTGTGTTCATGTTCATGTGGTCATGTTCATGTCTGTGTTCATGTTCATGTGTTAATGTTTCTGTTCATGTGTTCGTGTTCATGTCCATGTGTTCATGTTTTTGTGTTCACGTGTTCGTGTTCATGTGGTCATGTTTTTGTGTTCACGTTCATGTGGCCATGTTCATGTTTGTGTTTGTGTTCATGTGTTCATGTCTATGTGTTAATTTTCATGTTCATGTGTTCGTGTTCATTTTCATGTGTTCATGTGTTCATGTTCATGGTCAAGTGTTAATGTCTCATTCAAAAGTTAATGTTCAAGTGTTCATGTTCATGTATTCATGTTCATGGTCAAGTGTTAATGTCATGTGTTCGTGTTCATGTATTCATGTTCATGTGTTCCTGTTCAGGACCTGAAGTGGACAGTGAAAAGGATTTCCCTGTTTGTTGGCAAAGATCTGAGGGAGGAGCAGCTGGCCAATGTGGTGAAGTTCAGCACCTTCAGCAACATGAGGAAGATCCCTCAAGCCAGCTATGAGCAGGTTCCAGATGACATGTTCAACCACCACATGGGCAGCTTCATGAGGAAAGGTAAGCCCACCTACTGGCTCAGTTGGCCGGAAAGGTCAGAGTTGACAGCAACAGACAGGAATAATCTGCCCAAGACTCTGTGAGCAAGGCTAAAACTCGATCATCTAGTTTGTAGAATCAAGACATAAAAAGGAACTGAAACACGTCATTCGGCAGCATCTCATTATTTTCATGGATGAATGTCTGCTGTGTGGATGTGTTTCTGGCGAGGTTTAATTCTGCTACACGGTAGGTAAGGAACATTTTTGTTTTGGGTGTCGTTCTTCGCATTCACATTCTCAGTTCAGGCTGTTGGAGGGCAGGATTGTGTCGTTCTCTTATCACGTTCTCTGTTCCGGCGGTTGTAGGGCAGGATTGTGTCGTTCTCCTATCACGTTCTCAGTTCAGGCCGTTTGAGGGCAGGATTGTGTCGTTCTCCTATCACGTTCTCAGTTCAGGCCGTTTGAGGGCAGGATTGTGTCGTTCTCCTATCACGTTCTCAGTTCATGCGGTTGGAGGGCAGGATTGTGTCAATCTCCTATCACGTTCTCAGTTCAGGCGGTTAGAGGGCAGGATTGTGTCGATCTCTTATCACGTTCTCAGTTCCGGTGGTTGGAGAGCAGAATTGTGTCAATCTCTTATTATGTTCTCAATTCCGGTGGTTGTAGGGCATGATCAATCAATCAATCAATGTTTATTTATATGATTGTGTCGTTCTCCTATCCTGTTCTCAGTTCCGGCGGTTGGAGGGCAGAATTGTGTCTATCTCTTATTATGTTCTCAGTTCCGGTGGTTGGAGGGCAGGATTGTGTCGATCTCTTATTCCGTTGTCAGTTCAGGCGGTTTGAGGGCAGGATTGTGTCGATCTCTTATCACGTTCTCAGTTCCGGCGGTTGGAGGGCAGGATTGTGTCAATCTCCTATCACGTTCTCAGTTCAGGCGGTTAGAGGGCAGGATTGTGTCGATCTCTTATTATGTTCTCAATTCCGGTGGTTGGCGGGCAGGATTGTGTCGATCTCTTATCACGTTCTCAGTTCCGGCGGTTGTAGGGCATGATTGTGTCGTTCTCCTATCCTGTTCTCAGTTCCGGCGGTTGGAGGGCAGAATTGTGTCTCTCTTATTATGTTCTCAGCTCCGGTGGTTGGAGGGCAGGATTGTGTCGATCTCTTATCACGTTCTCAGTTCCGGCGGTTGTAGGGCAGGATTATGTCGTTCTCCTATCCTGATCTCAGTTCCGGCGGTTGGAGGGCAGGATTGTGTCGATCTCCTATCACGTTCTCAGTTCAGGCCGTTTGAGGGCAGGATTGTGTCGATCTCCTATCCCGTTCTCAGTTCAGGCGGTTGGAGGGCAGGATTGTGTCGATCTCTTATCACGTTCTCAGTTCCGGTGGTTGGAGAGCAGAATTGTGTCGATCTCTTATTATGTTCTCAATTCCGGTGGTTGGAGGGCAGGATTGTGTTGATCTCTTATCCCGTTTTCTGTCTCGGTGGTTGCAGGGCAGTGTTGTGCCGATCTCTTGTTACGTACTCAGTTCCGGTGGTTGGAGGGCATGATTGTGTTGATCTCTTATTACGTTTTCAGTTCCAGTGGTTGGAGGGCAGGTTTGTGTCGATCTCTTAATAGCTTCTCAGTTCAGGCAATTTAAGGGCAGGATTGTGTCATTTTTTTTAATGACATTTTCACTTCCAGTGGTTCGAGAGCAGATTTGTGTCGATCTCTTAGTACGTTCTCAGTTCCGGTGGTTGGAGGGCAGGGTTGTGTTGATCTCTCATGTTCTCAGCTACGATGGTTAGAGGGCAGGATTGTGTCGATCTCTTTTACGTTCTCAGTTCAGGCGGTTGGAGGGCAGTGTTGTCGATCTCGTATTACATACTCAGTTCCGGTGGTTGGACGGCAGGATTATGTCATATTCTTATGTTTTCAGTTCCAGTGATTGGAGGGCAGGTTTATGTCGATCTCTTAATGGGTTCTCAGTTCAGGCGGTCGGATGGCAGGATTGTGTCGGTACCTTTTTACATTCTCAGTTCAGGCAGTTGGAGGGCAGTGTTGTCGATCTCCTATTACGTTCTCAGTTCCAGTGGTTGGAGGGCATGATTGTGCTGATCTCTTATCACGTTCTCGGTTATGATGTTTGGAGGGCAGGATTGTGTCGATCTCTTATTATGTTCTTGGTTCCAGTGGTTAAAGGGCTGGATTGTGTTGATTTATTGTTGCGATTTCAGTTCCGGTGGTTGGAGGGCAAGATTGTGTCAATCTCTTATAACATTCTTAGTTCCGATGGTTGGAGGGCAGGATTGCGTCGATCTCTCATTACGTTCTCAGTTCTGGTGGTTGGAGGGCAGGATTTTGACGATCTCTCAATTTTGTTCTAAGTTCCGGTCTCTGTAGGGCAGGATTTTGTCGATCTCTTATTGCGTTCTCAGTTCTGGTCTTTGTAGGGCAGGATTGTGTCGATCTCTTATCACGTTGTCAGTTCCGGTGGTTGAAAGGCAGGATTGTGTCGATCTCTGCCCATGTGCTGTGGACATTTACTACTACTACTGCTTTCAACACATCGTTTCAAATAGTTCTTTCCCCTTTTTTATTACATACAGTTGTAATGGAAGTCGAATAATGACAATAATGAAAGAAAAGCAAAAACTAGACAAGGATTACCTCGAATCCTTGATATGTGGTCCTAGCTTGTTTTCTTGTTTAGCGAGCGCTAATGGACACATGCTAACATTCTTCTGTTTCACCATGAATGTTTTTGATGTCTATTAATGCTTAATGTGTTGAATTAGACCTACTTGGTGTTTATTACCATTTAATGTGTTTTTTAAATTATTAATCAATTAGCGTGTTCTTGATGTTTATTAATGCTTAATGTCTTGAATTAGACCCACTTGATGTTTTTGTATGCTGCTGATAATGACTACAATATATGGTGGATGGACATGTGTAACATGTGTAACATGTATAATGTGTGTAACATGTATAATGTGTGTAACATGTATAACACATGTAACATGAGTAACGTGTGTCATGTATGTAACATGTGTAACGTTTGTCTTCAAGGGACGGTGGGTGACTGGAAGAATCACTTCACTGCGGCTCAGAATGAGATCTTTGACAAGGTCTTCCAGAGGGAGATGAAGGATTTTCCTGTGTCTTTTATCTGGGACACTCTGTGACCAGATGTTCATCAGGCAAACCATTTTTACACTTTGAGTCACCTATTGTTTGCATTGTAACTAGGTGTGTCCCATCCAATATCGATATCAGGAAAAAAACATGTAAAAGCTTCGATACAAGCAGTCCTGCAGCGTGTTTACTTGTGTGTGATATCATGTGCGATACAAGCAGTCCTGCAGCGTGTTTACTTGTGTGTGATATCATGTGCGATACAAGCAGTCCTGCAGCGTGTTTACTTGTGTGTGATATCATATGCGATACAAGCAGTCCTGCAGCGTGTGATATCATGTGCGATACAAGCAGTCCTGCGGCGTGTTTTGTGTGTGATATCATGTGCGATACAAGAAGTCCTGCAGAGTGTTTACTTGTGTATGATATCATATGCGATACAAGCAGTCCTGCAGCGTGTTTTGTGTGTGATATCATGTGCGATACAAGAAGCCCTGCAGCGTGTTTACTTGTGTGTGATATCATGTGCGATACAAGCAGTCCTGCAGCATGTTTACTTGTGTGTGATATAATTTGCGATACAAGCAGTCCTGCAGCGTGTTTACTTGTGTGTGATATCATGTGCGATACAAGCAGTCCTGCAGCATGTTTACTTGTGTGTGATATAATTTGCGATACAAGCAGTCCTGCAGCGTGTTTACTTGTGTGTGATATCATGTGCAATACAAGCAGTCCTGCAGAGTGTTTACTTGTGTATATCATATGCGATACAAGCAGTCCTGCAGGGTGTTTTGTGTGTGATATCATGTGCGATACAAGCAGTCCTGCAGCGTGTTTTGTGTGTGATGTCATGTGGGATACAAGAAGTCCTGCAGAGTGTTTACTTGTGTATGATATCATATGCGATACAAGCAGTCCTGCAGCGTGTTTTGTGTGTGATATCATGTGCGATACAAGAAGCCCTGCAGCGTGTTTACTTGTGTGTGATATCATGTGCGATACAAGCATTCCTGCAGCGTGTTTACTTGTGTGTGATATCATGTGCAATACAAGCAGTCCTGCAGAGTGTTTACTTGTGTATATCATATGCGATACAAGCAGTCCTGCGGGGTGTTTTGTGCGTGATATCATGTGCGATACAAGCAGTCCTGCAGCATGTTTACTTGTGTGATATCATGTGCAATACAAGCAGTCCTGCAGTGTTTACTTGTGTATGATATCATATGAGATACAAGCAGTCCTGCAGCGTGTTTTGTGTGTGATATCATGTGCGATACAAGAAGTCCTGCAGAATGTTTACTTGTGTATATCATATGCGATACAAGCAGTCCTGCAGGGTGTTTTGTGTGTGATATCCTGTGCGATACAAGCAGTCCTGCAGCATGTTTACTTGTGTGATATCATGTGCAATACAAGCAGTCCTGCAGAGTGTTTACTTGTGTATGATATCATATGAGATACAAGCAGTCCTGCAGCGTGTTTTGTGTGTGATATCATGTGCGATACAAGAAGTCCTGCAGAATGTTTACTTGTGCAAAGCTGGGCAGCCAGTTAACATCTAAATGTCCTCTAATAAGAACACCATTTCTTTAATTTACTAAAGTCATTTACAAAAGGTAAACATGTTAGGCTATAGGCTACTGGTCTAGCAGCTACACAACAGCTAAGCACACAGTAGCTCACAAGCTAGACATAGTTAATAATCATTGAACAATAAAAGGTGACATTTGTCAACAAACAAGTATCATATAATTATAGTTGTTAATTACTCGCATAAACAAAGTCTTCAAGGCAGAAGCATATTAGAAAGTATCCAGTAACAAATGTGTCCGCATCATTCAATTTACTGAGCAATGAGCTTTACTCCGCTTCAATTTACAGACAGCATAAGTCCATTCCCGTTCGTAATAAATAGGTTAGTGTTTTTCATAGCTACTGTTGTTCTCCTTTTGACTTATTTTACTTGATCAAACCTTTTCTAACATTCCACACTACAAAATGGAAGTATGCATGATTTCTGCTGATATGTATGATGTAACAGATCAATACTGGTATCAGGCAATATGCAACTTTATCAAAAGTCCCTAATTGTAACTGCCATGAAAATGTGCTGGAGGTATTTATCTTGTTGTAATAATCCAATTTTAATAACTTCATTCTTTAGCAAAAAAAAATGTACAGTAAAAAACAAAAATTGGCAGCTCAGCTGCCATCATTTCACTGTAAAATTAAAAGTGGTAGCGTTGTTTCATTTACAGTAATTTGGTGTAAAAACACTTTAAATTGGACGGTAACATTCAGTTTTTTACCGAAAAATGTACTTTATTTTTGTCCGAGTGTACCGTATTTTTATTGTTAGACTGTTTGTATGGGCCTTTTTGAAAATGGAGAAAGACATTTATGTAATAAAGCAATGCTGACTGAAATGTTGCACGGAAAATGTAAAATTACAGGAAATGTGGAAATTATGGAAAATGTAGGTCCGTCCATCCATCCATCCGCTTATATGAAGTCGGGTCGCGGCGGCAGCAGCCTAAGCATAAAAGCCCAGACTTCCCTCTCCCCACTCACTTTGTCCAGCTCCTCTCAGGGATCCCGAGGCGTTCCCAGACCAGCTGGGAGACATAGTCTCTCTAACGTGTCCTCTGTCTTCTCTACCGACTGGACATGCCCTAAACACCTCCCCAGGGAGGTGCCTGGAGGGCATCCTGACCAGATGGCTGAACCACCTCATCTGGCTCTTCTCGATGTGGAGGAGCAGCTGCTTTAGTCTGAGCTCATCCTGAATGACAGAGCTTCTCACCCTATCTCTAAGGGAGAGCCCCTCCACCTGACGGAGGAAACTCATTTCGGCAACTTGTACCCGTGATCTTGTCCTTTCGGTCATAACCCAAAGCTCATGACCATAGGCGAGGATAGGGACGTAGATTGACCAGTAAATTGAGAGCTTTGCCTTGCGGCTCAGCTCCTTCTTCACCACAACGGATCGATACAGTGAAGACGCCGCACCGATACGCCTGTTGACCTCACGATCCACTCTTGCCTCACTCTTGAACAAGAACCCGAGGAACGTGAACTCCTCTACTTTGGGGCACTATCTCCTCCCCAACCCGGAGATGGCACCCCATCCTTTTAAGGGTGAGAACCATGGACTTGGACTGGGAGGTGCTAATTCTCATCCCAGTCGCTTCACACTCGGCTGCGAACCGATCCAGTGAGAGCTAAAGATCCTGGCCAGATGAAGCCATCAGGACCACACCATCCGCAAAAAGCAGAGACCTAATCCTGCAGCCACCAAATCGGATCCCTTCAACGCCCTGACTGCGCCTAGAAATTCTGTCTTAAAGTTGTAAACAGAATCAGTGACAAAGAGCAGCCCTGGCGGAGTCCAACCCTCACTGGAAGCGGCAATGCGGACCAAGCTCTGGCACTGATCACACAGGGAGCTGACAGCCACAATCAGACAGTCCGATACCCCATACTCTCTGAGCACTCCCCACAGGACTTCCCGAGGGATACGGTCCAATGCCTTCTCCAAGTCCACAAAGCACATGTAGACTGGTTGGGCACCCTCAAGGACCCTGCAGAGAGTATGAAGCTGATCCACCGATCCACGACCAGGATGAAAACCACACTGCTCCTCCTGAATCCGAGGTTCGGCTATCCGGCGTAGCCTCCTCTCCGGTACTCCTTACCGAGAAGGCTGAAGTGTGTGATCCCACGATAGTTAGAACACACCCTCCGGTTCTCCTTCTTTAAGAGAGGAACCTCCACCCCAGTCTGCCAATCCAGAGGCACCGCCCCCGATGTCCACACAATGCTGCAGAGTCTTGTCAACCAAGACAGACCCACAGCATCCAGAGCCTTAAGGGAAATGTAGAATGACAGGAAAAGTGGGGATTATGGGGAAACTAGAATTTTTGGAACACCGGAAATATTGTATAGCTTGAGATGTTTTTAATTTAAAGTAGTAAGAATTCTTAAAATGAAAGTAAATTTGTGGAATTGAGTACAATTTTGAGGTGCAGTACAAAAAATGTAATTGTCTGAATGAGATGTTTATATTTTAATTCCTATAAGGACATGATTTTGGTTTGATTTGTATTAAGGATCCCCATTAGCTGGTTGCCTCAACAACCCACTAGTCTTCCTGGGGTCCACAAAGGTCCACATGAGCCAGGTCCTTGTGGTCAGTCAAGCACCATGTGTGGGTGAAGGGCCTTACCATTATCATCAGTGTTATAGTGCACCCTTGTGGACATTTAAGGTATCTTCACGCCCTGCATGTGGAACTTAACCACGTCAAGCATTGAGCAAGCAAATTGAATAAGTATTTAATGAATTTAAAAAAAAAAGTATTCACAAAAATTCTGTCTTCAACAGCCGCTCGTGTCCTCAAAAGTAAACAGAAATTCTGCTTTGGATCTTGTTGATGTGTCAAGATCATACTCCAGACACGAGGTTGGGTGCTTTTTGTCAGTCCTCATCACTGTCCATCTCTAGAGGGTCAAAGTCAGGGTCATCATCATCCAAATCCAAGTCCTCGATGTCTTGGAACAACGATTCATCCACCTCAACATTGTTTCCAGCTGAAAGACCACCAAACACAATTATTATTACTACAACAACGCTGAGTCATCCAATGATGCAACATCTCATCTCAAAGTTTTATCATAGGTATACCTCAACTATGAGAGACAAAATGAAAAAAAAAGAAAATCACTGTCTGAATTTTAAAGAATTTATTTGCAAATTTTGGTGGAAAATAAGTATCTGGTCAATAACAAAAGTTCATTTCAATACTTTGATATATAACCTTTGTTGGCAATGACAGAGGTCAAACGTTTTCTGTAAGTCTTCACAAGGTTTTCACACACTGTTGCTGGCATTTTGGTCCATTCCTCCATGCAGATCTCCTCGGGGTCTGTCGCTGGGCAACACAGACTTTTAACTCCCTCCAAAGATTATCTATGGGGTTGAGATCTGGAGACTGGCTAGGCCACTCCGGGACCTTGAAATGCTTCTTACGAAGCCACTCCTTTGTTGCCCGGGCGGTGTGTTTGGGATCAGTGTCATGCTGAAAGACCCAGCCACGTTTCATCTTCAATGCCCTTGCTGATGGAAGGAGGTTTTCACTTAAAATCGCACGATACATGGCCCCATTCATTCTTTCCTTTACATGGATCAGTTGTCCTGGTCCCTTTGCAGACATGGTGTTTCCACCCCCATGCTTCACAGTAGGTATGGTGTTCTTTGGATGCAACTCAGCATTCCTTCTCCTCCAAACATGGCAAGTTGAGTTTTTACCAAAATGTTATATTTTGGTTTCATCTGACCATATGATATTCTCCCAAACTTCGGACGGGGCTGGACATGTACTGGCTTAAGCAGGGGGACACATCTGACACTGCAGGATTTGAGTCCCTGGGGGCGTAGTGTGTTACTGATGGTAGGTAGCCTGTTAGAATAATTGTTTCTAAATGATCACAAAAGCTTTGTATTACATTGAGTTCCTGGCAGGGAGACGGGAGCTGTCTTTGGGGCCTACCAAGAGGAAGGCTCGTAAAACTCCACTGTGACTTCAAAGCGGACAGATGGCAGGATCTGCCCAATTTCCAGACGAACTCTTTTTGAAGTATTTTACGACCTTTCCTTTTGAACTGTTCGGTAACCAAAGGCAACGCTGTTTACGACCCGCTTCCCTCTGGAAGCAGCTGTGGTCAGGTGAGGGGAGAAAGTCAAATAAAGAAGGAGGAGTGCAATCTTTTGGCAGAGCATGGGTGACACTGTAAGAGGTTACAGGTCGACACGTTTTCTCCTCAATATTGAGTCCAAATTGAATTCTGCCTCGGTTGATTATTTGCCTCTTGTCTTGTTTAATAGATGTCATCAGTGTTTGAACCTGACATAGCCTTTGTTACTTTGGTCCCAGCTCTCTGTGTGATTCTGGAATTTTTGCTTACCGTTCTTGTGATCATTTTGACCCCACGGGGTGAGCTTTTGCGTGGAGCCCCAGATCGAAGGAGATTATCAGTGGTCTTGTATGTCTTACATTTTCTAATAATTGCTCCCACAGTTGATTTCTTCACACCAAGCTGCTTACCTATTGCAGATTCAGTCTTCCCAGCCTGGTGCAGGTCTACAATTTTGTTTCTGTGTCTTTTGACAGTTTTTTGGTCTTGGCCATAGTGGAGTTTGGAGTGTGACTGTTTGAGGTTGTCTTTTATACTGATAACGAGGCCAAACAGGTGCCATTAATACAGGTAACGAGTGGAGGACAGAAGAGCCTCTTAAAGAAGAAGTTACAGGTCTGTGAAAGCCAGAAATATTACTTGTTTGTCGGTGACCAAATACTTATTTTACAGAGGAATTTACCAATTCATTAATGTGATTTCTTGGATTATTTTTCCCCCATTGTGTCTCTCATAGTTGAAGTGTAACTATGATGATAATTACAGGCCTCTCTCATCTTTTTAAGTGGGAGAACTTGCACAATTAGTGACTAACTAAATACTTTTTTGCCCCACTGTATGTATGTGTATATATATATGTGTGTAAATATATATGTGTATATACTGTATTGTAGGGCTACTTCAATCTATATGTGACATGTTGTAAAACAAGGGAGCAGGACAGGTATATTATTTTCAACACATTACCGTCTTCAAGAAACTGGATGTCTGATGTGTCCAGGTTGTGGTCAGTTTCAAACAGCTGCTTCCCTGCATAAAAACATTGTGTCCTTACTTTGAGTCATTAGAACACGTGTTTAACCACCATCATTTTTCTCTACAACTACAGTTGTACTTTTCAACAAGTAGTCAATTTGCCCATTTCATATAATAGTTCCAAAAAGATCACACATTAAAACATTTACAGTTAGTGCTTGCATTGAAGTTCAATAATCTTCCACTAGATGGCATCAGTTAGATAAGGACCTTGTCAATGACTATGTCTAACTTCTCAAATAGTTGGGTTTTTTGTGTTTTCACACCCAGTCCCTGTGTCCATGCACACTCTCTAATGCAACTATTGCTCAAATGCTGTGTGCCTCCCGTACACTGGGGGGCGCTTATTTCCTTTTTAGCCCAAATTAATGTATAGATTTTACAGTTGACTATGACGTCACACCAAAACAAGGCATCTTTGCGGCTCCTTACAAGTCAACAGCGTAGTTCTTGTTCTACGTAACGTCTGCTGTGTTATTGGCACAGATTACTGTGTTGGAAAACATTTATGTAACATTGTATAAATTACAATTGTACTGCCCTTGCATGGTTCACTCATCCTAAAAGTAGCAACTTCCCTTTTCGTGTCGCTCAATCTCATTCCAAAAGTCTGTAATATTGTGAAAAGCACATTCTGTGAAGCGTACATACTGACCAGACAATGACCTTGTCCGCATGATTGATTGTGAATGTGTCTCTTCCTCCCTCTCAAACTGTAGACTTCTTCATCCCAGTCAAACAGTACATCATTGTCTGAATGGCCCAGTGCTTTTCACTGAGATGCGTCATATTTTCTCTCTCCCCTCCAAACTGAGCCTACTCCCCCCCACCTTGTATTCAGTGTATAAAGAATAACGCACCTCCTTCCATACTTGCTACAAATGTGACCTGTGCCCTTTGAAATGCTCGAGATTTTTAAATAAATCTAAGACAATTTTGTTTGACTACTTGATTAGAAAATTTCCAAAACATTACAAATATTACATCTCTAATGGATATGCTGATGTTAAATAGCAGACAGCATCAATAAATTATCTTTCATTGCTCTACAAACATGACGCTAATACCAAAAACATATATATATATATATATATATATAGGGGGCGTCACAATTACTTCCTTACTTGAAGTGACTTTCAGGGAACAGAGATGAAGAATTCAGATTGCTCCAAGTGAAAAATGTAAGTTTACCAGTAAGTTTTGCTTTGCCTGTCTGCTCTTCTTCTTTCTGCCTTTTCTTCCGCAACTCAGCCATGTCCAGGTCAAACGTAGCTTTCCATGCCAGGAAGTTCTCAATTGTTACCACTGTGCCCTGGAACGCCACCTGTCAACCGCAGGCGGGTTAATGCACTGTTGGAGGAAAACTCTCCCTCATCCTACCTTCTCTGCTTCCTCTTCCTCGCGCTCTTTACGCAGTTTCTCCTCCTCCCTTCTGTTCTTCATCAGGTCCACAATTTCATTCAGTTTCTCCTGCACAGCCGTCACCAGGGTGAAAATCATCACCATTCCCAGGTTTTCCTCTGCCTGCAAAAATAAATTCACGCAATGATGTCTGCACAGTTTTACAATGGAAGTAGGGATATGACCTCAAATCTGTATCGCGATATATATTGCAACCTCCTGCGATAACGATATACATCACAATTTAATATATAAATGATAACAGAAACAAACTGCTGACATTTGCATGTAACATATTACATCGGTTACTGTTGCGTTATTTTCTCAAAACTATTATAATATATTATACAATGTTAATTTACTGTTAATATCTGCTTACCTTCTGTTTTAACATGTTTTATCTACACTTCTGTTCAAACGTAATAATCACTAATACTTCTGTTGTTTTATACTTTACATTACTTTTAGCTGATACTACAAATGTGGTATCTATCCACTACCAAGTACTTACAGCAGCGATAATGGTCATACCAATGCTTTAATTTTTTAAGACCATTGAATGATAACATTCTTGATCACAACCATAATCAGACCAATACAGGATGGGGGTGTAACAATATCAATTTTTTATTTATTTATTATGACCTACTATTGACTCCGATTTACATATTTATATCCACTTAAAGTCCTCCCATGTCCACTGACTTATTTACTGAGTTTGTAAACAACAACAATAAAAAATAATCATCTAACCACTAGGTTATCGACCTGATACTGGACTACTTGGTATGATTACTGTCGATATTTGTATCAATTCACCCACCTTGTTTACATTCACGGCTCTAGCTGGCGGTTACCATATCTTCCTGCGGCGTGTAACCGGAAATGATATTTGTAAGAAACTTAGTTTATTGGCCGCCATGAAGGCAAAGATTGCTGACTTGCACTGTGGAGGGATGTTAGCCACTAGGAGGACACTACCTTGCGCTGAGGAGACAGCCACAATGTGTTATCAACATGCATTAACACATATAAAAGCTCTACCATCGGCCAAATTGATATCATTTATATCATATATGGACTATATTGCGCAATCAGAACACTGTTATAAATGATTACACGTGAAAAAAAAGCACATGACAACAATCGGTCAAGAAATTTGTATTGTATGATTTAAAATTAGGAATGCTTCAGTCAGGGTTTAATGCTGTCTATACGGATACCAATCACATTTGTGAACTGTGAATGTTTTAATGTATTTATGGTGAGTGCTATTGCCAGTTTGACAATATCAACACAATATCTAAACTAGTTCCTTATTCTCTTTATGACTTACAAATGTTTGAACCAGACAAAGTCAATAATATACAATAACAAAACAAACCAATTCTCAAATTCTTCCTGTGTCGAGGGACATTTTCCCTGAGTTTGTAAACAATAAAAATAAAAATATCGACCTAATCACTCTAGTATCAATCATATACTGATACTACTCTTGATATCGACACTACCAATGTATGGATAGACCGCCCTTTCTTTTGGTGTACATCTGGTTGCTACAACAACAAAGATGCAGTTAGATTATCCTCTCTCTAAATGTGTGTAACATGTTTAACCTTGTCCTCCAGTGATAATTATACTTGTAATGTACTTTATTTCCCGCAATTTAGGTGATGATTATTAACTTATTAACCGCCTGTCAGCCGGTGGACTCAAAATAAATAAGGTATCCGCCAGAGGATCGTGTAATTTTTCATAGTATCTGCCGATACTGATCGTTGGCGTATCAATTGGCGCAACCCTATTTTAAGTATAACCTAATATGGAGACAAAACACTGCCAGTAAAATTTGGTATCGGTATTTTATTTTCTATCGAGAAAAAAAAATACATTTTAAAAATTGTACTGGCCCCCGAAACAAGTTTTGGTAACAAATTAATACAAACACAAAAAAATACAATATTTTTGGTGGATATTTTTTTGTATCATGACATGTTTTCAATGCCAATATTTTGTACACTGTTATTGTTTTTGTGTGTTTTACAGGTTTTCCCTTTTCACATGTCAAATCGCTGTCATTAATTTGAAACCGTAAAAAAGAGAAGTGCATGTAAAAAAAGGAAAAGTTGTCAATAAAGACCTGTGAAACACACAAAAACAATAACCCTGTACAACAATATGAAGATTGGCATTGTAAACATGTAATGATACACAAAATTTTCCACCAAAAACATTGTATTTTTTCAGTGTTTGTAGTTACTTGTTGCCAAAACTTGTTTTGGTGCCAACACAACTTCTCAACAATGTCATTTTTTGGGGGATACCAAATCTTACTGGCAGTATTTTGTCTCCATAACCTTACACATTAATAAAGTAATAAGAGGTTTTTGAAACATTTTATGATCATCACACAAAATGTCTCCTAACAGACGATTTGTATGAGTTGATCCTAAGCTGACTTTGATTTTTACTGTTTTGTTTAACCTACCAGGTGAAATACAGAGCAAGAAGGACATTAACTTGACTTCTTCCATATCCTCATCTCATGACGTGTCCACGTGATGGTTTATTCATCTTCTGTGACATGAATACAACACTTTGGACCGCCACACGGAGGACATACACACCTGTTGTTGCAGTAAAGTGAGGATGTCCTCCACATCGTTGTTCTCCAGGTTCTCCTGGGAGTGGACCTCCCACAGAGGTGGCTCATCGGGGTATTTTTCCACATAGGTGAACTTTAAAGTTGCTTCCACAGCTGCAATGTAAAAGAGCAAGCTGTCAATAATGCCTTCAACCTTACATTCAGCTTTTAATCAGAGAGAATTTAAGTATCTGTTATATAATTCTACTGAACTTGTTCAAAGTGAAGTTGGAAATATTTTAAAATGTTAAAGTTAAGTACCACTGATAGTCACACACACACTAGGTGTGGTGAAATTAAACTCTGCATTTGACCCATCCCCTTGCTCCACCCCCTGGGAGGTGAGGGGAGCAGTGAGCAGCAGCGACGGCTGCGCTCGAGAATTATTTTTGGTGATTTAACCCAATTCCAACCCTTGATGCTGAATGCCAAGCAGGGAGGTAATGGGTCCCATTTTTATAGTCTTTGGTATGACTCTTTGTAATTTTTATTCCAAAAACATTGTCCTGGTATATATTGTACAACATCTGACGTACACATTTCTAGAAAAAAACAGTCAACTTGTATTTTCAGAATATCTGGGAAGGTTTTTCCTCTGCCCAAAATAGTCATTACAGAAACATAGCACTCATTTATGAATATACAATATTGTGTTAACCTGTTAATATTATGCTTACCTCTCTTGTGTAAAGATTATTTTTTTAAATAATGGAGGTTTTTCACAATTAATTCAATACATTTTTTACAAATTTATTTTATAACATTCTTCAAAATCGATGCATTGTAAAATGTATAACACTCATCAGATTGATTTCAGAGTTACTGATTTAGAAAATTTAACATGCATTTAACTAATCAGTATCATATTTTAGTGGACGACTCCATATACTTTCTTTTTTTGCAAACTTTTGCTGAATTGACAGTAAAAAAAAAAGAAGAAAGATATTTACTGTGACATACAGCAGAATACTCACTTTCACTATTTTCCTCAGCATCTGATGTTACAGTGATAGTGAAGCTGATAGGATCCTCTGAAAACACTGCAATCACACAGGAACACATTTTCATAAGATATAGCAAATACATACACACACATACATATATCAACATATATACACTTACACACATACATATATACAGTATATATATACATGCACACGCATATATATATATATACATATATATGTATACATATGTATATATACATACATACACATACTACACATACATATATATATATATATATGCACACATATTCATATATATATATATATATATATATATATATATATATATATATATATATATATATATATATATATATATATATATACACACACACATATTCATATATGTATATATATATATGTATATATATGTATATATATATATATATATATATATATATATATATATATATATATATATATATATATATATATATATATATATATATATATATATATATATATATATATATATATATATATATATATATATGTGTGGGAAAAAATCACAAGACTATTTCATCTCTACAGGCCTGTTTCATGAGGGGTTTCCTCAATCCTCAGGAGATTGATATATATATATATATACATATATATATATATATATATATATATATATATATATATATATATATATATATATATATATATATATATATATATATATATATATATATACACACATATATATATTACATACATACACTTACACACATACAGTACAGGCAAAAAGTTTGGTCACACATTCTCCTCATTCAATGCGTTTTCTTTATTTTCATGACTATTTACATTGTAGATTGTCCCTGGAGACATCACAACTATGAATGAACACATGTGGAGTTAAGTACTTAACAAAAAAAAGGTGAAATAACTGAAAACATGTTTTATATTCTAGTTTCTTCAAAATAGCCACCCTTTGCTCTGATTACTGCTCTGCACACTCTTGGCATTCTCTCGATGAGCTTCAAGCACACCTGTGAAGTGAAAACCATTTCAGGTGACAACCTCTTGAAGCTCATCGAGAGAATGCCAAGAGTGTGCGAAAAAGTAATCTGAGCAAAGGGTGGCCCGAATGCAGCTGAGATAGGCTCCAGCGCCCTCTGCGACCCCGAAGAGAATAAGCGGTAGAAAATAGATGGATGGATAGAATATAAAACATGTTTTCAGTTATTTCACCTTTTTTGTTAAGTACATAACTCCACATGTGTTTATTCATAGTTTTGATGCCTTCAGTGACAATCTACAATGTAAATAGTCATGACAATAAAAACAACGCATTGAATGAGAAGGTGTCCAAACTTTTGGCCTGTACTGTATATATACACATTTTACACACACACACACACACACACACACGTTAGGTCAGAAAAAAACACAGAGGCTATATCATCCCGGCAAGCACGTTTCGCGAAACAGGCTTGTAGGGATGATATAGCCTCTGTGTTTATCTGACCTAACGTGTATGTGTGTGCACATATATATATATATATATATATATATATATATATATATATATATATATATATATATATATATATATATATACAGATATAAATAATGTATAACCTGTGCAAGCACATATGATTCAGGATTACACCCATTTAAATCCCCTGTAATGCATGATGGGAAATATATAAAACACTTATCCATGTTTGGCGAATTTTAGCTGCTTGATATTTCTGATTGAGGTCTTTAAGGAGGTCGTCACGAAAGTAAACAAGGTAGGAATTGAACTTTCACATACTCTTAATATCCATTTAAAATGGGTATTAATTATATATCCCTTGTATTAATATTATATGTATTTTAGCGTCAACTGACGATGTACTTCTTCAACTTTCTTTAAGAATAGAGACATCGTTCAATCCCGCAATGTTGACTTTTTCAGCAGCCTTTTTATGAACTGTGAAGAATGTATGAAAGAGTTGTGGTAAACATATCAATGAACTAAAAGCCTAATGCACCAGCATGTCACTTAATGCGACAAGTGTAGCGCTGTGACAGTGACACAAGTACTTATTAAAGGAATTATTAAATGAATGCCCTATCAAATGAATGATAGCAGTAGAGTTCTATTTTGTCTACAAAGTTAACAAGCTGAGCTAGCTTGTCTTGCTAGAGCTAGCTAAGCAAGCGTTAGCATTTCTTCCCACGTCATTCCTTCTGCTTCAATTCCCACCTGTATAAGAGTCTGGGTATATTGACTCTATTGCTTCTAATTCATTTCTCTGCTCTTCGGCGTAGTCTGTCATGTTTGTGGAGCTGCAAGTTATCTAAAAGACATCACAATGTTCGAGATATCTTCAAGGCGTGTTGTCACGACGATCGATTCTATCCAGCTCTGCTTCTTTTGTCTGATACTACTCATTTGACTTTGGATGATTTATTTGAATGTAGATACTTTACGTAGGCTTGTAACATCAGATATAACTAAATAATTTAATATCTTCAGCTATTATTCATTTATATTATTCTGTCTTCGATGTGACGGTAACGCCATCGGTTTTCTGTTATCTGCTATTTGTGTCTGAAATACATTTTTTTCCCTTCACTAACTTTATTGAACAAATAACAGAAACCTAGCGACAACCTTTTTTTATTTATTTATTTTCCCCCTGATTTTTTGTTTGTTTGTTTTTTCCTTTTTTTATTGAAAAACAAATATACATTTATAATTCACGCAAAAGTCAAGGCACTTTCAACATCAAGGAAAGAAAACAAAAGCAAATACAAATAGAGTATTAAATATAATAAATAACAATAATAAAAAATATGACACGCACACCAAAAAAAAGACAAATAGGGCTACATAAATCACTTTAAATGTTTTTAACAAAGATATCAATTTAAGGGCTTTTATACTCTTAATAATTCTCCAATATTTTATTGATAACTGTAAACCATTAAGCCAATTACAAAAAGTAGGCCTCCATCCATCCATTTTCTACCGCTTGTTCCCTTTGGGGTCGCGGGGGGCGCTGGAGCCTAGGCCTTACTTTCATAATTCGACATTTATGTAGAACATTTTTTGCCTGCAGCATAATAATGTTAACAAACATTTCTATGTTACAGTCGTTTATAAAAATACAAAATGCGATCTCTTCCATAGAGAATGGGGACATCTCCACACCCTTGTTTCTCAGCCAATTTCTGATCTCCTCCCAAAACACATGTACAGTCTCACATTCCACAAACAGAGGGTTGACATCCTCTACAGCTCCACAGATATAACAGCCATCCACCTCCATGTTAAATTTAAGTTTCAAAAAATCCTTTGAAGGGTTTTTTCTATTTATAATTTTAAATTTAATTTAATTTAATTTAATTTAATTTAATTTAATTTAATTTAATTTAATTTAATTTAATTTCCTTATTTTCCTTAGCTCATCTTTTGTAAACTCCTTCAGAACTGTGCCCGGAAAATATTATTTCACTAAAACTGCCTTCATATATTTGTTGGAACATTTTTCATCACAGAGATGAACATCTTCAATATTAATGTTTCTCAGACAAGGGGTAGTATTTGAATTTAAAAGATCTTGAATCACCATTAGAGATGTCAGATAAATGCTTTAAAATGTAATATCGGAAATTATCGGTATCGGTTTCAAAAAGTAAAATGAATGACTTTTTAAAACGCCGCTGTACGGAGCGGTACATATCCGATAAAACACGGACGTAGAGTATACTCTGGACTGAAGCTGTATGCCTTCATTGTTTTTGTAGCTGTCGTTTTGAGGCATGTTTAAAAAAAAAAAATTATGCACTTTGTGAAAGTCAAAGTATAGTATTTCCCATAGTTGTAGTGGGTATTAGGATTATCTCAGGGATAGCATGTCCCAAATTCCAAGCTGCTGTTTTGAGGCATGTTAAAACGAATAATGCACTTTGTGACTTCAATAATAAATATGGCAGTTCCATGTTGGCACTTTTTTCCATAACTGGAGTTGAAGTTGTTCTCTTATTTTGGAAAACCTTGTTTTTGATTGATTGATTGAAACTTGTATTAGTAGATTGCACAGTACAGTACATATTCCGTACAATTGACCACTAAATGGTAAAACCCGAATAAGTTTTTCAACTTGTTTAAGTCGGGGTCCACGTTAATCAATTCATGGTAAAGTTACATTGTTTAATGCATCCAGCGGGGCATCACAACAAAATTAGGCATAATAATGTATTAAATCCACCACTGTATATATCGGTGTCGGTTGATATCGGAATCTGTAATTAAGAGTTGGACAATATCGGAATATCGGATATCGGCAAAAAAGCCATTATCGGACATATAGTCACCATAGATTTTAAGGATAGAGGTATTGCTTTGGTGATCTTTTGAAACCGATTTTTTGAACAACAACATTGATAGTTTTCATCCATTTTTTCATACGTAAACAAACTGCCACAACTGTCCATAAAATGTCTGACAGCCCAAATACCTACAGAGTTGCATTCTTCGATATATATGGCTTTTTTATTAACTCGAATGTAACGGTTATTCCATATAGGTGTGTTGTGTGGAGAGAAACTGTGTTTAAACAATAATTTCCGGTAAAGTAGTGTCTTTTGGGGAAAATCAGACAGTTTGACTGGTAATGAGTTGACATGAAAGTCACAACGCAACAGAAAATGTATACCTCCCAATCTCTGGAATATGACATTTGGAATTATATACCATATTGAACACGAGTTCAGGAGATAATTTTTTAACCATTTTAGCTTTAAGACTCCATTCATTACTTTAAAGGCCTACTGAAACTCACTACTACCGACCACGCAGTCTGATAGTTTATACATCAATGATGACATCTTAACATTGCAACACATGCCAATAAGGCCGGGTTAATTTATAAAGTACAATTTTAAATTTCCTGCGAAACTTCCGGTTGAAAACGTCTATGTATGATGACGTATGCGTGTGACGTCAATTGTTAAAACGGAAGTATTCGGACACATTGGATCCAATACAAAAAGCTCTGATTTCATCGCATAATTCCACAGTATTCTGGACATCTGTGCTGGTGAATCTTTTGCAATTTGTTTAATGAACAATGAAGACTGCAAAAAAGAAAGCTGTGGGTGTGATCGGTGTATTAGCGGCGGACTACAGCAACGCAACCAAGAGGACTTTGAGATGGAAAGCAGACGCGCTATCCGATGCTAGCCGCCGATCGCATCTATGATAGGGTGAAGTCCTTCGTCGCTCCGTCGATCGCTGGAACGCAGGTGAGCACGGGTGTTGATGAGCAGATAAGGGCTGGCGTAGGTGGAGCGCTAATGTTTTTATCATAGCTCTGACAAGGTCCCGTAGCTAAGTTAGCTTCAATGGCATCATTAGCAACAGCATTGTTAATCTTCGCCAGGCTGGAAAGCATTAACCGTGTATTTACATGTCCATGGTTTAATAGTATTGTTGATTTTCTGTCTATCCTTCCAGTCAGGGGTTCATTTCTTTTGTTTCTATCTGCATTTAAGCCCGATGCTATCACGTTAGCTCCGTAGCTAAAGAGCTTTGCCGATGTATTGTTGTGGAGATAAAAGTCAATGTGAATGTCCATTTCGCGTTCTCGACTCTCATTTTCAAGAGGATATAGTATCCGAGGTGGTTTAAAATACAAATCCGTGATCCACAATAGAAAAAGGAGAAAGTGTGGAATCCAATGAACCCTTGTACCTAAGTTACGGTCAGAGCGAAAAAAGATACGTCCTGCACTGCACTCTAGTCCTTCACTCTCACATTCCTCATCCACAAATCTTTCATCCTCGCTCAAATTAATGGGGTAATCGTCGCTTTCTCGTTCCGAATCGCTCTCGCTGCATTGTAAACATTGGGGAAATGTGAGGAGCCCTTCAACCTGTGACATCACGCTACTTCCGGTACAGGCAAGGCTTTTTTTTATCAGCGACCAAAACTTTATCGTCGATGTTCTCTACTAAATCCTTTCAGCAAAAATATGGCAATATCGCGAAATGATCAAGTATGACACATAGAATGGATCTGCTATCCCCGTTTAAATAAAAACATTTAATTTCAGTAGGCCTTTAAAGTCAATCATATATAAACCACCCTCTTCGACATTTTTAACCATATCTTCTTTTCTTATATAATTACTTTTTTTTTTCCAACATTTTTTTAGGTTGATATCATCAATAGTTTTAACAATCTTGGTTGTAGCAGGCAGGGAACAAGCCGGGTAGATAAGTCAGGAAATGTCATCCATTTTAGTCAGCAAGATTCTTCCAAAGATGGATAAATCCTGCTGAAGCCACCTGTTTAGGATTGATTTACAGTGATCAATATGGTTTTCAAAGTTGACCTTATCAGCTCTGATCTTGTTTTTACATATAAGAATGCCTAAATATGCCACCTCATCTTTCACTTTGATATTGTGCAATGTTGTGTTTGGACAATCATGCAAGGTGAGTATTTTATTTTGTTTAAGTAGAGTCCAGAAGCTTTAGAAAACAGATCAATAGCTTGTAGGGCCACAGGGATTTGATGATGATTTTTTTTTTTTTTACTTTCTGTTTACTTCAAGAAGCTTAAACGAAAGTTGATACTGTGTTGGGGTTCCTTAGTGAAATAATATTTTCCGGGCACAATTCATAGACAATATATGCTGAAGGAGTTTACAAAAGTTGAACTATGGAAAATAAGGACAAGATATATTACATACCCAATTCTTCCCAAAATTAAAGAAATACAATTTAAAATTATTAATGAAATATATCCTTCAAAGGATTTTTTCAAACTAAAATTGAACATGAAGGTTGACGGCTGTTATATATGTGGAGCCGTTGAGGATGTCAACCATAAGTTTGTGGAATGTGAGAGTGTACATGTGTTTTGGGAGGAGATCAGAAATTGGCTGAGAGGCAAGGGTGTGGAGATGTCCCCATTCACAATAAAAAATATCAAATTTGGTATATTAATAAATGATGGTAACATAGAATGTTTGTCAACATTATTATGCTGCAAGCAACATTTTCTATACATAAATGTCGATTTCTGAAAGTAAAACCTAAATTTTGTAATTGGCTTAATGGTTTTAAATTATTAAAAGCCCTGAGATCGGTAGTTTGTGAGTTCAAACCCCGGCCGAGTAATACCAAAGACGATACTAATGGGACCCATTACCTTCCTGCTTGGCACTCAGCATCAAGGGTTGGAATTGGGGGTTGAATCACCAAAATGATTACCGAGCGTGGCCACCGCTGCTGCTCACTGCTCCCCTCACCTCCCAGGGGGTGGAACAAGGGGATGGGTCAAATGAATGGACAAATTTCACCACACCTAGTGTGTGTGTGACTGTCAGTGGTACTTTAACTTAAAATTTTGGAAAATGGTTAAAAAGCACAAAAGCCCTTAATTTAATATCTTTATTGAAAACATTTAAAGTGATTGAAATTAGCCCTTTTTTTGTCTTTTTGAAGGTTGTATTTTATCATATTGTTTATTATTATTTTTAATACTCAATGTGTATGTGCTTTTATTTTCTTTCCTTGACATGTTTTGTTAAAGTCATAATTTGCTCAACCTGATGGATGTGTAAAATTGTTGAATATATTGAAAGTGCCTTGACTTTTATGTACGTTGTGGATATATGTTTGTTGTTCAATAAAAATAGAAATTAAACTATGTTGGGGTCCCTCAGGGGGAAAAAAAAAACATAACATAGACAAATAGTAAAAAAAAAAAAAAAGCAGATTAAATCCAACAATTACCTACATTTAAGCTACTAGAAAGGTGTTTTGTTTTAAATCATAAATGTATATGTTTGTTCTTTCTATTTCTTGTATGTAATTGTTTCTTTCCATGTTTGTCTTTTGCTACTATACCTGTTCTGACAACATTTCATTGGTATTTTGCTCGTTGAATATTGTATATTGTTTTTTGTTTCATAAAGTAAATGTTAAGAGTGCAAAAACACTTTAATTTAACAACAATTAAAAACAAAAGTAGAAACAAAACATACATCATATTCCACAGGTGCAATCTTGCAGAACAAGAGTCATACAATCATGAATAATAATGTCATTCATTGTACAATTGTCATTACTATTCAACAATAACAACAATAGAAACCCGAATCCATCTTGTATGAAATTATGAAATGTAATACATTTTAGGTTCAGGATTTGTTTAAATTAACAAATCTGTTCATTATGTCTTTTCAAGGAAGAAAATAACCCCACAAAAAATATTGTATTATTTTGGAAGATTAATATTACATTTTTAGTTCAGCCACAACTATTATTTCTGCATATTTCTATGTTTTTGTCTTTGCCATTTGCGGCCCCAACAAATAAAATTAATACACAATACAATTAAGTGTAAAATATACTCTTACTAAACACGTCATTAATCTGATTAAATAAAAAATAATTTAAAAGATAAGTTTAAACTACCTAGAACATGGAAAAATAGCATTTTCTGCCTGTCCCCACTTCCTAAAATTAGATGACTTTATAATGAGCATCCTTCAGAAATGTTGCGGGTTTTGCCTGATTGTGTTAGTCCTTATCCCAGTTATACTTAAATACTTTTATTGGTTTATTTTATTTAAAAACAGACAAAATAGTTCAAATGTACACTTAAGCGGTGTCCCTGGGTTTTCATTCAGTCCTGTTTCCGTAAACTATTTTACCCCCCCTGAAAAATGTGGACTATTCCACCAATTACATGGTAGATATAGGTAGTTGCATCATTCACACCCTATGCGTTAGTGATGTGCGATACCACTCATTTTCTTTCCAATCCGATACCAAGTCCAATTCTGGCTGGTATCGGCGATCCGAGCAAATATCGAACGTGTCTGCTAAAATTTAAAAAGTTCTGTTCTCAAATAATAACCTATTTATAATATAATATACTTAGTCACTTATTACACAACGTTTTGTATTTAAATGTATATATGATCTGTTTTTAGCATTTGTATTAATTTTTTTATTAAAAAAAATATCGAAATGGCCCCCCGCCCCCTACTTGACTTTTCAGTATGCGGCCCTTATTAGAAGCTCTCAAAATATACTTAAAATATAAACAACGTTTAGTTAGTTAATTAAAAAATGAAATAATACTAAAAAATTACAACAACAATAATACACATTTTTAAATGTGTAACTGAACATTATTATTTTCATACAGGCAGAATTTTTGACCCACTCGGTAATGCACAATGATATTATGATTATTATATTTTATTATTACATGGGAAAAAACAACAGTAAAAATGTAAGAAAAGAGCAAACATATCAGTATGTAATGAGAAAAAGCTGAAATATTCCAATAATTATGTATTTTTTGTAAATAAAAAAATATAAATATGGCCCCTGGATACTTTGACTTTTCAGTATGCGGCCCTTGGTGGAAAAAGTTTGGACACCCCTGAGTATTGGCCGATACGATATCAGCATGAATGCAACAGACATTCATTATTTAGTGCTGTGGAATGTTAGAAAATGTTTGATGAAGTGAAATGAGTTCAACAGAGTACAATGTTAAGTATGAAAAACACTAACCTATCTAATATTAACCGTCTAGAATGGACTTATGCCCTCTTTAAGTTAAAGTGGAGTAGTAATAGTTTTATAATAGCGACACCTTGTGGCCACAATAATAATTAAGTTCAGCTCACGGCTCAGTAAATTGAATGCTGCGGACACGTTTGTTACTGGATACTTTCTAATATGGTTCTGCCTTGCAGACTTTGTATGTGTGAGTAATATACAACTATAATTATTTGATACTTGTTCATATTGTCAAATGTCACCTTTTGTTGTTCAGTGCTTATTACCTACTGTATGTCTAGCTTGTGTGCTACCATGTGCTTAGCTGTCGTGTAGCTGCTAGCTCCCAGTAGCCTATGGCCTAGCATGTTCACCTTTTGTAAATTACTTTTGTAAAATAAAATAAATTGTGTGCTTATTGGAAGGACATTCAGATGTTAACTGGCTGTCCAGCTTTGCACAAGTAAACACAGAGCTGGACTGCTTGTATCGCACATGATATCAAACACAAGCAAACATGCCGCGGCACCGCTTGTATCGCACATGATATCACACACAAGTAAACACAATGCAGGACTGCTTGTGTCACACGTGATATCACACACAAGGAAATACGCTGCAGGACTGCTTGTATCGCACATGATATCACACACAAGTGAACACTCTGCAGGACTGCTTGTATCGCACATGATATCACACACAAGTAAATACGCTGCAGGACTGGTTGTACCGCACATGATATCACATACAAGTAAACACATCCTCGGGACTGCTTGTATCGCACATGATGTCACACACAAATAAACACTCTGCAGGACTGTTAGCATTACGCGCGATTTCACACACAAGTAAACACGCTGCTGGACTGCTTATATTGCACATGATATCACACACAAGTAAAGCTGAGATTTTAGACGCAAGCTGACTTTGGGGGTTTTTCTGATATCGAAGTGATATCTGATATTCATATGGGATCGGGACAACCTAAAATGCAGTGCAGTAAACTGTCAGCGCAACGGTGTGTGCGCGCTGATGGACACTTCCCATCCTCAATGGTCGCCATTTTGGG